>NC_133388.1:48374115-48688163 GCF_047511655.1 Castor canadensis
TTTAAAATGGGATACATTTCCTAGAGAAAAAAAAGACTTAAAAGACTTTTTTAGTCTGAAACTTAAATATTTTGAATACTATTAAGAAATATTAAGTTTAAAGGTCCTTTATTTTTCTAAAGTGTACAAGTGACTCATTTTTATTATCACTTACACAGTGAAATAGTCTGGAGAGCAGCAGGCTGCTGGAAGATGCAACAAGTATTCTTTGAACACTTCAATAAACACAATGTAAACATTCACTTTAATGATGTTTCCTTTGTCAGTGCAAAACTGAGCGCATTTTTTTCCTTGCCTCTGGCTGAGCCATGACTAGCTGAGTAGCAACAGCGGAGTGCTGAAAGAATTTTTCAACAGTAATTTGCTTGTTCTAATTTACTTTTCAAGGTTGATGATCAGAATCATTCCACTGCTTGCAGAAAGATCTATTTCTATTAATTTGATCCAGTCATTCTTGTTCTCATCGTAGTTAGTTTCCCTGGCAGCTTCAACACGTAAGTTACTAAGTCAGAGTGCTACTAGTACTCTATTCTACAGTCTCATATACAAATGAACTCCTGTATCTTTCAGAATCTAATCTGCTATGTCAGTTGAGAAAGTATGGGTACACTGATATGAATTACTCATATGTACTTTCACATTATGGTGAAGAAAACATTGCTTTGCCTTTTACTCTTTGAATAGAAATATTCTTGCTAGTTGGTAGACTATCACAATAATACCAAAGCTTATTTGTTTAATCCTTCAAAAAAATAAATTCTAAGATATTAGTCATCAATCAGATCAAGATACAGAGCTTCATGTAATTTTTAATTTTCTATCTCATGTAATTTTACATGATATGTGTTGAAAGAACAAGGCTTATTTCAAATGTACACCATTCTAAAGATACAATGGGGAAAAAATAAAGGTAGTTTCAAACTCTTCAATAAATTTAAAAATAAATAAATGTTTTTCCAATCTCTTTTCTATGCTAAATGTGTGTTATTATAAACTCAACACTTAATAGTTAACTTTTTTTGGCAGTACAGGGGTTTGAACTCAGGGCCTTGTGCTTGCTAGATAGGCGTTCTATCACTTGAGCCGCGCCCCTTGCTGCATTTAAAGAGCCCCAGAAACTAAAGTTCTGGAAAGTTTACTGATATCACATTCTTTATACTAAGCATGACAATAAACCCAGCAGAAAAAAATCAAACTCCTGCTTCAATCACTGGCAAATTAATAGTTAACAATATAAATAAATTGGATCACACATTTTTTGAGATTAAGTAGGCAATGCTTTTAAAAGGAAAAAAAGAGGTTTTAAAAATGCAAATAGTCATTAGTTATCTCTTTATTACCTGTAGAGGGCACTCAAGTCCCTTGAAGATAAAGGTAAAAATTTTAAGAGGGATAACAGTTTACAAATTTCCATCATCATTAGTATTTACTAAACAACCAAATTTTAACAGAAAATATCATCTAAAAGAGAACACTTAAACAGTTTGACCTTAAACATTTAATATATTTTTTGATATGCAAGTTTTCACTTCCAACTGGAAAACCCATCAGCAGGTGGTTTCCAGTCCTGAATACTGGGCAATCTGTAAATGCTTGTGCATCAATACTAACACTGCACTGACAGAAATTACACAAATTAGCCAAGTCTTTACAGACATCAATCTGAACCTGAGAGCAACCTCGTTATAAGGCAGGAAGCTAAGGACACAGTTATGCCATTGTACTACTCCAGGCTACACATGGATAATGTTGTGTCTATAAAATAGTTGAAGAAAATTAGAAGCTAGTTGAAGACTTCATCTCCTGAGAGTGTAACAACTCTGTATAATTAATCTCATGAGATTTTCATTTTAATGAATATCTTCATTATTATTAACTAACATTGTGTTTGAAGGGAAGATATTTGAATATTTGACTTTAAAACATTCTTTCTTCCTCTGATATGATACTGAGATGTTTTACAGGGAAACTTGCCAACTGAGACACACTAGCATTGCATACATTACATAAATACACACACTCATACACGTATGTTGAATATAAATATATTCTATGATGGCATATTTTAAAACCTACTGTAGCATTTTACTAACTAAATATTTATTGCATGGAGAAGTCATTTAAAAAAAACTAGTTTCTTAGCAACATAATGATGGGATCCTGACCTCTAATACCATGTATTGCAAATTGCTACTATATAACAACAGCAACTATAAAACATTTAAAAAATCTGTTTATAAAAGCAAAACTAATAAAAATATAATCTTAAAAAACTTATTACAAAAATTATATATGCATATATATGTATACATATAAAATATCTTGAAGTATACTTGAGAAACATTCTCTCACTCAACACCTTGCAAAATACTGACATTGATACTGAAAATAGTTTTAAAAAGTGAATCTTTGAGAAACCTAGCATGAAATTAAATTTTCTCAAAAATTTTAAATTTAAATTTTTTTCTCAAAATTCCAGAGTATTTCAAATTTTAAATTTATAGAAGAGGTATCCAGATAAATAAAAAGCCAGAAAACATATAAAATAATGATTTTGAAGTATTTTGGTAATGATAACATTTACCTTTTTATGGAAAAAAACCTTCCTTCTGAAAATGAATGCAGTTATTCTTTTAATGGGACTATAACAAGTTATTTCCTTAGGAAAGGAAAAGCAAAGCTCTGAAATCAGAAGTTTTAAGATGCACAATTGTATACAACATGTTTCCCCAACCTGGATTTCTTTAGCACAGAGCATGACATGTTCTAATGGTGGTGGAGATGAGCAGAAATCGTGCAGTTTATGCTTCATTTTGTAAAAATATGGACCCCTTCACAAATTTACATGTCATCCTTGCACAGGGGCCATGCTAATCTTCTCTGTATTGTTCCAATTTCAGTGTATGTGCTGCTGAAGCGAGCACGAAACTGTGCAGTTTAATAAAGCAGAAGCATTTCTCAACCTAAATTGTAGCTGCTCTGATTTTTGTGTTATCTCAGGACCAGTAAGTATACACTCTATTACATGAAACAAAACAAGAAGCCATACTTGGGATGTAGTCTTTGTTTTTTTCTTTCTTCAAAGACTGTTTTCTAATATTATTGTTAGGCAAAACAAAAAGAAATGTTTGTTCTATTACATAAGAAATAAACTTCATTTGGTATTCAATTGACTTTCAAACTTAGCAGACAGGACTTTACATCTTCAAATACTGAAAATAAATTGCATTCTTGGCCCTTGCTTTAAAAGGTTATAGAGAATAAATGCACACCCTGGTAGTGTTCTAGTGATCTCGCTAATCTCAGTTGCACTTTGTCAGAACGAGGTAACTGGTAGTTAAGTGAAATACCCTAGATCAAAGGGGGATTAATCACCAACTGAATCCTTGCTGAATAAACCTGTCATTCAAGAAAATTATTTCCACTGAACTTAGCAGAGGATTGGAGGTATTTGCATAACAGGGACCAACATACTTCAGCCAGGTTAAAAGGTTCAGAATTCATCCCATGTTTAGCTTTTTGCCTCCTTTTCCTTTCAGCAGCCTGGTACAATGGTTTCTAATCTGATAATACAGCTAACTATCTAAATGATGTCAGAACAGGAAAGTATTGCAAAGTTTGGATGAGGGATGGATCAATTTCACTTTCAGTAACTCCTAAATCTGATTTGTTGGAATTTAAGATGTAATCCTAAAAAAGTCCCTTAAACCTGAGGACTGTTTATTAACATCCCTTTTTTGACCTTTGTCTTAGGAACAACTATTCTGCTGTGGTAGCAGTCCCTGCAGAGGTTATGGATGTTAATTCCACCTACCTACCTCCCAGGGGTAGTGTAGGAATCTAAGAATTCTTGTCTATGAAGTATATTTAGATAGTATAAAAACCAGAAGAAAAATATTAGGAGCTTTTACTATGTACAAAATGTCTGCTGTGAAAAAAACCATACAACATATAAAACTATAACAATTTTTAACACAGTTGAAACATTGAATTGGCATGAATAAATTAATTTTGTGAGACAGACATACCTATTTTAATTTTTTAAACAAATAATTCTCGTAAGAATTCTTGACAAGGCTATTTATCTCAAACTTGACAATGAGTCAATTATTTTAAAAAGTGTAAAATACTGTCAGTATATGGGTATTAAAGTTAAAAAAATACTGTTTAATTAAAAAAAAAAAAAAAAAAAAGGAAAAAAGGTTTTTCCAAAACCATGAACCATCTTTTTGAGAGTTCATTCTCAGAAATTTGATACTTTTTCTTTTCATACCTTTTGGGTTTAATGATGAATAATTACCTATGTGATAGACATCAGATTTCATAATCATATTTTGGCACTGAAAGGGAACTTAGCAATTTTGCATCTAGAGCAGGTCTGACACCATCCAAATCTTTCACTGGAAGTAGTTGCTCATATTCACTGCAAATGGAAAGTATCTTTCAAGTTAAAAAATGCAAAGAATAGTTATCAAAGAAAATGAATAAAATCCATAGTGAGATAATTTTTTTAGAAAATGATTGAAGTTTTAACCCAAGAAAGGACTCTTAGAGTGTCTTATAGCTTAGAATAAGAACATGTCAATCACGATTAAGCTTCTGGAATCGGAATCCCTTTGAAATGCAGCTGTTTCTTCTTTAATTGTGGCAGCGGACTCTGAAGAAAAGAAAGGTCCAGCCTTAAAGATGAGTAAGGAATACAAAATAGCTCAGGATTAGTTGTGGAGTTCAAAGGTCGCTAATTACACTAAGGAGTTCCCAGACACAGGGAAAACATTAAACAGGTCACCTACCAAACGGGAAACAGACTCTGTCTTCAGAAATTATCCTGAAGTGACAGGTTTCTAGACAAAATCAAAAGCATCATAGTGTGCCCAGCTGATCTCAATGGGATGAAAACATGAGTTGATTTTTAGTTCTGTAATGTTATGTTAGAATGGAATGGCAACAGATGGCTTTAGGTTCCCCATCTCCCCTCTACTTTCAAAGCACTCCCTAGATTTTCCTCAGGTTTCTAGAAATGTCAAATCAAAACTCATCAGTTTTTCTAATTTGTTTATGAAGTCTTGCCTCAAAGTTAATATTAACCCAAGTAAAATGTTAAGCTGTTTTTGCATTGATGAGAGATAAATAACTTATGGGGAACAGTATTTTCTTCTTTCAAAGGTAAAGTTTTTACTGCTAATTACCTATGATTACGACAGAATAGCAGGTTAAAGTCTTGGTGAGGCAGTTCTTTCCTTTTCTTTGTTTCTTGGGGTAATTATGAATATAGAACCTTATGCTATGGTAATGTTTTGCAGGAAATGAGGGTTTATAATGAGTAGGACTGATCTTAACTACAAAATCGTATTTAAAATTCTAAGTTTATATGTACTATCCCTTCAAACTATTATAGCTATCTTTTGAGGAGTTAGCAGCTTTTTCTAAGTTTTTTAAGAGATTCATTAAAAAATAGAACCCAGCACACAACTGAACTAAATACTAAACTGTAATGCATATTTTTATAATGCTTCTAATTCTGTTCTGTAAAAAGAATTTTGTCTTGAATTAAGTGCTGAGGATCTGGAGATGTCTTTTTTTTCTTGAATGCTCATTTAAAGCCCAACTTGACATTGAACTGCTCTGAAAACACAATGTGACATTTAGTCATAGAAACAGATAGGAAAAAAAGAATATAGCTAGATAGTTCCTGAAGAAATCAAGAAACTGGGTAACAAGAAAGTAAGAGTGATAAACTTAAAGAAAATATGCTACATAAAATAAAGAGTTATGACCTCTCTACCACAGAAAGGCTTCTTGAATTTTTATCTGAATTCATTAATTAATAAGATTTTATTTTAGTGAAAGATGGAAAAAGCAATATTATGCCTAAATTTGTCTTTAAAAAATTGGATACATATTAAGTGATCACAAAACACGACAGTCATCTTTGGAAGGTATCATGCCCATCTTGATATGCCTACTGACACATCCTAGGCCAAATGCTATTTTGGCAGGCTAACAATACTTAAAAAGTAGCTCTAAAAAAGAAAAGCAAAACAAACAAAAACAGTAGTGGTAGAACGGATAAAGATCTTAAATAGAATTATGCAGATTCTTTATTAGTCAATATGATAGACCTGATTAAAAACAGTACTAACTAAAACAATTTTCTTTTGTCTTCACTGGGTGTTTTTTTCAAGAGATTTATAGTTATTTTTTTTAACCTGGTCTCTGGTACTTTGTAACAGCATGTTGGAATAGGAGCTTAGTACTGAGGTTTAGAGAAGCAAATAGTTTCTTGCAGGTCAATTACTATCCACTGGACTGGGCTGCCTGAAGCTCTGCACTGAGAAGACTGAGCTCTTTCCCAAGAAGGCTTAGTGTAGAAAGAGGGCTGTGATTGATTAGCAATGTCTGCTGCAGGGGTAGGAAGGAACATGTGTGGCACTTTGACCCAGGACTAGTCTAAAATAATCCAAAGTGAATTACTACTTTTGCATGTTCTGAATCACAGTGACATAAAATCAATGGATAACAAAAACTGGAGACATTAACCTTTAAAATACTCCTTCAAACCACAGTAGACTAAAAACATCAAAATGAGTATTTTTATAATTAAATCATTCAATAATTTTTTTTTCAGTAACGGGTTATGTGTATCAACATTAGAAATAACACAGTGATTCTATTTAAGCTGTGTTACCATTATACAAATCCCATTTAAACACGCAACAATTACAGTAACAATGATCCATATGTTATGGGAGCAGGAGCTTTAGAATTCCAGATGTAATAGTCAGAAGAAATTAGTTTCCGTTCTAAAAATAGAAAAAGAGAGGAAAATTAGTGATAAAAACATTTTACGTTAGCAAAAAGTCAACAAGAGAGCAAAGTCATGATTTTTTTTTTTGAAATTGTGGATATGGTCATTTCATGGCAAGTTTGAAATATTCATTTTAATTTCACTTTATCAAAGGGCTTTATTATAACTTTACCACTTTAAAAGCCTATCAATTTTTTCCTGATATTTTCCCTAAGTTCTATTTCTTGTGAATCACTACTTTAACTGCAAAAACATTTTAAAATTTCCTTTATTTTTTTTTTTTGCAGCACTGGGGTTGAACTTAGGGCCTCATGCTTGCTAGGCAGGCAATCCAACACTTGAACCACTCCACCAGCTTCTCCCCTCCTTGTCCCTTTTTTTAATCACTATCAGAAAAATAAATCAATAACCAACTTTCTAGCAACACTCTAAAGAAGTTACTAGTTTCTTCAAGTTCTGATCTAACTTAAACATTATGTTTAAATAGCTCTGTAACTTTGGACAAATGGCAACTTCTTCAAACTAATTTCTTATGATATGTAACATTGGGATAATAATGTTCATTTGGAGCTAGATGTCTAGCACGTAAATTCTTAAACACCCAAATCATCCTTTTCTATTTTTCTTCTTCATGGTCCTTCTTCATAACAAACAGAATATACACCTTGTCCTTTTCTTGTTTGGTTTAGTTTAAAAGTTTGAGAACCTACTGCCACTGAGGAAACACAGCATACTGTTAAGTGGACAGGCTCCAGCAACAGACTGTGTGAGTTTGAGTCTCAGTTCTGCCAGCTACTAGTTGTCTAATCTCTTTGTTCCATCAGTGCTCCTCGCCCCAAAAAAGAACCAAAGAACTCAGAGCTACAGAATTCTAAGCAATTTTTTCTGAATGGCAGTAACTGTAATTAATTCTGTGTAGTATGACCAGAATAAACCAGTATTAATTCTTTTTTTTTTTTTTGCAGTACTGGGGCTTGAACTCAGGGCCTACACCTTAAGCCACCCCACCAGCCTTTTTTTGTGAAGGGTTTTTTCAAGATAGGGTCTTACAGAACTATTTGCCTGGGCTGGCTTTGAACGATTCTCCTGATCTCTGCCTTCTGAGTAGCTAGGATTACAGGCGTGAGCCAGCAAAGCCCTGCTGAGTTCTCAAGTTCTTTTGAAACATTCAAGTAGAGTGTTGTGCTATCCTGATTTTAGGGATCCTAATCCTTAGTGTAAGCAATAGGTATTTGGGGCTAAGGATGTAGCTCAGTGGAAGAGCACTTGCCTAGCATGTACAAGGTCCTGGGTTCAATCCCCAGCCCAGCCAAAAAAACTGCCAAGTCCCAAAATAATGAAACTAAAACCAAACAAATAAAAAAGCCAAAAGGAAAAAACTTATCTAAACATAAGAAATTTTTATAAGTTGGGGCTATTCTCATCTAAATATATATAATGCTTTAGTCTCCTCAATGAGACAAAAAGTTTCTCCTTAGCTTTATCTAACTATACCTCATTCTGAATACTTTTGTAAATATGTACTTGATCTGAATTAAATAATTTGAATTCATTTGTAAATTGCTTTTTATGTTCCTGTATTTTTGTATAAAGTATACACATTTTTTTTTTACAACCAGGAAACGTGCTGAAGTCAGGAAAGCATCTTTCTACTACCTGCTTGTTGGCAGAATAACATTTATTTAACATTTTGTTAAATAACAACAGTTATTATAACATTTATTGATAATATTTGCTAAAAATTATTTAACACTTTTGAGTAACAGTCATAATTTAACATCTATTCAATCTACACTATATGCTAAGCATCATACTAAGTGTTCAATCAATATGATTTCATCACAATCTTTTTTTCTTTTTTCGGTAGTACTGGGGTTTGAACTCAGGCCCTCATGCTTGGTAGGCAGATGCTTTACCACTTGAGCCACTCCAATAGTCCTGTTTTGTGTTGGGTATTTTAGAGATAGGGTCTCATGAACTATTTGCCAGGGGTTGGCTTCAAATTTCAATCCTCCTGATCTCTGTCTCTTGATTAGCTAGGATTATGGGCATGAGCCTCTGGCGCCCAGACTCGTCACAATCTTAAGGTAAGTTAATACTACTATTTCTACTTTATAGATGAGAAAACTAAAACTTCAAGAAGTTCATTGGCCTGTCCAAAGGCACAGAGCCAATCAAATATTGGAGCCAGATTCAAATCTTTATCTGTCCAATACCAAAATCCTGTGCACGATCTCTGAATAAAAGCAAACCCAACTTTATAGTAAGCCCATCCCCCTACCCAATCCTTGCTCATTCAGACCTTTATTTTTATTCATTCATTTGCTTTTTATTTATTTGAACTCAGGGCTTTGCACTGGTTAGGCAGGTGCTCTACCACTTGAGACACACCTCCAGCCCCAGACCTTTTTTTTAATTAGAAGGCAGAGGGCAATGTAAAGTTAACAAAATGATAAGCTGGGGTGAATCAAGCCAGAACTTTTATAGATTGGAATTATTCTCCAATCTCCAAATTCAATCCACATTTCAATTTAGGTACTAACAACATACTACCATTTTAATTCCATTAAGTTAGTTTGAATGTTTAACTTACGTGCACTGATTTTTGGTTTTCCTGATGCAAAAACTTGAACTGAATGCTGATCCGCATAACATCCAGTAAGTGTATAATCTAAGATTTTAAAATGAAGCTAGGAAAATGAGAGAAGTTTAACACATTGAGGTGATTATTTAGTAAAAATCATGGCCACATTTTACCCTGACACAATTTATTAGACACAGTTTACAAAATCCACAAACATTAAACTTCAATTGTGTACATATGTACAAATACGTATGCACATACTTTTTTCCCTTTGCAATAGGGCTATTTCTTTGTAAAGGTGCCATTTTATGAAGTGCTTAACAGATACCAAGCACTTCACCAACGTGGACTCTCACATGGCATCCTCAGTTTACAGAAGAGGGAAACAAGGTTCAGTGATGGCAGCAATAAGCATGTCTCAGTGCATAAGCAGCAGAGCTGGCATCTGCACTCAGACCTGGCTGACAACAAAAGTTGGGTGTTCTTTCTGCTGTGCTGTCGGGAATATTGTATAGTCTCTCTTATCCCTAGGGCTCTGTGAGTGTGATGTATTTCAGGTCACAATTCTTTGACTGGCAGGAATGTATAGTCCTTCAGAAAAGTACAAGAAGGAAATTACTAAAACAGAAACATAAGTTTATCTCATACTTGGGGGGAATAAATTGCTCTACTTAACTTTCTAGAAAACTGAAATTGAACTTTTATAGAACTGAGTTTAGAAATTTTCCCTTCCTCCATCTAGAAAACCTTTCCAAAATGTAATCCACACTCCTGGATTTCATTGACAATGTTGGGTTATCACTAAAAATGCCAATTATTATATTGTGCTATAACAGAGTGAGGCATTAGGCATTTTCTGAAGGCCTGGGGCCAGGGTCACAATCAACATTCTTGTCAACTATGAAAAGGTCTATGTTTTAGGGTTCCAATGTCCTTTTACTGTGGTTCTTCTCATCTCTGTTGCTAATACTCCTGATTTTGCAAGATCCTGGCAACTTTTCTACAATTTTTTTTTTTTAGTGTTGGGGATCAAACCCAGAACTTTGTGCATGCTGGCAAGTACCCTATCACTGAGCACTGCGTCCCCAGCCCTATACTTTTTTCTTCTCTTTTCCCTGTAATTTTCTCCCATTTTGTAACTTTCTCTTTAATTGCCAAATTAACTGATCACATGTGTAGGTTGTAATGCAACATTTTTTCCTGCTGCAACTCAAGTAGTTTACTATCAGTAAAGGACTTGTACTTGCTTATTGGTGTAATTGTGAATGCTAGAAGTTATGTACGGTAAGAATGACTTCCACACGAGTGAGATAATGTAACTCATTCAGTCCATTCAATGACCACAAAAACTCATCATAGGTATTTGATAAGGTATTTGTGATTGGTTACGTGATAGAAATGAAGAGAAAAATCATAATATTTAACCTTGAAGACACACAGTGTGGTAATATCTCGATTTTTTTTCCTGAAAAATCAAGGACTGTTTATAATAGTCTTTGACAAAGATTTACTTGAAGCTCACATAAAAAATCACCAGTGTATTTCTGACTTCACCATAATTGCCTTTCTGGATAGATTTCAAGCTCTCATCTTTGATTTTTTTTGATAGCATTCTATTTTCCTTTCTGATCACTCCTTCAGTTTCTCTTATTGGCTGTTCTGAATCTTTTCCTTATTTTCTCATTTGTTGCTGAACTATTTCTTCTTGTAAATAACTACTAAGTCTACTAAATCCTCTTCTCTTGGGTGTACTAGGCTTTAACTCAGAGTCATGTGCTTCCTGCCTACCAAATGCTAGGCAGCTGCTCTATCACTTGACCATGCCCCAGCCCTTTCTGCTTTGGTTAGTTTTTTGAATAGGGTATTGTGTTTTCCGAGGGCTGGCCTGGATTGTGACAAGCCTTCTATTTTATGCGACCTATGTAGATGCAATGACAGGTATGTGCTTTATTGGTTGAGATGGAGTTCTCATTAACTTTTTGCCTGGCTGGTCTCAAATCATGATCTTCCTGATCTCCACCTCTCAAATATCTGTGATTACAGGTGTAGACCCACTGTGCCTGGTCTCCTACATTCTTATGTAGAGCTGATCTCTCTTTTGAGAATCAAGCTTTAGGTTTTTAGCTACCACTAGACACTTACATTGAGATATGTTATTATCAGCAACATATATATAAAGTTTACTCCTTCCCAACTTTCTCCACATCAGTACTTTCATCCAAGTTATGTTTATCCCCTCAGCAAATACTTATGTGCTAGGTACTGCACTGAACATTGGGGATGGGGCGATGACTGAATTGAGATTCACAGTCTCTGCCCTTTTGGAGTTTCATGTCAGTTTAAGCTACATATTACTTTGAACACTGCCATTATTGACTTGTAACTATTTCTTGTTGCTATATTAGTGACCAAGGATTCACCTTCATCATGACTCCTCCAGCAGACTTTTCCTTTTTCTCCCTTTCTACTGACAGCATTCTAGTCAGCATCGACTTCATTAAACTTCATCTGGAATATTAATATAGCTAAAAAATGTTGTCTAGTTTTTTTCACTCACCTTCTTCACCTCCGTTGAAAATTAATGTTCATAAATTATCATTCTTTGAAAGCCCACTCCACTGTACTAGAAAAAGTAAAATGTCTACCAAAGGAATAAAAGATTCAAATCCTCCACATTCCAAACCTAAATGACTTATCCAGTCTTGCATACAACTTCTGCTTCTAGTGCTGGTTCCTAAGTGTGCCTCGTTTACTTTTCTTCATTCTGTTTAGTCATTTTTTTTTTTTTTTACTAAACATATGTTAGTCAATCTTCATGGCTTCACATTCATGCTTATCAAGATTTTGCCTGAACTCAATCCTTCCTTGATCACTTTGGCCGTAAGTGCTCATTTTTTCCCTTGAGGCACCAAAAGCAGTTAGCACTGGTTAATTATGGACATGCATTACTGAAAACTCCCTAGAGACCAAGGACTGACTACACTTATATTTTTTGAATACAAGTCTTGAATTTGATAACGAAGAGTTGAAGTTTAAGTTGAGTTGTTTAGGTTATATTTAACTATTTGCCTTAAAACTTGAGTATTAAATGAAACAGAAAAATGACTAGTACTAAACAAAAAAAACTCAAACAAAATTTTTTTTAAAAAAAGGACTTAGCCAGACAAAAAAGTACGTAATTAAAAAATAATGCTGGAAAATATTAAAAATCAACTAGATAAGGGCCTGAGTTATAGCTCAAGTGGTAGAGTACTTACTAGCAAGAATAAGGCCTAAATTCGAAACCCTAGTACCAGGAAAAAAAAAAATCAACTAGATATATGTAATCTACAAAGAAAGAAGTTCCAATGTAGAGAGTCATACAAACATGTTTACCTTTACATAGGCTGTACTGCCTATACAAATCTGGTCAAATGGCTGCTTATTATGGCTCTTAGATCCAAAAGTTACAGTTCCAGAAAGACTAATTTCCATTGATTTAGGGAACTTCTGGCCTAAAAATACAAATATAGAAATCAGTTATTCTAAATTAAGAAGATTCCACAGCAAAAGAAAGAGAAAATCAGTAAACAAAATTTTGCTCACCAATAATCCACACCAATAAGCTTTTCTCTCGAAATACCTCAAGCTGGCCAAAACTAACTTTGTATTCCAAATGTGTAATTGGGCCTCTTAAAAAAAAAAAAAAGAATAGGAAAAACTTATCTCAGATATAAGCTTTGTAAGATTTAAGTCAAATCTTGTTATTGTTACTTAATACAAGGATAGCATAAAAGCAGATCTGTATTCAAAGTTTGCAAAATAGAATGAGTATAAAACTAGGAAAACAACAGAAACCACATAAAACATTTATGGTGATGTTATACATTTCATTATTATTCCTAAAGACAATTACAAAATTATAAATGCTATTAATAGTTGCATGAGTTGATAGAACATTTAAACTATGATTTTTACTATATGTTAATTGGTAATTAATGAACTTAAGAGAACTATGCTGCAATGTAAATTTAAAAGAAGAGCTGATGAGAAAGTAACCTTATGATATAATTGGCTAATAAACCAGGTTGTTGATAGTTAGAATTGACTTGTGTGTGGAGCACAGAGAAATTGAAATAAAGCCAGCAGTAAAATAACGCTTAGGAAGTTAGTTACATTGCTTTAACTTTATAACCTACCAGAAAATTTAACCAGAAAAAATGAAAACATATTTAAAGGCAAATAGATTATTTTATGATCATGTTTTGATTTACAATCAGTATTCATTTGAGCAATGTAAAATTATTTAGATTTTAAAATAAGGTGAAGAACAAAGACAAATTATTGTGTTGCAGTGTGAATACACTAGTGAAGGCAGAAATCACGACATCATGCTATTAATTCCTACCTATTGTAAAAAGGTATGTGAGCTTCACAGAATTCAAAATTATTTTTCACACTCTCATGAAGTTTTAAATTAACTGTTAATTTTAGTTGTACTTCTTCTTCTTTCATTTGATAAAAACCTAAAATAGGTGGGACAGGGACCTGAAAACAAACATGAATTTTTATTTAATTCTTAGGTTAATGGATCTGAAATACCAATGGTGATTTAAAACAAAAAAGGAAAAAGAAAAAAAAAAGGCCTTGGAGTAATACACATTACATTGTACACATGTATACATTATATATATATATATAAAATAGGCAGATTATATATGTATCATAAATATACCAAATCATTATTTACAGATCTGCTTTAATGAATAGAGAGCAACTCTAAGTTATTTGATAATAGCAACGATAGATCTACATTCATTCCAAGGGGAAGAAACTCTTCTCTTTGTTCCCACAGATGAGAAAGGTGCCTTACAAATGTGTATAGTATATTCTGTTCCTCCTCCTGCTCTCCATGTTCTCTTCCTCCAAGTTCTCAGAATTGCAGAACGGAGCATGTACTATACATACTAATGATTGCCGCTCTGTCCCTTACTGCTCTCCCTCCCCTTTCACAAGCCCTTAGTTCTGGAGCAGTTTACTTGATTGGTCATCAATCATTGATTGAAGGGGAATAATCTGTAGGCTAATGCAAGTCAATCATTCCTATTGGTACATTTGAAAGTAAGATAAGATTCTTTTTTATAGTGTAGATCCTAGAACTGTAAGGTCATGTGCAAGCAGAGAAACCCAGCTGAAGGAGAAGACTGAAAAGCAAAGATGAGACAATGTGGACCTTGTGTACAGAGAGATTTGAATTTTCTAGTTCTAGTCCCAGTGAGGCCTAGGTCTACTTCTTTTCTTCAATGATAATGAGATTGCTTGTTTATTTCTCAAAATAAATTTCTTCTACTTAAGCTGATGTGCATAGGATTTTCTAACCTACTGACTGGCAACCAGGACAAGAAACAAATGATCTGGTATAGTAGAAAACATGGGGCTTTGGGAGTCTGGAAAATCTGGGGTCAAATCCAAGCTCTATACTTTATCAGTAGTATGACCTTATTGAAGTCATTTAACTTCTCTGAGGCCTTTCCTCATCTGCAAAATGGGGATAATACCTACCTTAAGATTTATTGAAAGTACTAGAGAAAAATATACATAAAGTGCCTAGGACAATGTCTGATACACAGCATTTATTCAATAAACAATAAATACCTATGAATAATACTATATATTTGTAACTAAGCTTTCCTGGGAATAGAGTTATTTCATGGTTATAGTTAAAATCATGACTAACTCATACAAAGATCTATCAGGGATTATTAAAAAGAAAAACTCACTGACTTTGAAACCTATGTAATGCTGCTACAGACACCAGAGATAAGTGGTAGCTTATTCAAAGAACTGAATCTTCATCTTTATTCATCAAATACTGTGTCTGGTAAATAACTCATGAAATGTAAAGTTTTCATTTGGACCAAGAGTACAAATGATTTGCTTATCAACAGCATTTAAAAATACATCAGTGAAGCCTCAATGTTTGTTTACCTGGGAAGTATAGTAGCATAAGTTGAATGACTCCAAAGGTGGGCTGAATGGAAATTTATAGGGCCCACTAAATGCAGAATCATCCATTGCATCAATGCTACTAGAAGTCAGAATGGCAGAATCGAGAGAAGTCACACAAGGATGAACTAGAATATCTTGAAGTGGTGATCCATTGGTGGGAAGACTCAAGCTGATGGTAACATTTGGCATGATTCCTTCCAAATCACACTATAATACAAGCAGAAACAACATTGCCAAGAACTCCCAAGCACTCACCTTCTGTGTGAGGCTTTTATCAAAGCAATTTTCCCCAACTGAACTTGTTTCTCTCTAGGTGTTATTCTCTTTGCCTTCTGTTTTCTGATTAATGGTTTTATCACACTCTTAGATACCTAAGCCATTGACCAGAGAGGCTTCACAGACTGCTTTGTTTATCTATGCTGCTTAAAAATAGTTTAACTCCATTCCCTTCTCTCCATTCCTTTTGCAGACATGTTTGTACAGGCCTTGTTAGTTCTCTAAATACATCTGACTTGCTTCCTTCTAGTCAATCCATTTTCCAATGTCAGAGCTATCTCAATGAACTGCAATTTTTATTACATTGCATCAATACTGAAAACATTTCAATGGCTCCTCTTCAATTTTGACGCCCATCTAACTCTTTCATCTTTTTTCCCCCAGAACAACTCACAGGAAAACTCTTTATTCTGTTACCCTGTGACTTACATGCTGTAGGCAAACAAGAATCTTGCATTTCCCTGAATAATTTGTTCTATGTAATGCCACCATATGCACCTTTGTATGGACTAGTTCTTTCAGCTATGTTCTTTCCTCTCTATAAACTCTTTCTTTCATGTGAGCTTATCTGATGATTTCTGTAAGCTTTACATTCTGCATCGTCACCTCTACAGCCTATACCTGCCATGTGTAGATGCCCAGTGTATTTTTCCCTGTGTGACTTGGGTTAGTTTGCAAGTGGGAGGTTCTCAGGAGAGATGTGGAAGGGAGAAGGGAAAGGAAAGCCATTATTCTTAGGAGGTAACAGTTTCACTTTTCCTTGGGCTCCTATGTTAAGGCCTTCAGCAGCACTTTCAAAGCTCTCCTTCAATTCCTACTTTGAGGCTGTAATAGACATGGCAGCTTCTCAGATCAGACTTCTTTGTGAACTCTGTTTCTGGAAGGCTGCAATCAGAGTAGAAAAGACTTATTCTTTCAACTCTTCTTATACTTGAGAAGTCCTAACATCTTTATTCCCATAAATCTGGTAGCAGATTTGGTAGTGGCCTTTTCTGACTCAACCAGACCAACAAACCTTATTGTGCCTGTGTGGGTGGATAGTTAGGGTCTTTCTTTGTATGTCTGTCTTTGTATCTCTCTCTGTCTCTCTCTCTCTCTCTCTCAGAAGGGCCAGGCAGTACTGGGATTTGAACTGAAGGTCTAAGGTGCTCTACCACCTGAGTCAAACCCTGAGCCCCTTTTGCTCTTAGGATATTTTTCAGATTTTGCTTAGGCTGGCCTCAAACTGTGATCCTCCTACTTATGCCTCCCGCATAGCTGAGATTACAGAAGTGTACCTCCATCCTTAGCTTGTTCTTTGACACCAACTTTTTTGCTCAGGCTGGCCTTGAACTGTGATTGTCTTACCTCTGAATCCCAAGTAGTTGAGATTACAGGCATGAGCTACCAAGCTCATGACATTTACCTCTTTAATTGCTAGATCAAACTGACCAATTGGGCCATGTAAGGCTTACCAATATCTTTTGTTTGGCTAAACCTACAAGAAATTTTGAGTTAGTGGGACATAGCAGGCAAAATGCTTTGCTCCAATTGCACTTCATATACAAAGTCTACACCATACACTGGCTATCTACCAACATAAGCAATTGGTCTATACCTGTGTTTCCCTCTTGAAGCTGTAAGTTCTTTAAGCAAGAAGTGTTCTATATTTCTTCATATCTCTAGTGCTTACTACACTGCTAAGCACAGGGAATACTCAAAAACTGTTTGTGGAAGGTTTTTTTTTCCTTAATAATGTATGCTACCCTCTTTTTCAATACTGGTAAGAAATGTTTCACTTTTTAATGTTTTATCTACCACACTTAACACGTGTATATTCATTAACATATCAGCTGTACATGTAAACACTTAAGAGAACAGGCAGGCATTATGAACCATATATATAATTAGTACCTTAGTAAGGTCTTTTGGTGACAATTATAATAGTATTAATCACAAATAAAAATGTAGGATATTGTATTTCAGTTTTTAAACTATCTGCTACTTTATTGTCTTTGTGTGCAGCAGTAAGAATAAAGTAGCTTTGTTTTTTGATATTTATGGAGATAATATAGGTAAACATTTAATAATTTAGTACTATTAAAATTTAAAAATATTCATTTTATGCTTATTAAATTTTTCTCTAGCAGTCTAACATTCTTTTTCTTAAAGACGTTTATATTTTATATATTTCTTTGGTGGTATTGGGGTTTGACCTCAGGGCCTTGCACTTGCTAGGCAGGTAGTTTACCACTTGAGCCATGCCTCCTAGACCTGAAGTTTAGCATTTCTAACTGGGTTAACAGCTGCACTATGGAAACTTCCAATAAATTTCTCAGTATCCAGGCACTTATAATACCAGATCAGCCATTTACTATAGGAGAGACTAGGCATTCTCGAAGGAATTTGTGTATTACCCTTTAAACTAGACTACCATATGCAAATCTGGACCTTAGTACTAGGAATTATAAAAACAGAAGGCACCTAAGACCTTATGTCATTTTAAAAATGAGAAAAGATTCACAAAGTTGTGTGACTTTTTCAAGGTCCCAAAGAAAATTAATGGCAGATTAAGGACTAGAACTTTGGTTCAAATGCACTATCATACACACAGTGCGTTTCCTTCCTTCCTTCCTTCCTTTTCTTTTTTCTTTCCTTCCTTCTTCCCTCCCTCCCTCCTTTCCTGTCTTTCCTTTTTTTTCTCTTTCTTTCCTTCTCCTTCCTCCCTTTCCTCTTGTGCTAGGACTAAATCTAGGTCCTCATGACCTGGCAAACACTCTACCACTGAAATGCATTCCCAGCTCAAGTTCACTGACTTTCAATTAACCAGATGTTCTACTATATGAGGATAATTATCTATTTCCATTTACAATGGGCTTCATAATAAAACTTGCAAATATTAGGCTCCTGAAGTACTTACAAATGCTTAGCTAACAGTCACACTACTTACACATAACCCTAAACATTTAGTGTGTAGGTTAAGGATATTCCTATCCTTTTTTCCAATTTTTTTTTTTAAAGAAGAAAGTTCTCCATTATGATAATCTGTATTAGGACTAAGAATAGGAATCAATCCAAAATTCCCACAAGCCATAAACGAGGGCCATTTATCAATGGTCGAAAACATTTAAGCATATTAATTAGCATTATATTATATAAAACATACTGCCTGTATTGACATACGATGAAAAAACAGAAATGGCAAATTTTCCGACCTTTTGAATGTATGAAAAAAAGAGATTCAACTACTTTAACACTTATGAATGACATAATCCATAAATTTAGAGCAGTTTATGATAGTTCTTTCTGGTAGAATGAATAAATGGAATGTATGTTTTTTTGGCTGTACTGGGGTTGGAATGTACTTTTGATCATAGAAGTTTAACACAGACAAAACCTTTTAGGCCATTTTAATTATGATTACAAAGGAAAAGAAAAGAAAGAAAACCCAGTTTCCCTGTCAGAACTGTTCTAATTCTTTGGTCTCAAAACCTATTTTTAGCCATAGGATTTACACATAGTCACTCAATATTAAATTTGATAAACAAAAAGTTTACATTCAGAGTGCATGAATAAATAAACAAGTAAATAAACAAAAGAAAGCAAAATAGAGTGCACAGAATAAAGTAAGATAGAAACGGGGTACTATTAACACATATTTACTAAGAAGACTTTTATTTTTGTCATTATTTAACACGGCATTAATCACTGCTAACTCTATTGACATTTCTACTGTTTTTCCTATTTTCTAACCATAAGCCAGATAACCCTATATTAACCTATTGACTTGTTTACATAAAACAAGAGCCCTTCAAAAGGATTTTAGGTATCCTGTCAGAGGATCTGCCAATTTCACCCCATTGAGAAAATGAACGTGAGGTGATTTAAAAATATACTCACAAATTCTCTGATACTACTCTTTTCAAAAGGTAGATCTAATTCCACAAGTCTTGAATGTGACTAGACTTAATGACTTGCTTCTTATTGAACAGAAAGTAGAAGTGATGCCATGTGACTTTTCAGTCTAAGTAATAAAAAGAATAGCTTCTCACTCAACTTCCTTTCCTCTCATCCTTTTCCCTTACGCTATGTGACCTGAGGGAAATCAGTCACCATTGTACAGCCTGGAGAGAAGTTCATGTGGAAAGGAACTGAAGCCTCCCTCCATGTGAGTGAGTCATCTTGCAAGTAGATCTTTCAGCCCCAGCCTGAGTCAGATGACTAAAGCCCCAACCAAAATCTTCACTTGTGTGACTGTGATCTTAAGAGGAACTTCACAGTAGAAGTTCCCAGCTAAGTTTCTCCTGAAGTTCTGACCTACAGAAACTATGAGGATGTTTGTTTTAGAGTAATGGGATAATTCATTACACAGAAATAGTTAACTAAAATAATTGGCAAGATGAAAAAAGGCACATTATAAAATGTCATGACTTAACATATAATGACTGCTGCTAAAGATAAAAATCAAGATGTCATTTAACAATGTAAAATATAGTTTGTGAAATTACTTTTCTTCATATGCTAAACGGTATGATAAAGTAAATATCTGAGAAAATCTCACCTTGCAAGTGACTGTTCCAACAACTTGCCACGTATCTGCTATATCCTGTTTATCATACTGCATGGATTTTACCTTTTCAGTGATAGAAACAGAAACTTGTGGTTTTCCTCTGTATGTTCCAGCTCTCCAGGCTGGCTGTTTCTGTGGCTGAGTCACAGAAGCAACGTTAGTGTTATCCAATGAATGCTGTAAGTTAGCATCTAATAAAGTACCAAATGGACAAGCCTGTAGAAGCAAGTCGGGCAACTGACTCAATTTTGTATTTAGCTCAGTGTCATTTTTTTGACCAGCGTAAAGAAAATCCTGTATCCCAAAAAGAAGTTCCAAGCCTTGAGAAATTCCACTAATGCTAATTAATGGTGGACGAGGGGAAAGAGTTTGTTCAACTAGTGGAACGCTAGCAAATATCATGCCATTACTCTGAAAAGCAATAACTGGCCAGAGTTCTTCACCTCCTGCTGAAAGTCCATAGATGGATGTTTTATTGATGTGTGAACAACTATCTCGATTCCCCACAAAGTCCTTATCATCATCCAATAATCTAAGTTCAAAGAGTAGTGCTTTAAGAAAGGGACCATCTTCGGGAACTGGCACATAACTTGCTCCATTGAAAACTCTGGCTCGTTTTTCAACAGTAGGATATCGTCTGCATTAGGGAAACAAAAACATTCCAAAGAAGAAAAAAAAGAATTAAAAAACAAACAATTCTAAAACACAAAGCAAACAACAGTAACAATAAAATATACAACATAAAAATACATACACCCAGAAAAGTTAAAACCCCAAAATATTTTAAGTTCCTACTACAGTTAACTGTTTGATCCTCAGGATGTTGTCTCAACTGATAAACTGCCATCTGTTATTGCAAATGATTAATTCAATTTAGTTCTTTAATTTTTTTAAAGAGGTAGAGTATATGATCCTAATTCAAGATCTTATTTCTCAGCCTCTTGGAGTTCCTCTTGGTAGGCACACAGAATATATCTGGATGTTTTGGGCATCTGGATTTATTTTTTTCTTTTGATTTCATTTAAGAAGAGTATAATCATTGTAACTCTCTAAAATTTTGGATTCTCTAGTTGTGATGAATACAATTTTAAAAGATCAGAAACATACCTGGTTAAAACAATGTTTGTCACTAGTACCATACTGATGCTTGCTAATAATTTTAAAAATAAGAATGTATTCAAAGTTATTGGTTTATGAGTGCACTGCCCTTATTTAAAGTCTGATATATTTTTCTGTTGAGAAAGGGGAGGAATTAATTAACACACCATTAGTGATATGTCTTTATTTTTCCTTTTTGGTGGTACTAGGGTTTGAACTCAGGGCCTTGAGCTTGTTAGGCAGGCATTCTACCACTTGAGCCATGCCTCTAGCCCTTTTTATTGTGGTTTTGGACATTAGGTGTCGTTTTTTATGCAGGCCAGTCTGGGCTGCAAAACTCCTATTTTATGTTTCCCACTGTAGCTGAGATGATCTGCTACCATGCCCAGCCTTTTCTGTTCAGATGGGGGCCTCACAAACTTTTTTGTTGGGGCTGGCTCAGAACCCAGATTCTCCTGATCTAAACCTTCTTCATAGCTGGGATGACAGGCACATACCACCAGTCCCAATATTGGTTGAGATGGGGTCTTGTGAACACCCCCCCGCCCCCGCCCCGTTCTGGCCTCCAATCACAATCTTCCAGATCTCAGCCTTCCAAGTACCTAGGATTACAGGATTGAGCCACAGGCTGCCAGTTTAGTGACCTGTCTTATTTTCTAGTTATCTGGACAATAGAATTAAGAGTAAAAATTTCAGTTGAATGTAAAGGTAAGGAGTTAATATGAGATTTTAAATGAGGTCTCAGTATATGCTGAATAAGTATTTTGTTGGATGACTAGACCTGTCATTTCAAATTTATTCTAGTGTTCCCCTGCCCCAAACAGAAGTCTAGCCTTAAATGGCCTTACAACTATGGGATAAATACCAACTTAAGCCAGCATTAATCTGAAACTGTTACTATCTGGACAGGAAATACTTAAACCAGATCTAAACAAAGTTTGGTTTTGCAAAGATAACTTGCTTCTTAAATCTTAAATGATGGATATTATAATTTTGCTTACATGTAAATACCACTCCCAAGAGGTCAGAAATCTGAAAACAATGAAACCTCACTAATTCGTTCAATAATACAGAATCAAACTGACAACTGAATTATGTGAACCCAACTTTCTGCCTCTCTATGAGAGATGTTGAGAAGGTCACCCAAGCATATTTAAATTCTTGTTCTAAAATATTATGTGCAAACTAGGAACACATTCTGACAGCTGTAAAAAGTGTCTGTGAGATATTAAGATAGGCTACAAAGCCACAGAGATAAAAACAGCATGGTTTTGTACAAAAAAGACAAAGCAATAAAACTGAGACAGAGCAATGTTTACAAGGGAGAACATAAATTATCAATACCCGAAAACCAATGAGGAGAAGATGTAAAGCTTAGATGATGATGTTAGGAAAACTGGCACATGGCATAGGAAAAAACAAAGTGAGATTTCTATTTAATGTCTCTCCAAAGTGTAATTCAGATGGATTAAAGATCTAAATATAATAATAAAATTATACAGTTAAAAGACAACAATGTGGAAAGATGTATTTGGAATATAAAGGTAGGGAATGACTTCAATAAATTCCTAAAAGTGCTACTTTTTATTTTGGTGGTGGTACTGAGGTTTGAAATAAATGTGTACTGTGACTACATCAAAATTAGTGAGTTAAGGGTAACATAAAATTAATTAACAAAGATGAATTAAAAACAAATATCTGTAATATCTAAAAATGACATGCACTGATATAAAAAATATATAACAAACTTCTACAAAACAACAGGGAAAAACAGCAACATTCAAAGAAAAAAAGGATAAAAGGTATGTATAGGCAACTCACTGAAGAGGATGCAAAGGACTAACAAATACTGTTACACAAACAAATACAAGTAAAAATTAGATATCCTTTATTGGCAAAAATTAGAACAAGTGTCAGGAAAGAACAAAGATACAGGAATCCTCATTAACTGCTGATCAGTGTGTTCATGGGTGTAATTAGTATTCTGAGGGGCTAATTATTTGCAAGTATTTAGTTGAAATCAGCATAGATATTAAGTCCTATGGACTTAATTGAGGATGTCTACTTTAGCACTGTTCTCATGGCTGGTGGGGGGGCAACTTGGTAGATCATCAGGAGGGAAAGGCAACAGGTAAAATGGGCAGCAAGGAAACTCCGGAGTAATACCAAACAGGTAGAAGCAATGGTAAAGATCTGCAGAGTCCAACATGGTAGACATAAAAAAGTGGTATTTAAGCTTAAAATTAACAACTGAGTTCCTCAGCTACGTTAGCCACAGTTTAAAAACTCAACAGCCGCCTGTGCTTACTATAATGTTTGTCCAGCATAGATTTAGAACATTTCTCCTTTCCATCGCCATAGAAAATTCTATTTGGATAGTGCTGCTCTACATGAACACAAAGTAACATGGATGATTTTTAGAAACAGAGTTGAGAAATCTGACAAATGTATGAGAAGGGAGTGAGCTCTAAAGCACATTACTTATGTAAGTTGGAAAATGCATATACAAGTATATACAAATAAAAGGACTGCATAGAACATGTAAGAGTAAATGGCAGGTAAGAAACAGGCAACCAAAGGGAGTATCAAAGAAAAATGAGCGATTCCTCGAATGAATCACTGAGGCTGGCGAACCGTAGACTAAAGAACATTATTAACTCCTGTGCCTGAGGCCCAACAACAAATGCAGCCAGGTATCCTGGGAGAAAATGATTAACTCCAATTCTGATGCCCACAGTAACAAAACAGTTAAGGTTGAAAAGGGAACTTTTCATACCTGCACTGTCAATCATTTTACAGTTAAAATTACACTCATCTTTATTTGCCTCAATCTCACTTTCACTATGCTATTCCATCTTAGAGCTTCCCTCAGGGAATAACAAATTGTTTGTAAAAAGAAGAGAAAGAGGGAAGGGGAAGAGAAGGAAGGGGGAGGGAAGGTGGGAAGGAAGGAATGGACGAAGGGAGAAAAAAAAAAGAACTGTCCATGGCCACTGAGAATAAAAGATGACATAGGTTACTTAACTGCCACTCACATTTTACAAGTTATCACATAGTTCTCTTTATAGAGCTATTTTGATAAAATATGGCAAATTCTAAAAGTGGGAGCAATCACACTAGCAGAGAAAAAAAGTGAATGCAATTTATTTTCTCGTACTTCTTCCTATTTTCTTCAAACCGTGACTGTAAACGACGGTGATTTCCAGCAATCACATATTGTTAAGATATAGTATAATAACAATATTTCTCAGCCAGGAGTTTTTCGTTAAAACGTCCTCGAATGACTTTATCAGTAAAGGCCGAAAATCTGGAACATACTTAGTGCTAAGTCACCCTGCATCAGCCCTAAGCAGATGGAGATGATTTTAAGGTAAAATAACACAAATGCTAGAAAGCATGCAACTCTTAATACGTGCTAGGCAACAACTCACTTAATTCTCACAACACTGCAAGGCACGGTTTTATCAAAATCTCCATCTCGTAGACACAACGATAGTGAAGTAACTTGCCATGGCAGAGGTGGGATCTAATGCACGGGAAGAGCACGCTCCATCACCCATCCGCTGACCCACCCTCCCTGCGTTTACCTGGAGAACCTGATGGTGCCACCGAGTGGGGTCCCCAGTTCTTGGCGTATGAGCCAGACTGCCCTCAGTGCCATGGCTACAACATCAGCTCATCTCAGAGCCAAGGTCGCCGCCGAGCAACCGCGCAGGGAGGCTTTCTCATCCTGCACGCACACGGGATCATCGGAGAAGCTAAATCCTTCAGGTGAGGTGACGAAAACCTCCTGGTCCACACATATCGCACCCACCGGTCTAAGAATCCGCACCCAGAACCTTGAGACGCTTTCTTACCGCCCACAACGCTAGCACTTTCTTCCTCCAAGGCTACTTCCGGGATGGTGGCCGGCAAGGACCAAGGTCCCTCACGTTGAGGAGCACGCAGTCTCGCGGCGGCCCGCTCGCTGCTCACCCAGCTTGCCCGCCCCTCGCGAGGTTTCCCCGGCGCGCGCAGCTCCACTTCCGGCGTGTGAGGCGGCGACAATGGGAGCGGCGCGGGCGGCGCCGGGAGGCAGCTGACAGGCGTCTGCGGCTTTGCTTCATGGCCGCTCTCCCGCCCTGCTTGGGCTCTGTGACTAGGGGAGCCCGTGGTGGCCCGGAGCCGGAGCGGGGGACCTGGGCACGGCGCCGCTGAGGCGCAGCATGTGAAGAGGAGACGGCATCCAGCGCGGGGCGAACCTCTCAGCTGGCCGGGATGGCTACGACGGCCGAGCTCTTCGAGGTGGGTCCCGCGGGGGCTGCTCAGGGAGTGGCAGGCCCCGGGGTGCGGAGGAGCGGCTTCCAACCACCAGCTTTCCCTGGGGAAGCCGGTGGGAGAAAGGGGTGCGAAAGCCGGGGCTGGGGTGGGGTGGCGGCTGGTGTCAGCGCGGGCGGAGCGTGAAGGGGGGAGGGGTGGCTGGGGCCGAGGTGGGCAGGTCGCCGGCGGGGGGACGCCGGTGTCCCGGAGGAGAAGCATTGGCTCTGCCCGCGGGGGCGACAGGGGAGTCCCGAGGTTCGAGTGTTGGGAGGCGTCTGCTCGGGATGGGCGGCGGGAAGGGCTGACTCAGGACGGGGAGACACCAGGGAGCCTCAGGTTGGGCGAGCCCTGTCTTGTCACGTGCGTCCGCGACAGTATTCTCAGAGCCGCCTGAGATGGGGACTTCTGATGTTGGGCCAGTAGTGACATTAGCAAATGTTAGAAGTGGCACTCCGGTGACACAGGCTTGGAAAGACGGGGAGGGATTTTTTTTTTTCTTAGGACAATAAAGGCCTACTAAGCCCTAAGACGGAAGGGAAGCAAAATTAAAATGAACGGATGTGTTTGGATCTTAAGGAATTTGTTATAAAAAACACCTAACTGCAGGCTGGAGAATCCTTAACGTGTGATTGGCAGTGAGCAGTACTGTGGTGTATTTCCTTCAGCGTTTTCAATATCTTAACCTGAAAATTTAATGTCGTGAAGTCCACTGTTAAGAAGCTGTGATGTCTGAGATGCTTGAATGGGACCACAAAACAGAGAAACCAAGTATCACCTTTTGTGAAAGAAGTGAAAGCGGAGATAAGAAGAAAAAGGGAGGAAAGACCCTTTTTTGTGATTGTTTCATATTGAGTAACAGAAGTATAAATTGTAGAAAACACAACAGTTCAAGATCGAGCATTTCTATATAAGTGAAAGTTACATCCTTTTTTGACCTAAGATTCAGTAGGTTTTGTGACTTGAATTTTAAATACCACAGCTTTCATAACAAATGGAATTTTTTATTGTTACTTTTGTTAGTTACTACATCTTCTTGGCTTTCAGTCATCCCTTGTATGGACAACGCTTCTGCTAAGAGAAATAACATGTCAATGTTATGATAAATTATAGTGAAACAGTAATTTGTGAGTGAAGGATTGTAATTACGCTTAAGATGTAAGATATATTTATTGCATTTTCTCAGATTTAAGTGTTGGGAGATATATTACATTCATATCCCTAATCGCAAAATCCTGCCATCTGTTTATTGACACTGGAGCAGGCGACATTCTTCTTGCTCTGAACTTTTACTGTATGTCCCTGGGCAAGATAATAGGTAGTTCTGTAGTTCCTTGTTTTATTTTTTTACATCTTATAAAGGTAGAAAACTTTAGGAAGTTATTTGAGATCTTTAATGAATTTCTTGACAAGAAGGCTTACTTGTCAAATTTAAAAAGTTAACTGAAAACTTTTATATTGTCATATAGTTCATAAGACATTATGTTTTGAATTCATGAATCCTCTTTGACCTTTACAGTTGTGTCTTGGGTCATATTAGCTATACTTTTTCTTTAAATGTGTGACCACAGGAGTCCAATAACTTGTTTGAAAATGAATTTGATTTCCCCAGGGACAAGAGAAGAGATGGAAAAATACATATATTTTGCTCTCAAGGGTGTCGCCATTAAGTAAAATAGTTAAACCAAATTGGGGTTTAACTTAGCGATTGTAGTTCCATAGTAGCTGGGACCATTCAATGATGATAAAGATAGTGCTTAAGCATTTATGGGCCTTAACTCAGGTAACATTTTTTTTCTAGTCCTGTGTAGCTTATTCATCAAAATTAAAAGCATAATAGTAGTTACAATTAAATATTAGTTAACTTTAAATAAGAAGTATATTTATGTTTTCCTGAATGGCTATGAGTCCAGCCCTACAATAGACTCTGCTCTTTAATAAGTTTTCATCCCTAGGTGAAAAGGTAACCTCTTTGCTTTAGAGAGAGGAAGAGAAAGAAGAAAAAGCCCTGTCTGTTGCCATTTCCTGCAGCTGTTGCCATAGATCTAGGTTGTAGGATAAGTCAAGGAGTGTCTTTTTCTCCTGCTTCCCTTTCATAGTCACAGCTGGACAACTGTGGAAAACAAGACAGGATGTAGTCAAGGGTATTTTGTTTTTGTGCATCCTGGTTTTCACGTACTATTAAAAAGAACTGTGCTTTCATTTTTCCACATTGGAGATGAGAAGTTAAATGGAAACAGAATTAAACTTTGAATCCATGTAATTTCGCTGTTAACTCTGCATCTTTTAAAATCTTTTTCTTGGTTCTATAATTCTACCCTTTTGAATATAGACAACTGCATACAACATAAACTGTAGGATATTTCCTCAGTTGACAGAAATTATTTATTAATAGATATCTCAGTTATTGCAATAATGTATAACGTGGAAATTGCTCAGAATACCTTCTTAGTTTCAACCCTTGTTGACAGATCTTTCGGCAAGGATCAACTGTAGTGTTTTTAAATGATCAACTCAGGATGGACTTTCTAAACAGATTCTGTGTATTAAGATGGCTTGGGAGGGGCTAGAGGAGTGACTTAAGTGGTAGAGTGGCTGCCTAGCAAGCATGACATCCTGAGTTCAAATTCCAGTTCCACAAAACAGTCTTGGATGATAAATTTTTTTATTTGCACTACTGAAGACACTTTCTTATTTGCTAATGTTCTCATATCATTCTTAAAGGGTCTTTTTTGCTAGGCAGGCTACCTTTCTGGGACAGTTCTTTTATTAGTAGCTAGAGTCAGTTATTCATTCAGCAAATATTTTTGAGTACCTATTAAGTTCCAGATAATGTGCTAAGATTAATGAGGTAGTATGTCTCAAAGGGCTCTCCATAGAAAATTCATTTATGTATTTACTCTATCTTAGGCCAGACATTATTCCTGGTACTGGAGTTAAATGAGGGTGAATTAAAATTACAGTTGGGGCAGGCACATGTGTTAGCTGATAACAGTGAAATGGGAGGACAGAATCTCTTCCTGGGATAATTAGGAAAGGCTTCATGTAGTAATGGCATGTAAATTGGGTGTTGATGGATGAGTAGAAACGTCTCAAGCAGGAGAAAGGCATTCCAAGGCACAGAAAACAATGCCAATTTGTAAGGTGAAGTATGTTTAGGGAATATTGATAAGAGACAGAATGTGTCCATGAATGTTTTAGGACTAGGGAGTAGTGGCTTGTGGAAAGATATTGAGGCTGTGAGTTTGAGGAAGTTTTGAGAAGGTTTTTTGTAGAACATGCTTGAAGGGGCTGACTTGATTTTTTTAGGAGGTTCTGGTGAGGCAGATTATTTTAATGTTACAATGGCCTTTAATTGGGAAGAGATTGTGAACTGGGAAAATAGGCGTCATGGGCAGTCTGGATAGTTCTTGTCATTTAGGGATTGTTCTAGAGTTGTCTGCTGATTGATTAATTTAGGTAGGTGAAACCCTAACCTAATTTAATGGGGACAGAAAGACAGGAAATTTGGGAAGACACTTGGAGGAAGAATGAAAATAATTTGGTTACTAAGAGTTAATTCTAAGTGTGTGAACTTTGAAAAATAGGTGGTTGATGATGTACTAACTGTAGCAGAAAAAAATGGGACAACCCTTTCGGGGAGAAGGAATAATGTACTCATTTTTTAAAAGCATGTATTAAGTTTTTTGCAGGATATTCTGATGAAGAGGTCCAAAAGGCAGTTGTAAATATGAATTACTAACTCAGAAAGAGATTATAGTGGGTAGCAATCTAGAAATTGTTTTATGGGGATGACTATTTAGACCTGGGGATGGATGACATCTCTCAGCTCTACTCTTCAATAGTTGTGTGATCTTGAACAAGTTACCTAACATCTTTGTGCCTCAGTTTATTCATTTGGAAAATAATTGTTTCTGTATCAGAAGGTTATTTCAAAGATTATCCTAAGTTGATAAACTGCTTAGAAGAATGTAATTAAAAGAGTGGTTGCTATTTTTTAAAATTAAGTGGTAGCCACTTTCAACTTAAGTGAATTAAGAAGACAAAATTGAGCATCTATCAGGGAGGAAAAGCTTTTCAAAGCAGACTGAAAAATGATTCTAGAGATAGGAGACTACAGAAGGAGAGAATTATGAAAAGGGACTGTGGAAGATTATATTTTTCAGGATCTCTACAAGATCTGTCATCCCACAGTGTGACTGAACTCATCCCATGGAGAGGTAGAGTCTGTGCTTCTTTCTTCACTCTAGATACTTATAACTACAGCAGAAGTGATGTTATGTAGTAATTTCTAGGGTTGATGTCATAAAAGGTACATGTTTGGTCCATTTCTGATACTCTCAGAATCCAGCAGCCCTTACAAAGAACCAAGGCCCTTAGCTCTCAGCTTTTGCTGAAGTTTCAGCAGGGAGTAAATACCAATTTGCCATCCCATGTCATAGGGAGCAGAGATTAGATTTCCTAGCTGAGCTCTGCCCAAGTTGCAGATTTGTGAACAAAATAATGATTATTGTTATTTTAAGACATTGAGTTTAGGGGTGGTTGTTAGGCAGTGATGGATAACTGGAATAGAGGCTGATCATCTTCTTACCTACATCAATGTCTAATAAAGGCTTCTACTAGTCTTTGTAGAGGTAGAATCAGATGATTAAGAGTTACAGATTTACATGTAAGTATTTTATCCCCTGAGTTCTCCAGTCAAAACTTGGAAGTGAACTTTTGGAGAGAGCAAGTCCTTAAATTGAAGACAGTTTTATAGACTGCATGTATGTGTATAATTAGTGTAAAATACTGAATCCCTAGTGCTCTTGAAAAATTAAGTAGTTGTGTGAAAGATTGATTTGCCCTGTTCTTTTAGTAGTGGATTGCAGTTTTATACAGCACTCACCCTGTAACCAAACTTCCCACAAATTAAATGAAAATTCTAACTAGTTGAATGGCATATAATTGAAAAGTTTTGATTGTTAAAAATTTATGTTTGGCTAAGATATTTTAAAAACTAGATAAATTCAGCCTGATTCAACTTAAAAAACTGACTTCTTTGATGCTGTTTTCTTGTAATTGAAATATGAAAGTAAGAAGAAAATGTTATGTATATATTTGTTTATTCAAGTTACAATAAATGAAGGAAATGAATGATTCCTTGTTTACTTGTTTAATTTCATCCCAGAGGCATTTTAAGTTCTCATAATATATTTAATATATAAATTTGTAAGTACACTTGATTTGAAGTGCTAATGGTAGATTTTCATACACATTTTCAGTGAGTTCTTCTAAGCTGTTTATCAACTTAAGATAATCTTCAAAATAACCTTCTGTGGTGGAAACTATTATTTTCCCCATTTTGCATATGAGTAAACTGAGGCACAAAGAGCCTAAGTAACTTGTTCAAGGCCACACAATTACTGAGCTGAGAAATGCCATCCATTTCCAAATCTTAATAACCATCCATAGTTTTCATATTCATATTAGAAAGGAAAAATCTCTGGGTTAGAATACTGGTATAATACCTTAAGACTTAATTTCATTGCTTCACATGTAAAAATGAGTAGAAAGTATTGGTTTGAGATTATATATTTTTATCTTTTGGCAGAACTGGGATTTGAACTAGGGTCCTCACACTTGCTAGGCAGGTGTGCTACCACTTGAACCATGCCCCAGCCAAGATAAGATGATATATAAAGGCCATTCTCGCTTTAAGTTTTTAAAATCTAGTTCTGTGATTCTGCTGAATCATATAAAAGGTATTATATTTCATTATCTTTATCTTTGGGGCATAGAAATCTGATATTTATTGTCAGAAGTGAAGTATATTGTCTATTGGAAATAGATTTAACTTAAGAGAACCTAAAATATTTTTATGAAGTTCTGAAATAACCATTATTTAGTCTCTAAAAACAATTCTGATAATATGATTACTTGGCTAATTATCTGATAGTTTAAAGAATTGACAGCTCCTTTAAGATTGAATCTTGAAATTGACATTAATTTTAAAAAGTAAAATTCATTGCATAGTGTCACAGTTTTCAAACATATTTGTCAGTTTGTCTTAGTTTTTATGTCTTAATGTGCTTTATCTTTCTTTCCATACTGAATTTGAAATCCATTTTGCTATCTTGAGACAAAGTGTTTTATAGTGCTTTTCAAAAAATAATACTTAGTAAATGTAATTTATGTATTAGTTCACAGGAGACATAAAGTATCTCATCATTAAATCAAGTGGAGTTAGAAAAGAGAGATCAAGTTCATTTACTTTCAGTGCCAGAATTAGAGGTTCATACTTGATTTTGGATTGATAGCACCATGTAATGCCTGTTTTATTTCTGGGCTGTGTCTTGCCTATTTTAGTTTTGGATGTATAAATCAGGGCATGATTTTCAAGATACTTTTCAGGGAATTCAGCCACCCCTCCAACTAGCTAGTGTTTTGGATTGCTCAGCATTGTTCTGCTGACCACTGCTGGAAAGCAGCAAAAATTGCAATAAAATAAAAAATAACAATTATTAATATATTGCTCTGCATAGGGATTTGAATTTCTAAGGTTCATAGGGATTTAAAAATGGAGGAATTAATGGGGAATCACCCACGGAAGAAACTCTTCAAAGAATAAATGGAACTCTTCAAGGAAGAATTGAGGCAGGGTTTTAGTAAGCATATAGTGGTATTGCAGTCTGTTTTGTATTGCTGTAACAGAATTCCACAGACTGAATAATTTATAAAGAAAAAAATTTATTTCTCATATTTTTAGGGAATCTAAAATTTAAAACCAAGGTGCTGGCATCTGGTGAGGCTTCTTGCTGTATCATACCGTCATGCAAGGCAAGAGGGATAGGAGAGAGGAGAGAAGAGTGAATTAGCACACTTGTGCAAGGCAACTACAGTGTCAAGCCCTTTTATAATTGGGTGGAGTCCTCATGACTTAAGTACCTCCCATTAGGCCCCACCCCTCAACACTGTTTCATAGATTAAGTTTCCAACACATGCTTTTTGTGGGACACATTCAAACCACAGGAAGTGGTGTTATTAGAAGAGAAAAAGCATTCTATAGGGTGTATTACTTGGCCACAGACTGGACGGCAGGAATATCATGAGTTTAAAGAGTAGACTGGAATAGGCTGATGGAAGTGTGGCCATTTATTTTGGGATACAAAGAAATTGGGGTAGGTGGTGGAACATTAAAACCTTAAAACATATACTGAGTGTGAACTTGATAATGTGGGAATTGCCTAGGTAAGTTTCTGACTGAAAGGAAGCAGTGTTTAGTGATTTGTTTGGCAGAACTATGCATAGTAAACTGAAGGAAGGTACATTATAGACGGTTCTGGAACCCATAGCTTAGTTGGCTTAAGGGAATACAGAAATACTTGTAACTGAAATCCTTTAATCTTTATCCTGTCACCTAGGCAGCAGGGGAATATTCAAGTTCTTTGAGTTTGGGGATAGTTCTCATGCATTGTGCTGGATCTATTTTGGGAAGTAGTAAAAAAAGTTAGTTGGATTTTCTCAGTGAAACAATATTAAATTAGGGATTTCTGTTCCTGTTTAAGGTGTCCTAGAGATTTTCAGTAGGAATGATCATAAACATGATGTTTCATGTGAAATTTGCTAGCACTTCTAAAGGCACGAAATCAGTTTAACAGAGCAATATAGTAGCCAATTATGTAAAGTTGAATTTAGTATGATAGTATATTGGTACATAGTTCTTAGATTTTTTTTTTCAGTTTTATACTTTTTGCTTTTAATTACTAGAGCAAAACCATCAGGCTTTGAAAATCTAAAAGGATTAAAAATATTTGTAGATATTCATAATATAGGAAATTGTTTGAGAAACCTTGGGAGGACTTGGTCATTTGAAAGTGTTAGAACTTGTTAATTTGGCTGTCTTTTTCTTAATGTAAATGCCTTTGCAACAAGGTTAAGTGTTAGAATGTAAGGTATTAGAATTTATTTGATTTTATAAGCAGAATGATTTTTTGTTTCGTTCTGGCTTTTTTGGAGCTTCCATCCTATAGGGGCCAGTAGCTGATTTGTCGTAAAATCTTGTTATAATTTGATTGTTTCTGAGGATGAAACCTCCTGCACTTTGCCTCTAGAACACTGTTCTCCTAATTTTCTTCCTCCACTCTTTTGTGCTTTCTGTAGGATCCTTTTTTTTTTTTTTTTTTTTTTGGACCTATATACTAGGATTTGAACTTGACCTTGCACTTGCTAAGCAAGTGCTTTACTACTTGAGACACACCCTCAGCCCTTTATGTTTTAGTTATTTTTCAGGTCTCATGCCTTCTGTCCAGGGATGCCCTAAGACCAAGATCCTACTACCTGTGTATGCCTCCTGCACAGCTGGGCTTGCAGGTGTGCACCAGCATGCCAGGTTTGTTTGTTGAGATATGGGGTCTTGCTAACTTTTTGCCCCTGCTGGCCTCAAGCCATGATCTTCCTGATCTCTGTCTTCCAGGTGTCTGGGATTATAGAGGTAAACTACTACATTTGGCTGCTTTTCCTCTTATCTCCAAATGTTGGCATGTCCTTCTCCTTCTTAGTTGATCTCATCCAGTCCTGAGGTTTTAAATAACCATCTGTATGATGATAATAATTCTATATGTTGGTGTCTATCAAATTATCTAGCTCCAGTGTCTTGCCTGTAGTATAAAGTTGGTTTTCCTACATGTGCTCTACATTTTCACCTCTATATTCAGTGGGCATGTATATTATAATATATGTAGAACAAAAACTCTTATTTCCCCATCCCTTCGTCCATCTCCTTTCCGGTCTTCATTTCAGTAAATGGCTCCTCCATTCACGTAGTTGTTCAGGCCCGAAGCCTCTATGCATGTCATGAATCTGATGACTTCTCAGCACTCTGCCCACTGCCACTTTTATGGAAGCTGCTGTCATCTCTTCATTGGACTGTACGATGTTGGGTCCTCTGGGAAGCAGACTTTGAGACACAGGTTTTTGTGCAGAATGTCTGATAGAAAAAACCCTTGGGATGAACATCTATAAAGGGGCTAAGTAAGGAAGTGAGATTGCGCATATAAGGAAGTAGAGCTACAGTGTTGGCCCAGTAACAATATCGGTAGCTCCTATGAGAAATTCTGGAACCAAAAAAATCTGCCAGAGTTGTCTGCTTTGGCCAACGTGATTGGGCCTTCATACACCCATCTCAATCAGTTATTGGACTCACGCCACATTGAGAAAGATGACATGGGGTGAAGTAGCCCTCTGTAGCTGAAAAGATCCCCGAAAATACTGCCAGGTGAAGGCTGCCTCTCTGCTGGCAGCACTATCAGTCAGCTAGAGCAAATGCCTTTTTGAAGGAACATCTGGAGGGTGCATCATTGTTCCTACAACAGATCACCATTGTGTCAATAGACTCCATATCTTCGTATGCATTTGAAGAAAAGCTCCTCCAGCATTGTAGGAAAATTAGAAGAATGTTAGTGAAATGAACTATGGTCCTCATGCTGTAGCCATTGTCAGAATTACCACTGATAACTTCCTGTATCTCCCTCCTCTAGTGTCCATTCTAACTCTACCTTACCTTCAGCTAGTACTTCTATTCTCATCAGAACTCGTTGCCATACCCTTGTTAGTCATTATTACAACACTTAATCTGTGTACTTTCAGAATTGATTGGAGGAGTTGATCCTCCCAAGAGGATCACATATGCAACTAACATACTATTCCTTGCCCCACTTCCCTCCTTTAGTTTTCATTTATTTTTGGCAGCACTGAAATTTGAATTCAAGGCTTCATGCTTGCTAGGCAGGTGCTCTTACTACATGAGCCACTCTGCCAGCCCACTTTCCCTCCTATTGATGATCAGGGTTGATTACCCCTGCTAAAGATGGTTGCGCTTGCCTTTTATTCTCTGAATATAATCAGCCAGTGTGATTAGGCAGCACTTGTGATTATAGTTTAGTGGGATTCTTATTATGTTCCTAGGCAAAAGTGTTCCCCCTTTGGCTGACCAAGACCTCTTTTCACTAAAGACCCCAGATTTGCAGGGATAGCATGCACAGATTAGGAGTTGTGGTAGGTGGGGCCATTCCTGCTTTTACTCCTTGTTCCTGTACTCATGTGTTTTTCCTCATTTAAAGGTTTTTAATTCAGAGTATACTGCATCTTGGAGGATAGTGCTCCAAGTTCATACAGTACCACCTCTGAACTAGTGCTTCTACTATGCTGGCAACGTAGATCTAATTGGTTTATTATGTTGTTTAGGTCCTGTATGTACTAATCTTCTATCTTGTTCTGTCCATTTTTGGGAATGAGGTATTAAAGCCTCTATTGTTGTAGTAGAATTGTCTGTTTCTCTATTTAGTTCTGCCAATTTTGCCCATACATTTGAATGGCCTCTCATTTGGTGCTTAAATGTTTATAATTGTTACATTTTCTTATTGTGTTAAATTTTTGTTAATATATTGTGCCCTTTTTCTCTGTAACCACTTCAGGTTTAAAGTTTGTTTCATTTAATATTAGTATAGCACCCTTCTCTCTTTTAGTTATTATTTGCATGGAATGTCATTTCCCATTCTTTCATTTTGAATCTATTTGTGTCTTTGGCTCTTAAATGAGTGTCTGTTGTTCTTTTTCTTCTTCCCTTCTCTCTTTTAAAGTGCATCTCTTGTTGAATCATGTTTTTTGAGCCATTCTACCAATCTCTGGAGAGTTTAACATAGTTACATTTAAAGTAGTTATTTGATACCCTAAAGTTCATTTGGAAACACAAAAGACCAAGAATAGGCAAGGAAATACTGAGCAAAAAGAACAATGCTTGGAGATATCACAATACCCAACTTCAAACTATATTACCGAGCCATAGCAATAAAAACAGCATGGTACTGGCACAGAAACAGGTATGAGGACCAGTGGAACAGAATAGAGGACCTGGATTTGAATCTATGCAGCTAATCCCACCTTATTTTTGACAAAGGCGCCAAAAACATATGATGGAGAAAAGACAGCCTCTTCAACAAATGTTACTGGGAAAAATAGTTATCTGCCTGTGGAAAACTGAAACTAGATCCATGCCTGTCACAGTGGATTAACCTGAAACCCTGAGGTTAGTATAGGAAAGAGCAGGGAATACCCTGGAAGCAATAGGTATAGGCAAGGATTTCCTCAGTAGAACTCAAGCAGCCCAGCAACTAAGAGAAAGGATTGACAAATGGGAATACATGAAATTAACAAGGTTCTGTACAACAAAAGAAATGGTCTCTAAATTGAAGAGACCACCCACAGAATGGGAGAATATCTTTGTTAGCTGTACACCAGACAAGGGACCGATAATCAGAATACGTAGGGAGTTCAAAAAACTAAACTCTCCCAAGATAAAGAAGTGGGCAACTGAACTAAACAAAACTTTTTCAAAGGAAGAAGTCCAAATAGCCAAAAAACACATGAAAAAATGCTCACCATCCCTGCCATAAAGGAAATGCAAATCAAAACCAGACTAATTTTCCACCTCATTCCTGTTAGAATTGCTACCATCAAGAATACCACCACCAACAAATGTTGGCAATGATGTGAGGAAAAAACCCTCATACACTGCTGGTAGAAATGTAAGCTAGTATAACCACTATGGAAAACAATATGGAGGCTTCTTAAAAAACTAAACATAGATCTGCCGTATGATCCAGCAGTACCACTCCTGGGGATACACCTGAAGGAATGAGACTCAGGTTATTACAAAGGCACCTGCACACCCATGTTTACTGCAGCAGTATTCACAATAGCCAAATTATGGAAACAGCCAAAATGCTCCACTACTGATGAATGGATTGAGAAAATGTGGTATTTATACACAGTGGAATTTATTCAGCCACAAAGAAGAATGAAATTTTGTCACTTGCAAGTAAATGGATGGAACTGGAGAATATCATCTTAAGTAGAATTTGCCAGGTTCAGAAGGCCAAAAATCACATATTCTCCCTCATATGCAGATTATAGACCTAAAGTTAATGCAGTAATATTATTGGACATGGGTCACACACTAAGGGGAGAACCATGCACAGGAGGAATTGGGAAAGGGAAGGAAACCTAAAACTTGAATGTGGTTGATATGCTCACTGTAGAGGAGTGAATATAGTAATCTTAAACTGGCAGAGGCCACTAGAGGGACTAGGAAGTAGTGAAGAAGTCTGGCAGAGATGAACCAGTGTGGGTTGCAATACACATATGCCTGGAAACAATACCTAGGAATCTCTCTGTATAGCTACCTTTATCTCAAACTAACAAAAATGCTGTGATTTCTTATTATCTCTTATGTTATCTCTTCATCAAAGTTGGAGAACAAGAGGGTGGAACAGATTCTGCCTGGAAGGGGGGGATGGCAAATAATGTATACACTTGTGAGTAAATGTAACTGAAAGGGAGGGCAAATAATGTATACACATGTAAGTAAATGTAAAAATGATAAAGTTATTTGATAAATGACTTTGGTCATTTTGCTGTTTGTTTTCTTTATACCTTATAGTGTTTTTGGCCTTCATTTCCTGTATTACTGTCTTTTGTGTTTAGTTGATTTTTATTGTGAAACCCTTAAATTTCTTTTTGTGTATATTCTGTGGCATTTACTTTGCAGTTACCATGGGGATTATGTTTAACATCTTACATTATGATACTCTAACGTGAATTTATATTAGCTTAACTTCAATGAGTTATAAAACTCTGTTGCTTTGCTCCATCCCCCACCCTTTTGCTTGTTGATAGCACAAAATTACATATTTATGCATTGTGTACCCCAAAACATAAGCTGATAACTTTTTGTTTTGTTTTGTTTTTTAAGACAGGGTTTCCTGTGTAGCCTAGGCTGGCCTCAAATTTATGAACCTCCACCTCAGCCTCCTACCTTCTGGGATTATAGGCATGTACCCCCATGCCTGGCTTAGCTGATAACTTTTGAAATACATTCGTCTCTTAAATTATGTACAAAACAAAATATAGAGTTGGAGCCAGAGTTACCATAATACTAGTCTTTAGACTAACAATTTTTAAAAATTATTCTCTTAAATAATGTTAGAAAAAAGTGTAGTTACAAACTGTTGTTATACAATATTAGCTTTTATAATTTCCTCTTTACTTACCTTCATTAAGGTCTTTATTTTATCATATGGCTTTGAGTTACTGTCTAGGGTCTGCTTATTTCACTCTGCATGACTCCCATGAGTATTTTTTGCAAGACAGGTCTAGTGATAACAGGTTCTCTCAGGGTCTCTTTATCTAAGAATATTCTAGTTTCTTCTTCACTTTTAAGGTAGTGTTGGCCAGATAGATATAGGATTCGTTGTTGACAGTTTTTTTTTCTTTTAGCAAGTTGAATTATTACCCCTCTGGGTTTCAAAGTTTCTGATGAGAAACTTGCTGATACTCATATAAGGAATTCCTACTATGTGACAAATCACTTCTTTCATAACTCTCTTTGTCTTTTGCAAGTTTGATTACAGTGTGTCTTGATGTAGATCTTTTTGAATTATTCTTTCTTGGAGTTCATTGAGCTTCATGGATCTTTATATTCATGTCTTTTTTTCAAATTTTGGTAGTCTTTAGCTATTATTACTTTACATATTCTCTTCACTCTTTTCCTCTCTTTTTCTCCTAGAACTTCCATAATGTGTGATAGGTCCATTTGATGGGGTTCAGTTTCCTTAGTTTCTGTTCACTCTCTTCATTCTCTTTTGTTTGTTTTTTAGACTCAGTAATTTCCATTGTACTGTTTTCAAGTTCCTTGATTCTGTCTTCTGCTTACTGAAGTCTATCTTTGAATTCCTCTAACGAATTTTCATTTCAGTTGTTTTTAAGTCCAGATTTTTTTGTTTCTTATTATGTTATTTATAGTTCCATTTTGTTTATGTGTCATTTTCTTGATTTTCTCCACATCTTCCTTCATTTCTTTGAGCATATTTAAGACAGTTTTAAAGTCTTTGACTAGTTGATCTGCAATCAAGTCTTTTGAAGGACAGTTTCTATTTTTTTTTTCTTTGACTTGACCATATTTTCCTATTTCCCTTTAAGCCTTGGGACTTTTTTTCTTGAAAATGTGAATCTAATAATCTGGTAATTCAAAATAAAATTCCAGGGTTTGCTAGTTTTCATCATTGGTTAGTGTGTGTGTGTGTGTGTGTGTGTGTGTGTGTTAAAACATTTTTATTAGCATATGTTAGTTGAACAGGTGGTTTTCACATTGTGATATTTCCAAATGTGCTTATAATGTTTTTGATTGTTATAGGCTGTCTGGATTGCCTTGAGGTGTAATCTTAAGGTCTCTCAGGTCTTTTTTGAGCCTGTGCCTTTACTAGGGCATGTTTGTTATTTACTTACTTTCCCTGTGTGTAGTTGCTTTTGAATGAATGTCCTACACTTTAACATCTGGCTCCCCAAAGAAGAGAAAGAAAAATGAAGAAAGGCTTTTTTTAAAAACGGATGCCAGCCGTTTAAGTCTCTGGAAGTCACTTCATCCCGAAGAAGGGAGTTGTAATAATGGGGAGAGGTGCAACCACAATGGCCACTTACCCCCCCATATGTTCTTACTCTGACAAGGTCCATGATGCCAATTAGGATCTTCTATCCAACATACTTCAAAATTTTTGATTACTCCCAATTTACTTTTACTAAAGTAAATAATTTTAACTAGGAAAAGGAGAATCATTACTATGTGTCTTTGCCAGCATTTTGCAGGATTCTTCCACTTGGGAACCTGGCCTTTTGTTCAGTCAGTTACAAGGATCGAATTGCAGGACATCCTCAAAGACCTTGGTACAAACTCTGGATCTCATCCATACCTGTTCTCCCTGTCACTTTCTTTGGTCGTGCTGGCCTTTTGTCATTTCTTGCATACTCCTGTGTATGAAGCATTCCTCCCCTGATGGCTTCTTCCTTAACTGCATACAACTCTTTTGTTCAAAATTTATTCCTAGAAAGGCCATTCCTGATCACTTGTCAAAAACAATTCCATTCTTACCCATCATTCTGTATCCATTTTAATTTTCTTAATAGTTTTTGTTAACTTACCATTTTTCTACTCATTTACCTGTTATTCTTTTCCTCTAGATTCAGACGAGCAGAAATTTCCTTTTTTCTCCACTATTTTCCAGGTATTTAGAATCTCAAACATGTAGTTGGCTCTCAGTATTTGTTCAATGAAATAATACTTTATTTTGAGAGATTTGAAAATATTTCATACAAAAAAATGCTTAGTTTTTTCCTATGTCAGTGGTACTTACTGATTTGTAAGTGTTTGGATGTGTATCACTTAATAAAATTGGTACATTAAAATTAATGAAAACTATAGCATGTTTAATTGAAAACTATAACTACTCAATAACTAATAAATGAAATTAATAACATAGAAACTAAGATTATTAAGTATTTATACAAAAATATATCCCCAAAAAGATATTGAAGAGGAGCATGATAACTATATGGAGTTATTTAAGGGAATTGTGGACTTTTGAAAGGACTGACTACTTCCTACAGTAATTTTAACTTTTCTTTAAAGACAAAGTTCTTGATTTTACCTTTAGAATCTACTAAGTCAATCTAATTTTGTATCGTGTGCTAGGCACATGTCCAGCATTTAGTAAGCCCTTAAAAAATTGAGCTATCATTTCCATCTATCACTATTTAGGAGTATTTCATGTCCTCTTAGTAGTTTAGTTTCTGAAGTTCTCAGTAGCTCTAAGGATAAATTCCTTTATCTTGAGACAGTACATCTCAATTTACACATGCAAATTAAGGATTATTAGACATATGAAATATAGGGCCTCAATAGAAGTGGAGTAGGCTGTTGGTATGATAAGCTAAATGCTGATATGTTTACTGAATGAGTTCATTCCTCAAAATTTTTACTTTGGATGAACATCTAATTCATCCTTAGGACTTAATTCTCAAGCATGTCAGCCCATATGTATATACTGAATTTTTATTTTTAAAATCAGTATCAAACTTGTTTACATTTTATGCCTTGATTATATTAGATAGCTTTTCTATGATGGAAGTCTTGGAAATACGACACCTGGTTTTCACATATTTAACCACTATCAGAGAGACTTTTATGGTAAAATGTAGGAAGTCACTTTAAAAATTTCAACACCTTCTTAAAATTGTTTTGTGTTCTTTCTGGTTACTGTCTACTTTTCTAGTAACTAGTGATTGTAGAGTAAAGGTTATATGGTTTTCTAATAAAATGTGTTCCACTTTACCCATTTGTTTGGTAAAATTACTGGTTTGCCTGATTGTTTTGCCATATGATTAATATTTATTAGTGTAGGTAGAATATTTTAAAGGCAAAATCAATGATGTACATTTGACTTCATGTGTCATTTTCTACCTTTTTACTGCTTATCCTCACTCAACTAACTTTCTAGGTATAAAGAGCTACTTGTACTTTACAAAGTTGCTGTTCAGATTATAGAACAGAGTGATTTAAATCTCACATTTGTAGTATACAACTTGTGTTTTCTTGGACAAGTACTTAATCTCTCAAAATCTCACTTTCTTCCTCATAAAGTGAGAATAAAATAGGACATTTCTTGTAAGTTTTATGAGAGTAGTGACATAATGCATATGAAATGCATAAGTGAACTCTTACTTTTATGTTATTCTCATATTATTCCGATGGGTATTCTTTTTTTCTTTCTTTTTTTGACAGTACCTGAGTTTGAACTCAGGTCTTTTTCACACTTGACAAACAGGCACTCCACTGCTTGAGCCAAGCCTCCTGCCTGCTGATAGTTACTCTTACTCTGACTGAAATTCATTCTTGTAGTCCTCTCTCATATCCCATTGAGCCATTCTCAGGTTTTAATATGATGAGGATAAGGAGGACAAGATTTTCATCTGTTGGTCTTAATTGTCACATCTCACTGGATCTTTCCATATATGGTTCCTTTGACCTAGTCTGTGCCTGCCTTTCAGTTCCTTTAATGCTTAAGGCTTATTCTTCCCTTCTGGCTAATTTTTCCTCTTTAGGCCTCAGCTTAAATGTCACTTCTTCAGAAAGTTAGCCTGTCCCATCACCTTCATGGCCGGTCTTCATCTGTAATTCCCATATTCCCATTACCTCTATTCCTCTGCTATATTCTCTTATATCACCTAGAACTTTTCTTGCCATCATTTTTATAGCAATTGTAATTAGTTATTTCTGTGATTAGTTACTTAATTGGCATCCCTACTTAGGAGATCATCTGTGAGGCCTTACAGGGAACCCTGTCTGTTAGATTCACATCTGCATTTCCAGTGCTTACAGTTAGTGCCCAGCATGTAGTAAGTGTTCAATAAATTATGTTGCCTTAATGAACAACTCATTTCTACCAACTACCATATCGAGTTAATTCTTTCACTCAGCAATATTAATACTGAAGTTTCTTTTTTATTTGTAAATAATATTATTACATTTGTAATATTGTTACATTTATCTTGTGAACTAGGAGCCTTTTGTGGCTGATGAGTATATTGAACGTCTTGTGTGGAGAACCCCAGGAGGAGGTTCTAGAGGTGGACCTGAAGCTTTTGATCCTAAAAGGTGAAGTAAACACGTTTTTTGTTTTGTTTTGTTTTTTATAACCCCAGTCTAGTACTACAAATTTGTGTTTAAAACACAGGTCATTATGTTGGGATTCTTTTCAACAGTCATTGTAAAGGGATTATAGTTAACAGTTGGCCAAAAGAACATACAAACAATATGAACAGAGCATCAGAAATTTGAAATTGTGATTTTCTTTTTAACATTCCTTTTATTTTAGAGAAGTACTTTAATTTTTATGAGGGAAGGGATTTTATTGAAAATTTGATATTCCAGCTACTAATAAATTAGAAAGGGTGGTTATACTTCCAAAATAGAAACATGGCCAGGTGTGATTGTGCATGCTTGTAACTGCATAAATCAGTAAGCTAAGGCAGGAGGAGTGCAAGTTCAAGTCCAGCCTGGGCTATATAGCGAGACATTGTCTTGAAATAAAGAACCACCAAATGATAAAATAAAAACAGGTTGAATATATTCTTTTAAATATAGTAGTTGTAAATTACACACTCTTTGGAGTGTGTAATATTTGTATTTTGTACATTTACCTTCTTGACTGTTTTAAATAAGCTATAGAAATTGATTTTATTCTGAAGGTTTAATGGTGAATCTGGGTGAAGTTTGCATTTAACTAGATATACTCCATTGAAAAGTCAATAAAGAAAGACTGGATATATTTTCAAGTGCCAAGTTTTTTGTTTATTTTAAAGCTAGGTGGCCTGGAAAAAGCAAAGAAGAAATTATGACATTGCAAAAAGACTTGATCTTTAAGAGGAAAGGTTTTTTAGTTTGGTTTTGGTTTGTTTGGAGGTACTGGGATTTGAACTCCATACCTCAAGCTTGCTGTACAGGTGCTCTATCACTTCAGCCATACCTCTAGTCCTAAGATTTGATCTTTAGATTGAGGAAATTCCTAACAGAATGCTATAGAGAAATTATTAAGATTTTCCTTACAATTATAAGTGCACTGTTTATTTCTTTTTTGACTAATAATGGATAGATTGATACATATTCTAATTTTTGTCTTATTAGATTATTAGAAGAATTTGTAAATCATATTCAAGAACTCCAGATAATGGATGAAAGGATTCAAAGGAAAGTAGAGAAATTAGAGCAACAATGTCAGAAAGAAGCTAAGGAATTTGCCAGGAAGGTACAAGAGCTCCAGAAAAGCAATCAGGTAAACATTTAGCTAAGCAATGAATAGTTTATGTTGGCTATATTATTTTTATTTCCTAAGCTTTAAACTCTTAAAAGAGCCAAGTCAAATTATAGTAACTGTTGCAGTTTCTCTCTACCTGTCCGGTCCCATAGTATAAAATGTTAATGAATTGTTATCATGCTTTTGGCATTGGCTTGTTATGGATGTTGGTTTGGGAACCACAGTACTCCCTTTTCAGATTAGGGTGGTATCCATTCAAGGTGGGTCCTTGCTGTTCACCTCTAACAATGTAAACTTTCAAAAGTAATTGTTCTGCAGACCTGTACTTTTAGGAACTCTTTATTGCAATGGATTATTTAGGTAGTTGTTTGCATTCTCTTTAATCATAAACTAATACCAGACGTAGATCAGGTTTTTCCCTAGAGAAATCTGGTCTGAGTAGTTTCACAAATGTTATGAAATGTATGCCTGAGAATTCTAGTGTAACTTTGAGAAAAGTGGATGTAAAACCTTTCCTCAGTCCACTTTGGAGTAAAACCAAACCACTAGACTGGCTGTGGGACTAAGTAGCCCAAACTTCTTAGTCACTTCTAGGCACTAGAATTAATCTGGAATCTCCAAAGCCCTTTCACAGGCTGGGCTTAATCTGGAACTTGATTGCTCTTTATAAGTGTAGTTTTAAATGCATTGTTGAACTCTGCTGCCTCCCAGGGGCCATTTGTTCTTCATTTTTGAGATTAGCAAACTGATTTCTGCTAAAACTTCATTTATTTGCATTCCATCACTTAAGCATATATGACTGTGAGAAAGTAATTAAGTCAGTAATCTAAATAAGATAAGCAGTGCAAAAGTTTTTTCAAGTAGTTGTGACAGTTTCCCTCGGTAATAAAAATAGTGTTAAGGGTTAGTTTTAACAAACTCTGGTGCCAGTCTGCCTGAGTTTGAATTGTAGCTCTGCCACATCTTAGTTGTATAATCTCAAGCAGTTCAACCTCTCTGAGCCTTATGTTTTTATCTGTAAAATGGGTTGTTACGGGAATTAAATAAGTAAATACATGTAATATATTTAGAGTAGTGTCTCATACAGAGGAAATCCTTAATAAATTATGTAGTTTTCCCTTCATTTTAAGGTTAGAAGAAAAAAATTGCTATTGACATTTTTTTCTTGTGCTGACATTTGAACTCAGAACCTCATGCTTGCTAGGCAGGCACACTACCACTTGAACCACTCCACCAGCCCTACTATTGGCAATTCTAAGACATTCATTGCACACCATTTTCATTTACCATAGAACAACCAGTGTTCCTTGGGACAAGTGAAAGAACATTCTTAGTAGAATAATTGCCTTTGTAGAATAATTGCTATAGTCTGGAAAAAGCAATTTTTACCATCTATTATTATCATTGCTTTTTTGGAGTAGGGCTGGGAGTGTTGAGACAGTCTTGTTATGTAGCTCAGGCTTGCTTAAACTCTCGGTCCTCCTGCCTTAGTCTCCCAAGTGCTGGGATTACAGGAGTGTACCACCATTCCTGACGTAACATTACTTTTTAAATATTAAATACTTTCTTTTTAATTAATACCTTTTACATCTGGTGTAGTTTTTAATCTTTTCAGTTTAGTTGCAAGAGAATTCTTCAACTGATCCCTTTGATCCTTAGTTAATTGTTTCAGAATCATTATTTAGGGCTGTATAGTGCAGAGTACTTTGTTAAACTTTGCTGTTTTGTTGATTAACAAATGTATGCATAATAAATACTGTTAAAATAGATAAAAGTGAAAAAATTTGCCGCTTGGTTAAAGGGTTTTCAGATCATATCCTGTTAATGGGCATGAACTGCTTCTGTAGGTCTCATACATAATTTGTATGTTATTCTTAGAGAGTAGTGAAGGGATTGGTAGTTTTTTTGTTTGTTTGTTTTGTGTGTGTGTTTGTGTGCTGCTGAGGATTGAACGCAGGGCTGTGTGTATGCTAGCAAAGGTCCTGAGCTGGCAGTTTTGTTTTGATGTGTATTAACTTACAAACTTAGTTCTCTGATTATATTTTATGCTTATGCACATTTTTCCTAGGTTGCTTTCCAACATTTCCAAGAACTAGATGAGCACATTAGCTATGTAGCAACCAAAGTCTGTCACCTTGGAGACCAGCTGGAAGGGGTAAACACGCCTAGACAACGGGCAGTGGAGGCTCAGAAACTGATGAAATACTTTAATGAGTTTCTAGATGGAGAATTGAAATCTGATGTTTTTACAAATTCTGAAAAGGTAAGCACTGTCATGGGATGAAAGCAAATCACCAGCAATTAATAATAATGCCCTAACTGTGAGCTCCAGTTTTGACTTTCCAGAGTCAGACTTCAGGTCCCTGACTTACTGAAAGTTTTTCTTGCTCTGAAATACAATTGAAGACAGTTGCCAGTAGAGTGCTGAAGTGTTGATATTCATATTTTTAATTGGTTTGCTTGGCATTTTTGTTAATGAAATTACATGTAGTCTGTAAGTGCTGATGTAACTTTATAATATTTCTTTACCATATTTGACTTTCAGTGTTAATGGAATTTAGTCTTTAAATAGTTAGATATCTTCAGGTGGTGGTAGGGTGATCTGTCCCACTCATTGATTTAGCTGAAATGTCTTTCTGTAAAGGAATTCAGAGCTTCTTGTTTTTATTACTTGAAAAAAGACTTATTAAAGAATTCTTTATCATACATAATTTTTTATTCTTACATGTAAAGGAAGTGGTTTGGATCATGGAGCATTGAAAAATTTGAGTTGTTTATGTTAGCTCCTAGTCACTTAAACATGGTCTATGGGTATATGGTATTGGCTGTTCTACAATCTTGAGAGAAGATAATCTAGCTTGCTTTCTTCTCCTCAGGGGAAAGAAATACAAATGCATGAAAAAAATGAACATTCTTAAGAATCCTGTACGTTCGTTGTAACATTGTTCACTCATATATTGAATAGAGCCTCCTTGAATTACTGCAGATTTATTCCATAGAATATCAGATAGCAGAATATTCACTTTGGATTAAACAACATATTTTTTGTGAGTAGGACTTTATAGGGTGATAGGATTTATAATTTATATAAATCTTTGAAAAAATGGTTACATGTGTGTAGATAACACCTCTAAAGAAATTACAGAATTTTAAAAAATGATTTTCAAGAATTATAGTTGTAATATAAATAGCCCTAATAAGATTAAATCAAGAAAAATGTAATGCTCAATTGTTTGTAAAATACTGACGGTATCTTTTGTACATTTATGTAGTTTTTTTATACATAAGACTATATAGGCTTGAACATTAAACTGTGTTTGAGGATAGTTTATGAGATTTTTACAAACTTTTCTAAAGATTAATATTTATCATACATTATAAAAGTACCTACTTGAAACATTATAAAATTCTGTTTTCTATGTAAAAAACTGGATATAATTCAGGTCTGATACCTTGGTTATTTTGGATTATACCTGTTGGATTGTGTACTATATTATGTTCTGTTATACCTGTTGGGTTGTGTACTGAAGATTATGTTCTGTTATGTATGCAGTAAGAATTAGCCTATTTATTTGAATTCAGCTCAGGATAGTCATTTAGAATCTATATTTTTACTTACACTGGCTGGTTTTATTTCTAACCTGACATATCTATTTGTATGTTTACTGTTTTCTTTAAGTCTTTTAATTATCCTCAAGTAATTAAGTAGTTCTTGGCGTTACTTATCAGAATATATTGTTAGTTCACTCACTTGATTACTCAGTCATCTGTAATTTTGGAAGAGTATTAGACTCTTGTAGAGCATTTTAAGTTTATTTTCTCTCTTTTGCTTCAGCTTCACTGTCTTCTATATCCCTTTTTCTTTTATTTTCTGTGTTCCTTCTTTTTTTTCTTTCAGTACTGGGGATTGAACCCAGTGCTTCCAGTATGCACTCTACCTCTATTATTTTCAGTTGCCAAATGCTCCCTCTATCCTGGTGCCCATGGGCACATGTATCACTGCCCTTTTGTTTTCCAAATAAGATCTTGCTAACTTTGCCTGAGCTGGCCTCCTACTCCCAATCCTGCTGCCTCCACCTCCTGAGTAGCTGGTATTGTAGCTACCACACCCAGCTAAGTTCTTTATTTTCTTGTACTTTATTCCTCTTCTCCCAGTTGCCTCGTTTTTCTATCATCTCTCCCACAAATTCTGATTTACTGTTTGCTAATTAAGAGTTGTCATGTTTTGGTCGGGTACTGTATAGCTAACCACACTTAAGCATTTATGATATTAGATTGACACTTACCAGATAAACTTCTAACCATCTCAGTTTCTGGATTCTGTGCCAGCCACCTGACACATAGAAAGAAAAGGAAAATCATCCTCATAGCTAGGGAAATAGGAGATTGTGGGAGGAATTAGAATGGGGTAAAATGCCAACACATCATATTCATTTTCCTTCTTGCCCCCTAGTAATTTTTGATTTTTAATCTTTTATTAATTTTTATTACTACATTAAAGAAGGTTGGCAGTCTTTTCCGAATCTTTTTATCCTCTTTCTTGGAAAAAAAAGTACTATATTTGTATACCTCTATTCTTATAGATATGTTGCTTGTTTTTCTTAGAATGGTAGCTTATTGTTCTTCCTGTAGATAAGGCCTAATGACCTGTTATTTTTAAAACTGTTTGATTGGGTAGTCACTCAGACTATTCTAGTATTATTAACAGCATACTATTAGATTGTGGTTTTGACACTGTTTATATTTATTATTTTAGCTAACTATAGTATATTGTAACTTTAGACTACCTGTGCTGTAAGTAATTTTTACAAAATAATTAGCTATGAGGAGTCAATGAAGTTAGCATTATTTACTGCTGTACTACTTACTGCATTAAGCAAACAGTGCACTTCTTTCTCTTAAAAGAATAGGAACAAACCCCTGATAAACAGAGCTGGCTGTGTACTACCTCTGTTCATTCTGAAGTGGGTATTGGTAAGGAGACAATGATGGGCTTTGCTAGTACACTAAATGGCAGGGGGAGGAGCAATACTGCGATGACATGTGCCAGGGTACAGCAGGATAGAGAAAGTGGCAGCTGAAAATGACAGTGACCTGAAGAGAAGAGAGATAACTGAAGCAGGAATGTTCTCATTCACTGTTGTTTGGAATAAGAAGAAGGAACAGACCTGCTGCTATCCAGGTTCTTTGCTAGGTTTCACATGAGTACTTAGAAAAATTTATACTAGTGTTCTTAGACCTTCTTCATGTTTGTAAGGCTCTCTCTTTAATGTACGAGAAGATGAGTCATCATAAAATGTTATCAAGTTGTGCCAAAATAAATGTCAGCGCTAGTTTGAAATTTAAGGGAAAAGGTGATCATTACATAACTTCCCTACGCTGTTCCATAACAAGCACAAGTATCCACATTTATTTTTATTCTTAAAATATAGAATGCTTCATGAATTTGCGCAGGGGCCATGCTAATCTTCTCTGTATTGTTCAAGTTTTAGTATATGTGCTGCCAAAGCAAGCACCAGACATCCACATTTAAAAAATTGTAGACACCTTGCCTAACTTTCTACTCATTTCTAGCTTTATTTCATTCAGGAGATTTTAGATTAAACTTTATCTTTGCTTTTAGAACAGTTGTTATAAATTTATGTGCTTATTAAGTGACAAGCATTTTGTTACTGTTTTATTCATGTAGTTTAAAGTGGGCATGTGTAGTACTGTGTTCTAAATCATTTTCATAAATCTTGTTTTATTTTTCTTGGGTTCATAAACTTAGAATAAATTTATACTTTGCTTTAAGCAAGCAAGGATTTTAATTTCTTCAGAGTAAAGTTTGAACTACAGGTTTTATTGGGAACGAATTGTGACATTAAAAAAACCCACAGATTTTTAGTACTAGAAAGACATATTTGTGGTGACTCATTATGGTGATGCCCCAAATGTTTTCTTTTTGCCCACAAGGTTTTACTTGTGGGTTTTGAAAGAAAAATGTCTTGGAGGACTGTGGGCATATGTAGGGAAATATTACTATTTTCACATATACTACTAATTTTTGATATGCATATGTTTTTTAATTACTGCTTTCACTTATCTTTTAATAGATAAAAGAGGCAGCAGACATCATTCAGAAGTTGCACCTAATCGCCCAGGAGTTACCTTTTGATAGGCAAGTTTGTCTCAAAAGCTAACTTGGAAATATTTCTATATTATAATTTATAATATAAAATAAATATAAATATTATAACTTACAGAATAAAATTGCAGTTTTTTTCTTGTATGATTTTCTTTACCTATTAAATCAACAAGAATTTATTGAGCTCTTCCTTTGTATAAGATACGATATAAAATAGTTGACTGAAAAAGTATGGTCTACTGTTAATGTCTAAAGCTATACCTTGAAATAATTTCAGTGTCTTATTTGTGTGTGTTCATTTGTTTCTGTGGTCCTGGGGGTTGACCTGCTTTTAGTCAGGTACTCTACTACTTGAGCCACTCTACCAGCCCATTGTTTGTCTTTTGAAAAAAAATTGAAGGAGAGTTGTGAAGTGGAGTGAAGTAAAATTTTGAATTTTCATATTTTGGATTTTGAGAACCAGGGTGGTAAGAAATAGAGCTTAAGCTTAGGACTAGTAAGCTGCTTTTTCATTTCTAGATGAGGGTTCATAAGTTTGGGGGTTTGGGGCACCTTTGAAAAGCTGATGAAAGCTTGAAAGTTTCTTCAGAAAAATTAAGACACAAATAGATTGTTGTGTACAATTTTGTGGAGCTTTCACCTATATCCATAGAACCCTTTCTCTAGAGACTTCAGGTTAAGAACCTCTGTCTTTTTTTTTTTTCATTTTTCTTTTATTATTCATATGTGCATACAAGGCTTGGTTCATTTCTCCCCCCTGCCCCCACCCCCTCCCTTACCACCCACTAGAACCTCTGTCTTAAATGAAGGTTTCCAGGGCCATCAGTAAGTTGGATTTCATCCTATAATAAGCTGTCAACTGAGAAGGCAAGGTTTTCATGATTTGCTCTAGACCATGGTGATAGTAGTAGCTCCTTTAAGTGAATATCTGAAAGAAATGTGTTCTGTATAACAGATAATGTAGGTTAATTATTCTTCTTTAAATATTTAAAGATCTTCAGGTCCAGATAGAATATGGAAGTATTTTAATGCTTAAAGCTTAGCCACTATCTCCAAAACATACTGCGAATTCCTCCCCAAAATAGGTCTATTTTATTGTCAATCCTGTCAGCATAGAGAAATAGGAGTAATAATTTTTAAAATCACCCACCAAAACGTCTCATTATCTCATTTCATAATTAGCCTATTTATTTAAATGGGTAACATGTCTAGCTCTAAACAGGTACATGCTAATAGTTGGCCGCACCCCCCATCCTTCCCTCCATTCTGTTCTCCTCTGGAACATGCATATTCCTTAAGTTCATACTTCTCTTACAGATTTGTTTGTGTTTTTCTATGCTGGGGATTGAACTCAGAACCTTAAGCATGCCAGGCTAGCCTTCTTCCACTGAGCTATATGCCTAGCCTTCTCTTGCAGTTTTGTTTTAACCTCTCTACCAAGCCTTGGAGTTGAATATGTTTCCTAATCAGGTCTTATTTTTTTCACATAGATCAGTATGGCCTTAAAATGTATTCTGTGATATACCGTGACTATTTTGGGGGTACTGTGAATTGAACTTAGAGCCTCACACTTGATAGGCAGTCATTCTACCACTTAAGCTATGCTGCTAATCTTTTCTTTTTTTTTTTTCTTTTAGATTGTTGTTTTAGATAGGGTCTAATGTTTTGGCCTGGGCTGGCAGTGAACCTCAGTCCTCCTAACTCTGCCTCCCAAATAGCTGGGATTATAAACATGAACCACCATGCCTGTCCTCCACCATGACTTTGACATACCATTTTTATATAATTCTCTAAAATTTTAATTCCTTCTTCACCTGCCTTTAGCATCTCTTTTTCCAGCCACTTGCCAGTCTTAAATGATAGATCTCTCAACATCAGTTTTCCATGATGTACAGTTTTCCTAGATATTTGACATTTGAAGAGATTTTAATGTATGACATTTTAGTTTTTGACTTTGTAAGACTGGTCTATGGTTAAACCACCCTGAAAAATGCCTGATCATGTCTGAATTTGCTCATTTGTCACATTGCTGGATTCTTTTATGTCCTCTCATTTTTCTAGTTTTAAATTCATTTGTCATTTTTATCATTAGTTATTTTATTTTATCATTTGTTATTACTCTATCTTATCATTGGTTTTCTTTCAGATTATTATGCTTATTATTTATAACAATCAAGTAAATTTAAAGTGGGAAAGGATAGGGATCTAGTTTTGGGACTGGCTGGGTTCTTAGTGCCTCCTGCAGAACTGTGCCCTCTTCAGCAAGGGAATTGATTACTCAGTGTGAATTTCCTAAATGAGAAACATACCCTATCTGAAATGCCTAAGTTCAGTTTTGTTACCTTACATACTTCCTACCAGTACTATCTCCTCTGACTTTGTCTTTTTCTTTTTTATAGTTATCTTTTAATTTTATAATAGTTTTAGATTCACAGAAAAGTTGCATAGATAATAAAGTTCCCATATACCCCCACACCCAGTTTCCCCTTTTGTAACCTCTTACGTTATCATGGTATGTTTGCTACAACTAATGAACCTCATCATTATTTTTATCTTTCAGATTTTCAGAAGTAAAATCCAAAATTGCAAGTAAGTGTAATCTACTTACTTAGCTTTTCTTTTCTTTCTTTTTTTTGGTGGTACTGGGGTTTGAACTCAGGGCTTCATGCTTGCTAGTCAGGCACTCTATCACTTGAGCCATTCCACCAGTTCAGCTTTTATGTTTTCGAGTAAGTAAAAAGCTACTCATGTAAAAGAAAAAAAAAATTAAGAAAAGAAGAGAATTGGGAACAATGTCCTCTTCCCTTCTAGTCCCTGTGTTTGAGTCTCCTTTCCTGAAAACAACTGGTTTTTTGGATATTCTTCTAGAGTTTTTATGAATTTATAAGCGTAAGACTTAAATCATGTGCATGTGCACACATACACACACACATCTTCATTTGTTTAAAAATAATTGGTAGCAAGTAGCTGTAGATTGTGTTTTTAAGTTAAAATGTATTTTTAGAGATTGTATTCACACATATATCTCTAAATAAGATAATAAGGTTCTTTCTTTTTTAACCCTAGGACATTATCAGCATTTCAATACCTATTTAACTCCTTACATGATTAGTTTGGTTCTTGTCAATCTTTGGATTATATTTCAGGCTAGATCATTTAAGTTTCTGAACACTTACCATATTTGTAGGCTTCATCCATGGTAGCCTGTGTCATTGTTTGGTAGGCCATTTTCATAGAAGGTAAAGAACCACTGATATTTCCAAAAGTCTTAGAATAAGGACTTCTAGGATAAGAACCATAATAGCTTTAAGAATACAATCAAGTATTGTATTATTATCTTTTTTGTTGTTTTTGGTGGTACTGGGGTTTGAACTCTGTTTTGCACTTGCTAGGCAGGAGCTCTACCATTGGAGTCACTTCTCCAGCCCATGTATTGCATATTATCTTAAGGAATTTGATGTTTAATTTTACCATTGTTATAGTAGAGGCATCTGAGCTCTAATAAAGAGTTTCATAGTCCTCCTCACTCTTTCCTTAGCTTTAGCTGTAAGGTTGAAGATTTTAAAGAATATTTTTAATCTTTTGCTGTCAGAATTGGCATCTAGAAGGTTTCCTACCTACCTTCCTTCTTCCTTCTTTTCTCTCTCTCTCGATATAGTTTGCTGCTGGTTTGATAGTGGTAAATAGTAGTCAGAATCTGGGGAGCTCAGCTGTCTTACCAGTTTGGAAGGCTTTTTTCTGTCTTGAAAATACAGATTTGTATACCTTAGGAGCTAGGTCTATAATGTGTTTATACTTCTTCCAAAAGAAGGCAGATCCATAGTTATTGCATTTGTAAATAATTTAGATACCTGTACATAACTTGGATACTTTGAATGCCTCAATGTAGCCAGATTGCTTTCTGTTTTTAGGTAAATACCATGATTTAGAATGCCAACTGATTCAGGAGTTTACCAGTGCTCAAAGAAGAGGTGAAATCTCCAGAATGAGGGAAGTAGCAGCAGTTTTACTTCATTTTAAGGTAAATGTTAAAAATTTAAAATGAAGACTAGTCTTTAAGGTTGTAGAGATTTTTTACAAGTTCTGTGTATTAGTCTCTGAAATTCCCCTATTTGTTGTGTAACTGTATCACAGTAATAACTGTTTTGAACATCTTGAATATGCATTTTATATATATCTCTAAATGATGTTAAATATTAGGTATTTAGTAAATAAGGATTTTTACACTTAGTAATATTAATATATGAACAAAGTTTTATACAGTTTGATAAAGAAGATCATTTCATCAATTTTTTAATGCATTTTATTTAGTCAAACATGTTACGAAATAGATCAGAAGCAAGAAAATCTGACCATAATTACCTGGTGGTATATAGGAACCAAAGAGTAGATGGAATTTGACTGTATAATGAAATCCAGGGGTCTCAGGTGATTAATAAAAAGAAATGTATAATGGAGCTGTCTTCCTGATAGTCTAGTTAGGAAGAGAATCCCTTTGTGGGTGTATATTTCTGTAAAGAAGGTGCTTAAAGAAATAATTCTTCCTTCAGTCTGTTTCTTCATGTTTGTATCAGGTTAAGAAAATGGAAGCTGTTTGTTAGACTTTTCATTTTGGTAACATGAATGAGTATCAAGAATAGTTTTTGAGACATTGGTGCCCTTTGTATTGCTTAGCTTACTAGTTTTTAATGTATAATTTGTTAATAGCCAAATATCTTATTATATTAAGCTTAATGTATTACTTTGTTTTAAACACATTTTATTGAAATGGATTCAGTTTTAAAAGTATTTTCAGATGGCTAGTTAAATACAGCTCTGTACAGATCCTTGCAAAGGAAAGGAAATGTTTTGAACGGAGAGGACAAAATGGAATATGTGTATGTATGTAAAAACCTTTTCTAAAGACCTCGAATCTTTGTATGTGGGCATGTGTGTACATGCGTGCTTTTGTGCTCGTGTGTGTGTGTGTGTTGAAGTTGAAAGAGATGGCTAGAAGGGATCACAAGGCAAAAATTGTTGCAAAGAACTCAGTTATACTTCAGCTTTCTTCATCTAAAATCCCACAAGGATATACCAACTGGTCAATTTTATCATAGAAAGTAGGAGAAGACACCACCCATGTTCAGTTATGGGTTCTCTACAGATAATTTTATTTAATTCCAACAACTGTTGGTCATTCACTTGGGCATAGATATAATTTTATTACATATAACATTTTTATTGAATTTGTTATTATTATAATAAAACTTGAACAATGTTGAAACGATGTGTTTCTTCTTCTTAGGGCTATTCCCATTGTGTGGATGTTTATATAAAGCAGTGCCAGGAGGTAACTTGGCAGTTTACTTTATTGAATTTTATTTTATGATAATTTATATTTTAAAACTATTTAAAGTTATGTATTCACTATGTAAAATGCTTCTGCCGTTTAGGGTGCTTACTTGAGAAATGATATATTTGAAGACGCAGCAATACTCTGTCAGCGAGTGAACAAGCAAGTTGGAGATATCTTTAGTAATCCAGAAACCGTACTAGCTAAACTTATTCAGAATGTATTTGAAATCAAATTACAGGTAATTTTAAATGTGACAAATTCAACAGATCTTAAGTCAGTATGTGATATTTTTTCTAGAATTTTTAAAAATTTAGTTATATAATGACTTTAGGAGTACCTTAGGAATAGTAATCTATTTGCTTAAGGGGAAAGGAATGATGTAATAGCACACTTTTTGAAAGCTGGTTTGTTATTCCCTGAAGGAAAGGTGCTAATCGCTTAGTATCATTAGAGCATATGCTTGAAATTTGTTATCACAGTAGTAGTAGTACTAGTAGTAGTAAGATATTTTCAGATCTTCTCTTTTGTTTTGTTTTGTTTCTCACCTTAACCAAAAGATGACATTTGGATATTGAATGTGAATTATAAGTAGGGTCTGTCTGTGTAATTTTTTATAAGATAGTGCTACCATGGAAAGGGAAAATAGTAATTTAATTTACGACCTTTGCTCCCATAGCACTGTACTTTCAGACAGCATTTCCTAAACTGTATTTACCACTGGATTATCCAACATGCAGTAAGTGTTTTTTAAACACAATTCAGGATTTGAATAGCCTTTAAAGATGCTAATACGTGTTGTGATGCTCTAGAAGTTGGGAATGTTATATACAACATTTCCAGCATTTACTGACCAAGGAATCCTATTTAGAGTAATGTCTATTAATGTCTCAAAGGACACTCGTTTTACTTACACCGCAGTTGGGAAATGCTTTACCAAAGATTGACTTTAATGGTGTTTAAAAAGAAAAAGTATTCTGTATTCTTAATGCTTACTCCCAAGACTGATACAGATCTTTTGTAGGTAAATATGAGAAGAGTAAAATTTTAAAACCTGAATTTTAAGTTTTTTTTAGGGCTGATATATTTTCCATGTGTTACCTTTCTGATTGGATTTTAAGAGTAATACAAAACTGCAGTAATTTTAGAGGAAAAATATATAGAAAAGTTGTACAATTTAATAGTTAACTAATAGAATTTTCTTTCTTTTTTTTAGAGTTTTGTGAAAGATCAGTTAGAAGAATGTAGGAAATCAGATGCAGAGCAGTATCTCAAAAATCTCTATGATCTATATACAAGGTACATTTTTAATTATTAGAAAATAATAATAGATACAGATTTCCTCTTTTTTTCTTTTAAAGTAGAAAATGGGAAAGTATTCAGTCATTTTGAATGACACTTTGCACATAGCACTATTTTTTTTAGCATTTAATGCTTGACTGTGTAGTCTAGAATTTACAAGAACAGCAGCAGCATTCTTTGTACATTAACTTTAAGAATTGAGTATCATGATTTATCTTTTTTTTTTTTATTCATATGTGCATACAAAGCTTGGTTCATTTCTCACCCCCCCCATGCTTTATCTTAATGTACTAAGAAACAGAGGACCTTGTTTAAAACTCAAGGATTTTGTTTCTGATTTTAATTGTGAGCTAGTTCTCTGTTATTTTTTGTTTAGAATTTGTATAATTACATTTATCTACAGTTAAATTTTCAGAAATTGCAGAAGGAAGTGACATATCCTTAACAAATGACAATTTCAGCCATAGGTCTGATGCAAGTTTGTCTTGTCCTTTTGTAAATGACAGAGGTATTTTTATAGAGGTATTATCTCAGAAGCTTCCTGTAGGGTCCCTTTATCTTTTTAACTCTATTGCTATCCTTCTGTCTCTTTATCTTGGGAGAAGATTCATTCAAAATAGCAACAGTGCCATCTTTAACAATGAGAAATAAAAATTTAGAGGAGAGTACACGTGAACAAACAGATAAGGTGAACAGAGAGTAAATATCTCTATACTGTTTGGGTACCTGTGATGAATGACATTAGACTGTACTTGAGGGCATTCTGCCACTGTTGCCATTTCTAGACTGGATCATTACTTCAGTTTCTTCTCCTAGGTCAGTCCTAAGAGTTTATGATAGTTTCTAACCATAATATTATTTGTAATACTCCATTCTACTTTGTATATTCCCTGTACAGCTGCTCTCTGCATCCTAAGTTCTTTCTCTCCCAAGGTTTAAGAAATGGTGGTTTAATATAAGTCATTAAAGACATTGTAAATACATATATGTATATGTATCCCTTAGTATTATTACTATACCTAAAATATGCATTAATCTTTTTCTTCCCTTTTTCCATGAAAAGAACCACCAATCTTTCCAGCAAGTTGATGGAGTTTAATTTAGGTACTGATAAACAGACTTTCTTGTCTAAGCTTATCAAATCCATTTTCATTTCCTATTTGGAGAACTATATTGAGGTAGAGACTGGGTATTTGAAAAGCAGAAGTGCTATGATCCTGCAGCGCTATTATGATTCAAAAAACCATCAAAAGAGATCCATTGGCACAGGAGGGTGAGTTCTTTTAATTAAATATTACAGTTAAAACTGAAGACATTAGGAACATTATTAAATTTGGGCAAAGTTATCAAATATTGTCACTAAGATTTTCTATGAACAACTCTTTAACCTATAGTATTGATCACATCCTGCTTTTGCACTGTGTTGATTAACATGATTAAAATATAAAGTAGATATTTGTCAGTTAAAAACATTTTAATATAAGACATAATAACAGTAATACAGAGTTCTGTAGTTTCTCTTTTCCCCCAGAGTAAATTACTCTAGGTTATTAACTAAGAATCACATTTTGTTGTTGTTGTTATTGTTGCAGATATGACAAAAAGAGCAAATAGTTCACAATTCAGGTAGCCTTCAGTTGATGAGGTTTTTGGATCACTTGGACATAAAACTATTACATTTGTATTTTAAAGCCTGCAACTATTTGCATACTAGGAGAAAATGACTAGCTGAAAGAATTGGTGGCATCTCAGTTGTCTAGGTCTTCACTATTGGGAACCTAGTTGATTCTAGAAGGAGGCAGAATGACTTCATATAGTCAGAGTCCACAGTCCACAAACTACATACCTAAATAATTTTGTTTGCCAGTTTGTATTATATACAATTAGAGGTAAGATTTAAGAACTGAAAGGCAGCAGCAAGAGAAGCTAACGAATAGTCACAGCTAGCGCCGGTGGCTCACACCTATAATCCTAGCTACCTGGGAGGTAGAGATCAGGAGGATTGTGATTTGAGGCCAGCCCAGGCAAATAGTTTGCCAGACCCTATGTCAGAAATACCTAACAATTAAAAAAGGGTTGGTGGAGTGGCTCAAGTTGTAAGTCCTGAGTTCAAGCTCCAGTACTGCAAAAACAAAACAACAACAACAATAATAAAATAAAATTAAATAAAGCACAGTCATAAGACCTAAAAAAAAAAAAAAAAGACAAGGTAACAATAGTCTGGAGCAGTATATTCTGGGAGCAAAAATGTTTAACCTGAAGATACATCACATATTAAATGTTCCAGGTGACCATCACTCACTGAGAAAAGCTAAATTATGTTTAATAGATCTGGTTAATATAGTGAAGAAATATGTAATGTGTTTAGATGGTTACATTTAAAACAGGATCTCACCTGTAGCCCAGGCTGACCCCGAACTTGCAGGCCTGCTACCTGGGCCTCTCAGCTGCTGCTGGGATTATAGTTTTGTTTTGATAGCACTGGGGTTTGAGCTTAGGCTCAGAGGCTTATGCTTGCTAAGCAGGTGCTCTGCCACTCGAGCCACTCTGCCAGCCCTTAAATGATTACATTTAAAAATCACTGAAGGTTTTGTTTTATTTTTAAACAGGATTATTTAGTTATCTGTAATGTTAGCTGACTTGAGATAGCTTACTTCCTGAGGAAAACTAAGTTCCTAGCTGTTAGAATTCTAAACTTTAAAGGACTTAAGGGATCATAACTCCAAATATACTCATTTTTCAGATGAAAGTTCATAAAACTGGTTGCTGCAATTAGAACTTAGATCTTTTATTATTGATCCTTTTTTCTGTTGCTAATGTACACTAAATTTGAGAGTACTGTAGCTGAAATCTCTATATGGTAAAGTGTTCTTTTTCTCATTTGTCTTATGATGTACTCTAGTATTCAAGATTTGAAAGAGAGAATTAGACAACGTACCAACTTACCACTGGGACCAAGTATTGACACACATGGGGAAACTTTCCTGTCCCAAGAAGTGGTGGTTAATCTTTTACAAGAAACCAAACAAGCCTTTGAAAGATGTCACAGGGTAAGAATGATTGTAAATTTATTTTATTTTACTTATATGTAGTTGTATATTTTGTTTTACCTTGTGTACACACAGATACAAAATCTACTTTCTGGTTAGTAACAACATTTTCTTTTCTTTTTAAAATTTTTATTATTTGCAGTACTAAAGATTGAGCTCAGGGCCTCAAGTGCCCTACCACTTGAGCCATGCCTATTTATTTGTTTGTTTGTTTATGTACTTATTTATGTGGAACTGAGATTTGAATTCAGGACCTTGTGCTTTCCAGGCAGGCACTTCACCACTTGAACTACACCCCCAGCCCTTTTTGCTTTAGTTATTTTTTGAATAGTGTTTCACATTTATGTCTAGGCTAACCTGGACCTTGATCCTCCTGTTTCTGCTTCCTGTGTTGCTGGGTACACATGCCACTGTACTTAGCTTTCATTGGTTGAGGTGGGGTCTCATGAAATTTTTACCTGGGCTGGCTTTGAACTATTATCCTCCCGATCTCAACCTACCAGTTAGGTAGTAGTGTAGGCGTGAGAAACTGGCAGCTTTTTGATTGACATAATTCATACACAAGTTATACATACTTACGGGGTACCATGTCATGTTTTGATAGATGTATGCATTGAGTAATGATCAAGTCAAGGTAAGCATATGTATCTTCTCAAACATCATTTTTTTGTGGTGAAAACATTCAAAATTCATTCTTCTAGCTTTTTACAATAAATAGTCTATTATTATCTGTAGTCATCCCACTAGTGCAGTAGAACACCTGACATTATTTCTTTTACCTAACTTTAACACAGTACTTGCTGACCAACTTTTCCCTACGAATCACAATCCTCCTCCCTTCCACTCTCCTAGCCTCTGGTGACCACTGTTCTACTCTCCACTTGGGTGAGATCACCTTTTTTAGATTCCACATGTGAGCAAGATCATGCAGTTACGCCATTGCATTGGAGTGTACCCCTTTAAGTTTATTAATATTTGTTTTATATATTTCGATGCTCTAGTATTGGGTGCATATTTATTTTCAGTTGTTAATTTCTTTTTGCTGAATTAACTCCATCATTATATAATGACTTTTCTTGTCTCTTTTTTAACTGCTTTTGTTTTAAAGTCTATTTTATAGGATAGGAATATGATTACACCCACTTTCCTTTGGATTCCATTTGTGTGGAATGTCTTTTTCCTTTGCTATAGTCTGTAGTTGTCTGCAGAGGTGAAGTGAATTTTTTGTAACCAGTATATAGTTGTCTTATTTATTTTACCCCTTTAATCACTATGTCTTTTACTTGGAGAATTTAATCCACTTACATTTCAAATAATTATCCATAGGTAAGGTCTTACCAGTGCCATTTTGTTACTTGTTTTCTCTTCTTTATAGTTTCTTTCTGTCTCCCTCTCTTTATAGACTTCTTTTGTGGTTAAGTGACTTTTCTCTAGTATGTTTTGATTCTTTGTGTATTATTTTTGGTGTCTATTAAAGGTTTATGCTTTGTGGTTCAATGAGACTTTTAAAAAACATCTTTCAATTATAACAAACAATTTTGAACTGATAGCAACCTAACTGATTGCAAAGAGTAGGAAAAGAAACAAACAAAAAAAAGAATAATTAAAAATATCTCTATACTTGTATCCATTCCTTTTTACATTTTGAATTTTTTGATGTCTCATTTCACATTTAGTGTAGTTATTATTGCTTTTGCTTTTTAGATTTTATGCTGTGATTTTTATGGTTTATATACCATGTTTACATTATCACAGCTTTCTGAATTTATCTTTGTAGTTTTGTTCTTTGGGTGTTTTCTTCCTACTTGTTAACATCTGTTTCAGTTTGAAAAACTTACATTAGCAGTTTTTCTAAGAGAGGTCTGGTAGTGATACTCTTAGCTTTTATTTGTCTTGGAATGTCCTTTACCTCTCTCTTACATTTCTAAAGGATGTCTTTGCTGAGTATAGTATTCCTGGTTGCAGTTTTTTCTCTTCAGCACTGTGAATATCTCATTCCACTTCCTTCTGGTTTGTAAGGTTTCTGCTGAGAAGTCTGATATCAGACAAATTGGAACACCTTTATGTGTTATTTCTTTTTTTCTTGCTGCTTTCAGAATCTTCTTTCTGCCTTTAGCCTTTGAAAGCTTGGTTATAATGAGTCTTTAGTTAGGCTTGATTGGGTTATATCTGGTTGACTTTTGACCTTCCTAAGCCTAGATATTTGTATCCTTTACTAGGTTTGGGATGTTTTCTGTAATCTTAAATAAATGTTCTACCCTTTTGGCATGTTCAAATCCCTCTTTAATCCCAATAACCTGAATATTTGCTTTTTAAATGCCATCCTGTAGTTTGTATAAAATTTCTTCATTCCTCTTCGTTCTTTCTTCCTTCTCTGACTTTGTATTTTCAGGTAGTCTGTTTTAAAGCTCATTGATTTTTTTTTTTTCATTTTTCTTTTATTATTCATATGTGCATACAAGGCTTGGTTTATTTCTCCCCCCTGCCCCCACCCCCTCCCTTACCACCCGCTCCCCCCCCTCAATACCCAGCAGAAACTATTTTGCCCTTATCTCTAATTTTGTTGTAGAGAGAGTATAAGCAATAATAGGAAGGAACAAGGGGTTTTGCTGGTTGAGATAAGGATAGCTATACAGGGCATTGACTCACATTGATTTCCTGTGCGTGGGTGTTACCTTCTAGGTTAATTCTTTTTGATCTAACCTTTTCTCTAGTACCTGGTCCCCTTTTCCTATTGGCCTCAGTTGCTTTAAGGTATCTGCTTTAGTTTCTCTGCATTAAGGGCAACAAATGCTAGCTAGTTTTTTAGGTGTCTTACCTATCCTCACCCCTCCCTTGTGTGCTCTCGCTTTTATCATGTGCTCATAGTCCAATCCCCTTGTTGTGTTTGCCCTTGATCTAATGTCCACATATGAGGGAGAACATACGATTTTTGGTTTTTTGAGCCAGGCTAACCTCACTCAGAATGATGTTCTCCAATTCCATCCATTTACCAGCGAATGATAACATTTCGTTCTTCTTCATGGCTGCATAAAATTCCATTGTGTATAGATACCACATTTTCTTAATCCATTCGTCAGTGCTGGGGCATCTTGGCTGTTTCCATAACTTGGCTATTGTGAATAGTGCCGCAATAAACATGGATGTGCAGGTGCCTCTGGAGTAACAGTCTTTTGGGTATATCCCCAAGAGTGGTATTGCTGGATCAAATGGTAGATCGATGTCCAGGTTTTTAAGTAGCCTCCAAATTTTTTTCCAGAGTGGTTGTACTAGTCTACATTCCCACCAACAGTGTAAGAGGGTTCCTTTTTCCCCGCATCCTCGCCAACACCTGTTGTTGGTGGTGTTGCTGATGATGGCTATTCTAACAGGGGTGAGGTGGAATCTTAGTGTGGTTTTAATTTGCATTTCCTTTATTGCTAGAGATGGTGAGCATTTTTTCATGTGTTTTTTGGCCATTTGAATTAGTTCTTTTGAGAAAGTTCTGTTTAGTTCACATGCCCATTTCTTTATTGGTTCATTAGTTTTGGGAGAATTTAGTTTTTTGAGTTCCCTGTATATTCTGGTTATCAGTCCTTTGTCTGATGTATAATTGGCAAATATTTTCTCCCACTCTGTGGGTGTTCTCTTCAGTTTAGAGACCATTTCTTTTGATGAACAGAAGCTTTTTAGTTTTATGAGGTCCCATTTATCTATGCTATCTCTTAGTTGCTGTGCTGCTGGGGTTTCATTGAGAAAGTTCTTACCTATACCTACTAACTCCAGAGTATTTCCTACTCTTTCTTGTATCAACTTAAGAGTTTGAGGTCTGATATTAAGATCCTTGATCCATTTTGAGTTAATCTTGGTATAGGGTGATATACATGGATCTAGTTTCAGTTTTTTGCAGACTGCTAACCAGTTTTCCCAGCAGTTTTTGTTGAAGAGGCTGCTATTTCTCCATCGTATATTTTTAGCTCCTTTGTCAAAGATAAGTTGCTCATAGTTGTGTGGCTTTATATCTGGATCCTCTATTCTGTTCCACTGGTCTTCATGTCTGTTTTTGTGCCAGTACCATGCTGTTTTTATTATTATTGCTTTGTAATATAGTTTGAAGTCAGGTATTGTAATACCTCCTGCATTGTTCTTTTGACTGAGTATTGCCTTGGCTATTCGTGGCCTCTTGTTTTTCCATATAAATTTAACAGTAGATTTTTCAATCTCTTTGATGAATGTCATTGGAATTTTGATGGGAATTGCATTAAACATGTAGATTACTTTTGGGAGTATAGACATTTTTACTATGTTGATTCTACCAATCCATGAGCATGGGAGATCTCTCCACTTTCTATAGTCTTCCTCAATCTCTTTCTTCAGAAGTGTATAGTTTTCCTTGTAGAGGTCTTTCACATCTTTTGTTAGGTTTACACCTAGGTATTTGATTTTTTTTGAGGCTATTGTAAATGGAATTGTTTTCATACATTCTTTTTCCGTTTGCTCATTGTTAGTGTATAGAAATGCTAATGATTTTTCTATGTTGATTTTATATCCTGCTACTTTGCTATAGCTATTGATGATGTCTAGAAGCTTCTGAGTAGAGTTTTTTGGGTCTTTAAGGTATAGGATCATGTCGTCTGCAAATAGGGATATTTTGACAGTTTCTTTACCTATTTGTATTCCTTTTATTCCTTCTTCTTGCCTAATTGCTCTGGCTAGGAATTCCAGTACTATGTTGAATAGGAGTGGAGATAGTGGGCATCCTTGTCTGGTTCCTGATTTTAGAGGGAATGGTTTTAATTTTTCTCCATTCAGTATAATGCTGGCTGTAGGTTTGTCATATATAGCTTTTATAATGTTGAGGAACTTTCCTTCTATTCCTAGTTTTCTTAGAGCTTTTATCATGAAATGATGTTGGATCTTATCAAAGGCTTTTTCTGCATCTATTGAGATGATCAAGTGGTTTTTGTCTTTGCTTCTGTTAATGTGGTTTATTACGTTTATTGATTTTCGTATGTTGAACCACCCCTGCATCCCTGGGATGAAGCCTACCTGGTCGTGGTGAATAATCTTTTTGATGTGTTGCTGAATTCGATTTGCCATTATTTTGTTGAGGATTTTTGCATCAATGTTCATTAAGGAGATTGGCCTATAGTTCTCCTTTTTGGAGGTGTCTTTGCCTGGTTTTGGGATAAGTGTAATACTGGCTTCATAAAATGTGTTTGGTAGTTTTCCTTCCCTTTCTATTTCATGGAACAGTTTAAGGAGGGTTGGTATCAGTTCTTCTTTAAAGGTCTGATAGAATTCAGCAGAGAATCCATCAGGTCCTGGACTTTTCTTTTTGGGGAGACTCTTGATTGCTGCTTCAATTTCATTTTGTGTTATAGGTCTATTCAGGTGATTAATTTCCTCTTGGTTCAGTTTTGGATGATCATATGTATCTAGAAATCTGTCCATTTCTTTTAGATTTTCAAATTTATTTGAATGTAGGTTCTCAAAGTAGTCTGTGATGATTTCCTGGACTTCCATGGTGTTTGTTGTTATCTCCCCTTTTGCATTCCTGATTCTACTAATTTGGGTTTTTTCTCTCCTCATTTTAGTCAGGTTTGCCAGGGGTCTATCGATCTTGTTTATTTTTTCAAAGAACCAACTTTTTGTTTCATTAATTCTTTGTATGGTTTTTTTGGTTTCTATTTCGTTGATTTCAGCTCTTATTTTTATTATTTCTCTCCTTCTATTTGTTTTGGGATTTGCTTGTTCTTGTTTTTCTAGGAGTTTGAGATGTATCATTAGGTCATTGATTTGGGATCTTTCAATCTTTTTAATATATGCACTCATGGCTATAAACTTTCCTCTCAAGACTGCCTTAGCTGTGTCCCATAGGTTCCGGTAGGTTGTGTTTTCATTTTCATTGACTTCCAGGAACATTTTAATTTCCTCTTTTATTGCATCGATGATCCATTCTTCATTAAGTAATGAGTTATTTAGTTTCCAGCTGTTTGCATGTTTTTTGTCTTTACTTTTGTTGTTGAGTTCTACTTTTACTGCATTGTGGTCAGATAGTATGCATGGTATTATTTCTATTTTCTTATATTTGCTGAGACTTGCTTTGTGCCCTAGGATATGATCTATTTTGGAGAAGGTTCCATGGGCTGCTGAGAAGAATGTATATTGTGTAGAGGTTGGATGAAATGTTCTGTAGACATCTACTAGGTCCACTTGATCTATTGCATATTTTAGATCTTGGATTTCTTTATTGAGTTTTTGTTTGGATGACCTATCTATTGATGATAATGGAGTGTTAAAGTCTCCCACAACCACTGTGTTGGCGTTTATATATGCTTTTAGGTCTTTCAGGGTATGTTTGATGAAATTGGGTGCATTGACATTGGGTGCGTACAGATTGATGATTATTATTTCCTTTTGGTCTATTTCCCCTTTTATTAGTATGGAATGTCCTTCTTTATCTCGTTTGATCAATGTAGGTTTGAAGTCTACTTTGTCAGAGATAAGTATTGCTACTCCTGCTTGTTTTCGGGGGCCATTGGCTTGGTAAATCTTCTTCCAGCCTTTCATCCTAAGCATATGCTTATTTCTGTCGGTGAGATGAGTCTCCTGTAAGCAACAAATTGTTGGATCTTCTTTTTTAATCCATTTTGTCAAACGGTGTCTTTTGATGGGTGAATTAAGTCCATTAACATTAAGTGTTAGTACTGATAGGTATGTGGTGATTCCTGCCATTTAGTTATCTTAGTTGTTTGAAGGTTTGATTGTGTGTACCTAACTTGATGTTACTCTCTACTGTCTTGCTTTTTCTTATCCTGTGGTTTGGTGCTGCCTGCCTTTTCATGGTTAAGTTGGGTGTCACTTTCTGTGTGCAGGATCCCTTGCAGAATCTTTTGTAATGGTGGCTTTGTGGTCACATATTGTTTTAGTTTCTGCTTATCATGGAAGACTTTTATTGCTCCATCTATTTTGAATGATAGCTTTGCTGGGTAGAGTATCCTGGGGTTGAAGTTATTTTCATTCAGTGCCCAGAAGATCTCACCCCACGCTCTTCTTGCTTTTAATGTTTCTGTTGAGAAGTCTGCTGTGATTTTGATGGGTTTACCTTTGTATGTTACTTGTTTTTTCTCTCTTGCAGCCTTCAATATTCTTTCCTTAGTTTCTGAACTTGTTGTTTTAATGATGATATGTCGTGGAGTAGTTCTATTTTGATCTGGTCTGTTTGGTGTCCTGGAGGCCTCTTGATTTGTATGGGAATATCTTTCTCTAGATTTGGGAAATTTTCCGTTATTATTTTGTTGAATATATTACGCATTCCCTTCGCTTGCACCTCTTCTCCTTCTTCGATGCCCATGATTCTCAAGTTTGGTCTTTTGATGGAGTCGGTGAGTTCTTGCATTTTCTTTTCACAGGTCTTGAGTTGTTTAATTAATAGTTCTTCAGTTTTTCCTTTAATTACCATTTCATCTTCAAGTTCTGAGATTCTGTCTTCTGTTTGTTCTATTCTGCTGGATTGGCCTTCCGTTTTGTTTTGCAGTTCTGTTTCGTTCTTTTTTCTGAGGTTTTCCATATCCTGGCTGTTTTCTTCTTTATTGTTGTCTATTTTTGTCCTGAGTTCATTTATCCATTTATTTATTGTGTTCTCTCTTTCACTTTGGTGTTTATACAGTGCTTCTATGGTTTCCTTTATTTCTTCTTTTGCTTTTTCAAATTCTCTATTTTTATTGTCTTGGAATTTCTTGAGTGTCTCCTGTACATTTTGGTTGACCCTATCCAGTATCATCTCTATAAAATTCTCATTGAGTACTTGTAGTATGTCTTCTTTTAAATTATTCTTGTAGGCTTCATTGGGTCCTTTGGCATAGTTTATCTTCATTTTGTTGGAGTCTGGCTCTGAGTTTCTGTTCTCTTCATTCCCCTCTGGTTCCTGTACTAATTTTTTGCTGTGGGGAAACTGGTTTCCTTGTTTTTTCTGTCTTCCTGTCTTTGTCCTTGGTGTTGTTACTGTCCCTGTACTGTGTGTAATTAAGTATTTTCTAGCTTGTAATAATAACAATGGTAATATTGGGAATGGAAGAGTGAGCTGAGATGGAAAGCAAGAAGTTAAAGAAAAGGGGAAAACAAATATACAGACAAGAGGGAGAAAGCAGAACAAGGTATCAGACAAGAGAGTTTCAAAGGTATAAACAGGTAGTGTTAGTGTACTAATCGACAGTAAACTGAACAGACAATAGAGTGATAGAGAGAGGATTGAAAATCAAAGATAAAAAAAATTAAAAATAAGTATATGAAAGTAATATCTATTTATAAAAATGAATTAAAATAAAATGGAAAATAGAAAATTAAAAAAAAAAAAAAACAAAAAACCAAAAAACTTCCAAGTTTATATGCAATGCAATTTCAGTCTTAATAATTTGGATGTCCGTCTCAATCTCCAGTCCTGGAGTTGGTGCCTCAGATGTTGTTCTGTAGTTGTCTCATCAAAGGGGATGCATAAAGTAGAACAAAACTACACTCACACACACACAGAAGATAAAAAAAAAAAAAAAAGCCCCACCAAGTGTCCCCAGTTCAAATGCAATACAGTTTCAGTAAGTTTTTCGGCTTGCAGGTGTAATTCGGTTGTTCTCTCATCAAAGGTAGGGAGAAAAAGAAAAAAAAGCGTCTGGAGGCAGTTCTGAGGGTGGTATCTGCAACTGTGGCCTGCCTGCCTGCTGCTCTCAGCCTGTAGCTGGCGGCGTTATTTATGCAGATCTCTGGGGTGAGCTAGCACTCACCTGGTCCCACAGGCTTTGTTTGCTCAGAGTTCTCCTGTGCAGCGGCCTCTGTTACAGGCTTTCCCCTTTGCAAGCACTGGGAAAGGTGCCACTGCCCCGCGTTGTCAGGCCTGCGTGTTTATTTACAGGTCACGTGGGAAGTGGGTCTTCCCTCCTCTCACAAGCGTCCCTGCTCCTGGTTTCTGGGCGCGCGCCCCGCTCCCGCCAGAGGCTCTCCGGCCCGCCCGGCTCGTTTATTTCCAGTCCCGGGAAGGCTTCCCTTCCCCCAATCTTCAGCGCTCAGGGCGCCCCACCCTCTTTCCAGCGAGTCTTAACTGTTCTTATTGCTTAGTACTCAGTTTCTCTTTTTTTCCCGGGTGGAGGTCAGTCTGTCCAGGGGGCTATGCTGCTCTGGCCCAGGCTTGTCTGTGGGGGAACCGCGGTACCGCGAAGCTCACCTGGTCCGCGTCTTCCCAGGCCGTATGGGCGCCGGCCCCTGGCGGCCCGGGGGCCTCCTCTGTTCTCCGTTTAACGTGAAGTGGAGATTCTCTGCGCCGGCTGGAGGTGTGGAGGGGCCAAAGTTATGCCTTTTCTCGGTGATTATGCCTGTAAAGTGTGTCTCCAGCGTCTCTCCAAGATTTCACTATAGGAGGGTCGCTTTCTGCTTCCTCCCTCTAGCCGCCATCTTGGAATCTTCCAAGCTCATTGATTCTTTATTTTGATTGACTCTGCTATTGATGCCTCCTGTCATAGTTTTTATTCTGTTTATTGAACTTTTAGCTCCAGGATTTGTTTGATTTTTTAAAAATTATTTCTGTCTGTTAAGTTTCTTTGGTAAATTATGGAACTGTTCATGTGAATTTTCTTGAGATTCTCTGCATTTCTTTATAAAGTATTTTCTCTGTGTGTGTATGTGTATTACTAGGCTTTGAACTCAGGACCTCACACTTGCTAGGCAGGTACTCTACCACTTGACCCCACTCTGTTTTGCTTTTAGTCATTTTTCTGTATGGTCTTATGCTTTTTGCTGGGGCCAATCTCAGACTGTGATCCTCCTACCTCTGCCTCCCATGTAGCTGGAATTACAGTTATAAACCCCCATTCCCAGCTTATTTGTTAAGATGGGGTGGGGGGTCTCACTTTTTGTCAAGCTAGCCTCCAATCCAACTGCAGTCCTCCCATTTTTCACCTCCCGCATAACTAGGATTACACACCACCTTAAAAATCTAGTTTGAGATTTCTGTCTGAGAGATCATATATATTGGTCACCTTGGGATGGTTTTTGGTGCCATATTGTGTTCTTTGGTGAGGTTGTGGTTCCCTGAAAATTCTTAATGCTTGTTGGCATTGGAGGTTTAGGTATTTATTCCAGTCTTGATAACCTGGCTTTGTTTGTACTTACCCTTCCAGAATAATCTAAACAGGCTGTTTATTGTTTTCACCAAGAGAATGGTCACTGCCACTATTTCAGCACTAGATGGCACTCTAAGTCTAGATTTTTCCAAGAGTCTATGGTTAGTTTGTTGTAACTATTTTAGCACTAGAGGGTGCCTCAAGTCCAACTTTGCCATAAACCTGAATTTTCCAACTCATCCTAAGACCAGCACTACCCTGATATCAAAACACTACAAAGACATTAGGTATTCCTACAAGTTGCTACCTAGTGCCAGGGTGAGTCCACATACTACACCTTCAGTTATTGGCCTGTGGTCAGACACTGCAAGATTTTGCCGAGCACTGAGCCTTACCAGTAGAAGATCTGACTTTTGGCTCCAAAGTAATGACTTGTATCCACCACCTTCTTCTTCCTCTAAACAAAGAATGATTCTGTGTTGTGTTGCCTAAGGTTAGAGAAGGATAGGATAGCTGTACATGTCATAGATACTGCAAGGCTGCATGTGACCCACCAAGGCAAGTGTAGCACAAAGGCAGGACAAAGGCCCACACTACTGTGACCTACCTACTGCTGTGGTCTATTTGTGGCCTGAGACCTCTGCAGCTGACTGGAGGTGATGCAGGCTAGAATATAAGTCTGTCCTGCTCGGGCTGCAGTTTTAACTTGGTGTTAGTTTCATCTATGGGCACTGGCTTGAAGACAGAGGCTGTTGGGTTCTGCCTGGTATTGAGTTTTCACCATTGTAGGTTCAGGGCTAAGTTCCAAGGCAAAATCCTGTGCTTACTTCCCTGTCTTACTCTCTAGTCAATGGACTTTTTCCCACACTGTGTTCCTTGAGGGAGAGCATAGTCCAAACAGTCCCTTGGCTCTCAAGGCTGATGCTACACTGGGCTGCACCTGAAGCTCATGGCCACAGGGACCAGCATGGTTCTGGGGGCTCACGTAAGGCTCAAGTCGCAGCTGATGGTGCTGTGGGTCTGAGCATGTCTATCTTGGTAAGGTTGTAGGTTTTGCCTGGCTTTGAGGCATGTCCAGAGGCTCCATCCACAGGCACTGGCCTGGGGACAGTGCCTGCTACTGGATTTCATGTGGTGTTCCAGGCACTAGCCTTTTATGTTATCTAATCATTAAAATCCTGTGAAGATATTGTTCCTGTTTTACAGATGAAGAAACAGAGACGTAGCTCTCGAGTAATGGGATTAAGAGTTAAGAGAGTCAGGGCAAATGAAGAAGATGAAGGTGAGGGTTTATGGTTGATGGACTTCATATAGTCACATGAAATAAAACAGTGAAACTTCTTGCAGCTGCTTTAAGTGGGTTGGGGAGGGGACTGAGGGGAAGAGTTGGTGGGAGCAATCTAACCAGTGTACAATATAAGCCTAATTGGAACTATCACTATGAATCCCCCCCATAAAGAATATATCCTAATAAAAAATTTTTATGATAAAAAAAGCATTGAGAAAGTCTTAATATTTTATTTATAGATATATATAACCTATGAATTTATATTAAAGGTCAGTGTATCAGTGTAACTTACACATATAAATCAAAGACTACACATAACCAATTTACCCTAAGTGTGAATTATCAATATGATATTCAATATTATAAAAGGAAATAAAACTTAAAATAAGCATCTAATTTTCATTAGGTTGGCATAAATTAAGTGTGACAAAACCCAATACCATATGTTGGTTAACAGAAGGGGACAATAGGAGTTCTCACACACTGACAGTGAGAGTAAAAATTGTTAGTTACTTTGAAGAGTAATTTGTCAGTTCCTTAGAAAACCTCATATGTGGGTGTGATAAGTCTGTTATTTTAACAGCATTGTTTGTTGTGACAAACAAAAAATTAGAAGTAAACTCAATAAAAAGGAGAAATTGAAAAACTAGCATTGTTCGTAGTCTCAAAGCTACTACAATTTAAGTGAGTAAACTAGAATTACATGTACCAACATGAATAAATCTCAAATATACTTAGTAGTGGTATGGCATAATCATAGAATTTCTTTTTAGAAAACTGCCAAACTAATAATAGTATGTAGTGATACCTTCTGGTGTTAGCTTTCGTTTTCCTAAAAATACGATGCTTTAATGTTGAGCATCTTTTCGTGTGTGTATTTGACATCCGCATATATTCTTTAGTAAAGTGCTTGGTCACCTCTCAGGCATTTTAAAATCAGGTTGTCTTTAAATTTTTTTTGAGAGTTTTGTATTCTGGTTACAGTTTGTTTAGAAGTTGTGATTTGCAATTTCTGTTCAGTCTTGAGTGCTTTGTCTAATTTTTTTTTAACAAATATTCCAAAAGATGGAAGGTCTTAATTTTGGTGAATTGCAATTTATCAATTTTATGGATAACATTTTCTATATTGTATGTAAATCTTTAAATGAAGATCACAGATTACCTTCTGGATTCTCTTCTAGTGATTTTATGATTTGAGATTTTATATTTACGTCTGTTATCAGTTCTTAGTTAACTTGCATATATTATAATAAATGGATTGAAGTTCATTGTTTTTACAATTAAGTCTCCCATTGTTTCACCATCATTTATTGAAAAGACTATTCTTTCTGAAATGCTTTTGAACCTTTGTCAAAAATCGTCTGACCACTTATTTGTGGTCTGCTTCTGGTTTTGTCCATTTGTCTTTATGCCAATATTTATGCCATTTTAATTGTTGTAACTTTATAGTGGGTCTTGAAACAGGTAGTGTGAGTCCTCTTAACATTTCTACATTATTCATTTTATATTTTATATAAGTCTCATAGCACTCGTCAGTTTCTAGGGAAAAAAGTCCAAAATTTTGATTGGGGTGACATTGAATGTATAGTTCTGTTTAGGAAGGATGGATTTTTTTATGTTAATATGTAAAAGGTAGTTTTTAAATTTATATTTAATTTATAGTTTTAGTTGTTAGTATAAAGGAATGCAGTGGATTTTTATTTGTTCATCTTAAGTACCCTGCAGCCTAACTAAACTTACTTTTTAATTCTAATAGCATTTTTTTGGTAGATTGCACCATATTTTCTATAGACTATCATGTTGTCTGTCTAGAATGACAGTTTTACTTATTTTTTTCAATATAGATGCCTTTTATTTTGCTCTTTTGCCTTATTGTCCTTGCCAGACCTTGAGTTCAGTGATGAATGAAAACAGGATGTGTAAATAACTTCTATTATTTCTGGTCTTTAGAGTAAAGCAGTTAGCCTCTCATTAAATGTGCTGCTAACTATAGGTTTTCATAAACACTCTTCTTTCATATTGAAGAAATTCTTTTATTCTAGCTTCTTAAATTATCTTTATAAAGATTAGGTGTTGAAAAAAATTAGGTGTTGGATCTTGGCAAACGTTTTCTTTTTATTCTATTTATATGACGAATCATATTGATTGATTTTTTTTTTTTAATGTTAGCCTTGTATTCCTTTGATAAGCCCCAGCTGGTCATCAGTTGGCTATTATCCTATTGGGTTTGTGAAAAATTTTAAATCATTTTTATATCAGTATTCATAAGAGATATTGGCTTATGTTTTCTTTGTTTATTATGTTTTTGGGTTTTTTTTTGTCTTGCTTTGGTATCAGTAATGTGGGTCTCATAGGCTGAGTGGGAAGTATTTTTATCTCCCCTGTCTGTTTTCATTTTTCTGGAAAAGTTTCTGTTAAACTGGTATTCTTTCTTAAACATTTGGTATAATTCACTAATGAACTCATTTGGGTCCTGCAGTTTCCTTTGTGAGGAATTTTTTGGTTGTTGTTTTTGTTTTTTTTGGTGATGCTGGGGTTTGAACTTAAGGTTTTGTGCTTGCTAGGTAGGCGCTCTGCCACTTGAGCCATGCCTCCAGCCCCCTTTTGAGCAGTTTTAACCACAGATTCAACTATTTACCATATAAAGAGCTATTCAGGTAATTTACTTAGTTTAAGTTAGCTTAGGTAGTTTGTGTCTGTAAAGAATTTTATATTTCACAAAAGTTGTTGAATTTATTGGAATAAAGTCATTCATGCTATTTTCTTACTTTCCTTTTAGAATTTGTGGGAATTATAGTAATGTCACCTTCTCATTTCTGATATCAGTAATTTATTTCATTATTTTCCTGATGAATCTTTCTAGAAGTAAATTAGCTTATTGCTTTTTTCCCCAAGAGCCACTCATTTTTTTTCTATTTTTCCATTTTGTATTTCATTGATTTCTACTCTTTATTATTTTCTTCAGCTTAGTTGGGTGTCATTTGCCCTTTGTTTTCTAGTTTTTTGAGGTGGAAGCTGAGATTATTGATTTGAAACCTTTCCCAATGTAGGCATTTAGTTATAAATTTCCCTCTCTGTGCTGCTTTAGCTGTATTCTAATAATTTGGGGATATTGTAACTTATTTTTAGCATTTATTTATGATTTCTCTGATTTTTTTTGGTGCAAAGGTGATTTAGTAGTATGTTGATTAGTTGCCAAGTATTTGGGAATGTCTTTCTGTTACTGATTTCACACTTCATTCCATTGTGGTCAGAAGACATATTGTGTATTATGTGAATCCTTTTTAAATTTATTGAGATGTCTTAAAAACCCAGAATATGGTCCATCTCAGTAAATTTTTTTTTTGTACTTGGGAAGAATGTGTGTCCTGTTGTTGGATGGAATATTCTACAACTGTCGAGTCCCATAGATTGTATTGTTCAAGTCTTCTGTGTCTTCACCAGTTTTCTGTTTGATTCATCTATTATGCATAGATTTTTTTTATGTAAACAGGACGAGGATGAGAAATTGAATTTAGTCCTTATTGCTCATGATGGACGAGGAAGAGAGTGAACATGGGGGTAAGGTTAAGGTAGTTATTCAGATCTAATACCAAATCAGTATTTGTAATCAGTGGGGATTTTAAGTGGGTTATAGAATGTCTCTTAAACTCCCAATTTTATATGTTAGGGCTATGTTATTACATTAGGGTTGAGCATCCCTAACCTGAAAATCCAGAATCTTTTGTGCTACAAAATCCAAAACTTTTTTGATTACCAATGTGATCCAACAGTTGAAAACTCCACACTTGCCCTGTAGGATGGGTCATAGTCAAAATGCAGGCACACTAAAAAAAAAAAAAAATTGTATAAAGTTGCCTTTGCACTATAAGTAAAAGGTATATATGAAACATAAATGAATTTTTTCTTTAGACTTGAATCCCAACCCAAGTCATCTCATTACATATATGTAAATATTCCAAAATCTGAAAAAATTAAAAATCCCAAAGAGTTCTAGTCCCAAGCATTTTAGATAAGGGATTTCAGCCTGTAATAAGCATTACTCTGAGAAGAACATGAATGGAGACTACAAATAGATTTGAGAAAGGCAGAAATCAATTTATAATGTAGAAAGCAGCTAAAAGAAGGCAAGAGTGATTTTCTAACATTTTAAGAAGGATTTAATTTTCTCAGTGTAACTACTTAGAATTCTCTTACTAAATAGTTTATCAGCAGCAGTAGCATCAAAATGAAAATCATGAGCTTAAGATGTGTCAAATTCTGTTATACTTTCCATTTTTCATATCATTCTAACCTTAAGACTAGACAGTAAGTACTGTTAATGTTATACCACCTTACAAATAAATTGAGGATCGGTGAAGTTAAGGAATATCTTAAAGGGTTCCTGAACTAGGAAATGGTGAAGTTAGGATTCGAGCTTACCATATTTTATATTTTATACTATATCTATAATTGGTGTCTCATCTTGACTCCACAATAAAATAAAAATCCTTTTTTTTTTTTTTTTTTTAGAAAATGTTTTACTGGAATAGCCTTGTTCAGTTAGTGGCTCTGAAGACTCTTGACTACAACACACCATAAGAAATTCACTTTACATTGTAGCAAAGTATACACATCATATGTGTGTATATGTATAGATATGTGCATGTGTGTGTGATGTGTTTCCTGAAGATATAGCTGGATCACACTAATGGATTGCAATCTAAGTTTGAAAAACATTGCTCTAATTAGGACAGTTATAGACCAACATGGGGCATTGTAATTGTGTGTGGGCAAGGGGAGGTGGAGTGTAAGTTATTTTGATACCTGAAATACTATGTTTTATAAAAAATTGATTGCTTTTTAAAAAAAGTTGGCTTTTTTAAAAGGTAGACTTGAGGAGTGATATTGTTTGGTTTTTGTTTTTAAAGCTTTCTGATCCTTCTGATTTACCAAGGAATGCCTTTAGAATTTTTACCATTCTTGTGGAATTTTTATGTATTGAGCATATTGATTATGCTTTGGAAACAGGACTAGCTGGTAAGTATACTTATATCACACTTTCTGTTAAATCTCTATGACCCTGCTTGGTTAAACTATGTATGATATCATTTTATATATAATCATCTCTATTTTAAGTTCTGTTTAATGCAATGAGTTTTGAGTTTCAAAAATGCAAGGATTTGCCAGATGCTGAAAGCCATACGAAGGCATGGTTCTTTCATTGTTTACATGCAGTAAAGTAAGATAATAATTTACGTAAGTCATTATAGTGTATTGCAGAGTCTGGAAAGGAATAGGTGTATATTAAAATTTGTGTCATTATGACTTCTTCCCTGAGTTCCATTCTCATTAATCTAGTTGCCCACTTGACCTTGTCACCTGTTCAGTATCTATCTCAAATTTAACATACCAAAAATGAAACCTACTATCTTCCTCTAAAACTTGTTCCTTTCCCTATGTCTTTAAAAGACACTTCTCTTTACCAGTTGCTGAAGTCCCAAGCCCAGGTGTTGCCTTAATTCTTCCTTTCACCAACACTGATGGCCAGTTCATCAGCAAACCTTGTCAGTGTACTTGCAAATATAACTCAAGTTTATTTATTTTTCTCTGTCTCTACTGATGCCACCCTACTTTAAACACTCTCATGTCATAACTGGTTCCCCTGTGCCCATTCTTGCCTTTCCAAGTTATTAACTTCAGGTAGTAGCCAGTTTTATTATCATTTTCTTGTTTAAGACCCTTTAGTGGTTTATTTCCCTCAGAGGGAAAATAATAACAGCATGATTTTTGATCTGCTTTTTATGTATTCATCTTCATCTCACACTGCACTTCTACACATTGCCCTACTCAGTCAGGTCTCCATTCTTTTCCTGACTTAGGCTCTTTGTACTTGGTATTTCCCCTCCTGCCAAACCTTTTCCCTTATCTCATCTCACAGTTGACTTTTTAACCTTCAGATCTCAACTAAGATGTCACCTTCTTAGAGAGGCCTTGCTGATCATCCTAGTTGAAGTAGTGCTCCTGTTCAGTCCAGTTACTCATGATCTTATTGAGATAACTTCTTTAAATAAAATTTATAACAGTGAAGTTTTCAATTTCTTAATGTCTACCTCCATTCACCAGAATTCATTTATTTAATGTATATTTATTACATGCCTATTCCTGAACCCATGGAATTTACATTTTTGTAGAAAGGAATGATTAGGAAATACAGTAAAGAAAAATAAAACTAGATAAGGGACAAAGAATAGTAATGGGAGATAAGGGGGATGATTCATGAGCAAAAAGCTTTTTTTTAAAGGGCAGTCAGAGAATCCCACTGAGAAGACATAGAATCACAGAGCTGAATGAAATGATAAACCAATTATTTGGAGTATTCTACATAGAGACAACACCATGTAAGCGCTTATGGGTAGGAATCTTAATTTGTTTTATTCAGTGTTATATTCTAGTATGTAGAAAGCACATGGATGCTTGGAAAAATCTTTATTGGCTATGTAAAACATCATTCTGTGAAGTTTCTGATCATGAACCAAAATTAGCCATAAATCAGTTACTTTGGTTTAACTGGCTTATCCATTTTTCACATTGTTGTTCTCATAAGCAACAAGATAAGTATTTTTAACTTAATTACAGTAGACACTTGACATCAAGAATTTAACTTTTGCCATTTGTAAATGACTTAATGTGGTAATTTGTAGTGGAATAATAACACAGTTCTTCAAAGATGTGATGATTAAGAAAGATCATGAAGGCAGGTGCCAGTGGCTCTGTATTCCTAGCCACTTGGGAGACAGTGATCAGGAGGACTGCAGTTCAAAGCCAGCCTGGGAAAATAGTTCATGAGACTCTTATCTCAGAAATACCTAACACAAAAAAATGACTGACAGAGTGGCTCCAGTGGTAGAGTGCCTGCCTAGCAAGCATGAGGCCCTGAGTTTAAACCCTACTACCAAAAACTCATGAATAAAAACATAAATGTAAATTTGAGTCTTTTGGTCTGAAGGATCTATTGTTTAGCTAGTATGGAAACCTACCATCTCTGTTTTAATGGCAATATTCTCTACCTAGAATGCCTTAGGAAGTTTTCTATATAGGATGGAAAGAGTCCTTATATTTGTAAGTGTTTTCCATGCAGCTAGTTAGTACTCACTGCTGTTATTTCTAAGATTGTATAAATTCTGTCAAGCACATACAAGGCATCCATTCCCTGTGGCTAGATACCTTGCATCTTTTCAGGGCTTTAGTTATAAGTAATGCTGCACTTAACATGGTAGAGGTTAAATATTCCTTATTTTGAATTTTCTTTGGGAAAAAAAAATCCCCAAAGTGAAAATACCAAATCAAAGTGTTTTCTGTACACATTTTAAAATTTTTATGCACAATTCTTTATTTTTTCATTTTGATGTAAACTTTTTTTCTGAAAGGTTTTTTTCCTACAATTTATACTGCTACTGTCCTCTGTGTGTAACTAGTTTATCTGTACATTAGTGTATAGACATCCCTTCAAAACTAATAATTCAGTGCTTTAAAACATATATCAATGTTGTCTTAATTTTTATTTCTTATGATAAAAAGGATTACTATTTTCTACGTATGTATTGTTTTTTTTTCTCTTGTAAGTTTGTGTTGGAGCCTTTAATTTTCTTGCTAGGCCGGTGCTCTACCACTTGAGCCATGTGCACCTTAGCCCCAAGAGCCTTTAATTTTCTTACAAATTGATTTTGTCTTAAAACACCTTTGTTTTCCATTTTTAAAACTGAAAAAAAATCACCCTATAAAGAATTCTAGGTACTAAGATTATATATTATTAGCCCTGGATATTTTTCTTGGTCTTGTATCTTTTAATTTTGACTAGAAGCTTAAACATCTAGATCTGAAAGGGACTTTTGAGTTCATCTGTTATTCTTTACAAAAAAGAAATCCAGAGAGGTCAACTGACTTTCTGGTGTCAGAATGGGGAATTCTTGATTACCATACAGAATTGTCAGGAATTTACTCTTAGTAAGATTTTGAGTATTTTGGAGAAAAAAGTAGAGAACATGGTGAGTGGAATGCATAAGTTAGGCACATTACTATAACACAATATATAGAACAGAAGATAAAGAGATCTGAACTAGAAAACCAGTAAGAAAACTATTTTAACTGTTGTTAGAGATAACCTGGTTGTAAGAAAAATGATCAGAGTGTATTCATGGCACATGTAAATCTTTGGGCACTAGAGAGTAAGAAAGGGAAGGAGAGGGTAGAAGCCAGGATGGTTTGTTAATTGATTAATTTTTTGGTTTATCTAAACAAATCATGAAGATGTGAAAATTTGGGCATAAAAATAATTTTGGATGCATTTTATTAAGCTATTAACAAGCTTTGTTTTCTTCTCTGCAAATTCATTGCTGATTTATTGAAATAGCAGTTACTTTTCTTCATGTGGTATATGTAAAACCACATTCTTTTTCTTTTGCCTAAGATGAATTTCTTCAAGGTTGATTTTCATTTGTCTTTGCTTTCCAATTTTAGGAATTCCTTCTTCAGATTCTAGAAATGCAAATCTCTATTTTTTGGATGTTGTGCAACAGGCCAATACTATTTTTCATCTTTTTGACAAGCAGTTTAATGATCACCTTATGCCACTAATAAGGTTAGTCACATCATCTTTCATTGATAGTCAATGAATATTATTTTTCTTAAAATTTAAAAATAATACATGATATGAAAACAACAAACAGGACAGGTGATGTGAAATAAAAAGTCCTTTTTCTTTCTTGCATTCCTGTTTTCTCTTCCTATTGTGCTATTAATTTTGGTGTATTTGAAAAACTTAACTCATAAATGTAATATTGAAATCTGATGTGAAAGAGACCCTCTAGCTTAATGCATCTCAGCAAATTTACATCCTTCAAAAGATCCAACAGAGCCAAGTTACTTACTAGAATATAAAGCATACAAAAATTTTTAAGAGACTAATAGGATATTTTGATGAGGCATTAGAGTTGATTTATATTTTCATATCAATTTATATGAATTTCGAAAGCGTGTGAGAATTAAGGTAGTGTATATGTGAACATACTTTACAGAATTACTCCTTTAGCACTACTGTTGAGGAAAAACAGTCATATAAAAGATAAAATCTGACAGTTTATTGTCAACATCATTATGCCAAGATTAGTCCAGAAACAATTTCAAAGGTATACTCCTGCTTCCACCTCTCAAGTGCTGAAATTATAGGCATGTGCCACCATGCCTGGTTTAGGAAATTTACTTCTTATTCTGCTTTTTAAAGAGCTGTTAAGCAATGTAGTAGAGAATTCACACAGTTCTTAAGGTTACTTATTCCTTAATATTTTGGGTATTTGGGACATTTTGGTAGCATTCAGAAGGCAAATCTGATTGCCAGGTTTTGAGTTTCTTTTTTTAATGTAGGAAAGCTAACTATAACTGTATTGACTGTTAACCTTCCACATTTTTATTAGTATGATTTACTATTTAGAGTAAATACCTTATGACTTTTCTGGTATAATAGTACCAGATATTTAGTTATAAAGAAAAGTAATAGTTCAAAATTTCAAAACCACATGTTTATATTCTTAATGGGTGTCTCCTCAGAGATCAGAATAACAAATTTAAATCTTTTTCTTTCAGCTATGTATGATGTACACACCTGTAATCCCAGTTTACTGGAAAGGTGGAGGCAGGAGGATCACTAGTTCTAGGCTAGCCCAGGGAAAGTTAGACCCTATCTCAAAACAAAATAAAAACCAAGGGTCTTTGGGTATAGCTCACGAGGTAGAGTGCCTGCTTAGCATGTACAAGACCCTGGGTTCAATCCTCTGTACTGCCCTCCCTGCTAAAATCTTCCTTTTTCCTTTCCTTTTAATGGGCTAATTGTTCCTAGTGTGAATAAATTGGGCATATTTATATAAATTACTTTGTATTTCTATAAGCCAATTAAAGTAACATGTGTTTGTGTGTATTTATAAACATATAATATGCATACAAAGCTTTTACAAATTAGGCTATTAATGTGATTTTTCCCTTTAAATATACAATAGCTCTTCTCCTAAGTTGTCTGAATGCCTTCAGAAGAAAAAAGAAATAATTGAACAAATGGAGATGAAATTGGATACTGGCATTGATCGGTAAGTTACTGTTTTTTTCTGTTGCATTATTTTAAATTGTAGAAACACTATCATAGCATCATGAAAATAGTTTTTAGAGAATAAAACTTTCACCATCTTGCTATAATCGATGTTACTGTTACTTATTGATAACATCCTTATTAGAATTTTTTTTAATTGAATCTCCAAGTTTTATCTTTGAAAGTATGTTTAGATGATAGAAATCTTTTTTTGTAAACCTCTCTCCTCCACACTATACATTCACAAGCTACAAACTCCCTAAAAATGGTGTGTCACATAAAGGATTATGTTTTAATTTAGTCTTTTCAGATTTATATGTGAAATGTTTTAAATAAAAATACTAATTCTCTAAAGTAACTTCTGTTAAGTGAATTCAAAATCTTCAGTAATATTTATTGAAGATAATGTCCTGCTCATAGTATAAAGCAATGGTGGTGAGATGGTGGTGGTCTTGTAACTATTGATGATCATCGTAGTTACCAGTTATCAAGTATTTGCTAGGTACCAGGCACAATGCAAGGACGTTTACCTGCATTACTTCGTGCGTTAGATAGGAATTGCTGTTTCCATTTTACAGATGAGGAAATGGAGATTTAAAGAAATTAATTTGCTGAAGATCAAACAGTTAATGGTGGTAGACTTAGAACACTTCACTCTAAAGCCCACAGTACTGTTGTTTTATTTGTTATAATTGCACTTTCTTTTCTATTTAAGAAAGCATATTTAAAGGCAATTTTTTGACAGTACTGTTTAGAAGATAACCTTGAATCTAGTTTATGGAAGTATAAATAATTTTTGCTTTATTAGTAATAAGAAATTACTTATAATTAACCTCCAAGTTGATCAGCACGCTAAAATTGAGAACTGCCCCACAGTATGTGATAAGGGAGAAGAAAAAAAAAACAGAAGACCAAACCTGAAAAAAATAAGGAGGTTATACAGTTAATTATTCAGAAGAATAGGTTTAAAATAACTCTAAAAACTGGTATCTCCCTTTGTTTTGTTTTTCCAGTTTTATTGAGGTAAACTTGAAAAATAAAAGTTGTGTATATTTAAAGTATACAACTTGATGTTTTGATATATACTTTGTGAAATGATTACCACTATAAAGTTAAACGTTTCCATCACCAAACATAGCTACCATTTGTTTTCTTGTGGTGAGAACACATAAGATCTACTCCCTCAACAAATTTGTATTAATACAGTATTCTTAATCGTAGTCCCCATGCTGTACATTAGATCTTCAGAACTTATTCATGTGCATAACTGAAATTTTGTACCCATTAACTAACTCTGTATTCCTCCTTCCACCGCCTCCCTGGCCCTTGCCAACCATCATTCTACCCTGTGCTTTTATGAGCCTGACTCTTTCAGATTCCACATGTGAATGAGATCATGTAGTATTTGTCTTTCTGTGTCTAGCTTATTTCATGTAGCTTATTGTCTTCCCACTGACCACTTGGAAGATGTATGCTTTGTATGTGTTTTCTCCTATTCTGTAAGTTTTCTCTTCACCTGTTATTTCCTTTACTAAGCAGAAACTTTTTAGTTTGATGCACTCTTGGTTGTGTATCTTTGCTTTTGTTGCTGGTGCTTCTGGAGTCATATCCAAAAAAACATTGATAGGACCTATGTCAAGAAGCTTTTCTCTATGATATCTTGTAGTAGTTTTATATATTAAAAACTAATGTTCAAATCTTTAAACCATTTTGAGTTGGTTTTGTGTATATGGTGTAAGATAACAGTTCAATTTTATTCTTCTGTTTGTGAGCAACCAATTTTCACAGCACTGTTTTAACCGAAAAACCTGTCCTTTTTCTCTTGTATGTCTTTGGCACCCTTGTCAAAAAAATAGTGGATCATAAATGCATAGATTTATTTCTGGGCTTTGGGTTCTGTTCCATTGGTCTGTATATCTGTTTTCATGCCAATACCATACTGTTTTAATTACTATAGCTTTATATTTTGAAGTCAGGAAGTATGATGCTTCCAGTTTTGTTCTTGCTCAAGATTGCTTTGACTATTTAGAATCTTTTGTATTTCCATATGAATTTTTAGATTGTTTTTTCTACTTCTGTGAAAAATGCCATCAAAATTTTGATAGGGAATACATTGAGTATCTAACTTTGGACAGTATGAACATTGTAGTATTAGTTCTTCCTATCCATGAACATGGGATGTGTTTTCATTTATTTATCTTTTCCTTTCATTATTTTTAGCAGTGTTTTCTAGCTTTCAGTGTAGAAGTCATTTATCTCCTTGACGGATTCCTAAAGCATCTTATTCTTTTTGATTCTGTTATAAATGTGATTGTAATTTCTTTTTTGGATAATTCATTGTTAGTGTATTGAAATGCAACTGATTTTTGCATATTAATTTTGCATCTTACAACTTTTCTGAATTCATTTATTCTAACAATTTTTTGATAGGGTATTTAGAGTTTTCTATACAGGAACATCCCTTGCCAGCTTAGATGCCTTTTCAGTTTCTTGTCTAATTGCTCTGGCTGGGACTTCCAATACAGTTTTGAAAAGAAGTGATGAAACAGGGCATCCTTGTCTTGTTTCTGATCTTAGAGGAAAGGCTTTAAGCTTTTCACAGTTGATTGGTGTTAGCCATGGGCTTGTCATGTATGGCCTGTATTAAGTTGAGGTGTATTCCTTCTATACCTGATTTGTTAAGAATTTTTACCAGGAACAGATGATCATATGATTTTTATCCTTCATTCTGTTAAGTTGGTGTATCATATTTATTGATTTGCATATGATGAATCATAATGTGCATTCAGGAACAGATCCTGCTTGATCATGGTTTTATAATCCTTTTTATGTGCTGTTGAATTCAGCTTTCTATTATTTTTTTCTTGTTCATTGTTAACATTTTTAGTTTCACTTGATATTTTTAAATTATGTTTACATCTAAGCCCACCAGGGATACTTGCATTTTATTTTCTTTCCTTGTAGTGTTCTTGTTTAGCCTCAGTATCACGGTAATGATGGCTTTGTAAAATAAATTTGCAAGTGTTCCTCTGTTTCATTTTTTGAAAAGAGTTGAGAAGAATTGGTGTTAATTCTTCCATGAATGTTTGGTAGCACTTGGCAGTTAGAATTAAGAAAATTTAAGCTATCTTTTCTTTGCTGAGAGGTTTTTGAGTAGTAATTTAATCTCCCATCTTATTATTAATTTCCTCATCAGTCAGTTTTAGTAGTTTGTATGTTTCTAGGAGTTTATACATTTCTTCTGGTTATACAGTTTGTTGGTATATAATCTTTTGATTTTAGTTAGGACCACATGGGATCACATATAAATAGAACATTTCATGTCATTATAATGTATATATATACATTACACATGTTATGAACATTACATCTAAGAATTATATATTTTTAGAACCTAAGTCCCTCACACTAATTTGTTTCTTCTTGCCTTGCCTCAGGATACCTGAAAGAATTTTGGGGCAGTGGGAAGACTAGATATATATGTTAAGCTTTCAAAGTTATATGAAATACGTATTTCCCTATTAATACTTTTTTTCATCTTTCCATGTAAGCCTTAATCTCAAGGTCTTTGCATTAGTTACTGTATTAAAAGTACAGTGGTCTATAAAGTTCTCTTTAATGTGACCTTGAGTATCAGCTCAGTTTTTTGCATCCCTGCTGATATTTTCAATCCAGTATCAATCCATTAGGCCAGAAAACCTTTGCTTTTGAAGCTCACATCTTTCCTTTCTTGTTGCTGTCATCCTCTCAGTCTTTTATATCAGTGTCCTATATTTATTGAGGATTTAGGTGTCTGTCTCACATTTTTTCTTTCAACTTTAAGTTAGGTTATTCTCTTTATTGGTCATCTACACTTAACTAGTGTAACAAAAACCAACCATTGGTTTTTTTGGTTACTGATTATTGGTAACAAAAACCTTGAACCAGAATGTGCTAGTCATACATCCTCTTGTATTTCTAACTTCTTAAGTGATAGGTTTTTTTTAAATTATTTAAAGTTTTTAATTTTATTTATTTATTTATTTATTTATTTTATGTTGCTGGGGATCATACCCAGGGCCCTACACATGCTAGGCAAACAGCTATGTAACTACACGGGGCTACATCCCCAGCTGCTATTTAAGGTTTTGTGGGGTTTTTGTTTTCTTTCTTGTGATACTGGGGTTTGAACTTGGCCTCACAATTGCTAGGCAGGTGTATTGAGCTGTTCCACCAGTCCCCCCCAACTTCTTATTTTCCACATATTTTCTGACTTCAGCAGGACCTCTTCCCTTTAATCTCTTATTTTTTCTCAGTCTATTAACCTTTTCCTGACTTGACCTTATTCATTATTGTGCTTAAAGTACTTGATCCAGCTCTTGAATTGTCTTGTGTTTACCCAAAAATCCATTTCCTTCAACTGCAACTATCTCATAAACCCTAAATTCTGGATCAAGCAGTTTATTTTATTCCCCAAACTAGGTGATTGCCTATTGTTGGAGAATATTCTATAGCTTAGATATTATTGATACCATTACAAATTCATGCTCTCATTTTCAGCTGGATCTTTTCCATCTCCCTGATTGTCCTTAGACTATAAGAGTAGTGGTTTTCTCACCTGCTTTTCTAAGTCATAGCCATTCTATAAGCCCTCTATCTTCCCACCTTCCTAAAAATTTTCTCTATAGAATTTTGCCTTTGGCAATTCTTAGTTGTGAAGAAAATTAATTAGTAACAGGTTTCTAAGATCTTTCAAGAAAGGAAGGTAATAAAACCATGAACTCTTTGATATCAAGACTTGGAATTGAGCCTGGTACCAGTGGCTCACCTCTATAATCCTAGCTACTTGAAAAGCTGAGATTGGGAGGATTGTGCTTCAAGGCTGGCTTGGGCAAATACTTTACAAAGACCCTGTCTCCAAAATAACCAGAACAAAATGGACTAGAGGTGTGGCTCAAGTGGTAGAACACCTGCTTTACAGGTGTGAAACCTTGAGTTCAAACCCAGCCCCACAAAAACCAAAAAAACATAGAATTGATATATTCTAAAATATGAAGTTTAACAATAGCAAAATAGTTTTATGGTGATATGAAATTAAGTAATTTAATTTAGTATAAATAATATAAAGTTAAATATCAGATAAATGGATCAAATATATTGTGTTCTTTACTCTCTAGGACTTTAAATTGTATGATTGGACAAATGAAGCATATCTTGGCCGCTGAACAAAAGAAAACAGATTTTAAGCCAGAAGATGAAAACAATGTTTTGATTCAGTATACTAATGTGAGTATACTAATTTGCTAATAAAATTATCTGTTCTGTTAATAACTTTTAACATTTTCATCAGTGTATCTTACTATGCCCTAAGATGTTTTTCTGTTGTACTTAGAGAAACTATTTTCTTCTTACTTAAGCTGATACCTATATAATAAATGTAGAAAAACTTTTATAGGCCTGTGTAAAAGTCTGCACTTATGTAAGAAAACAAGTTGAGAAGATTAAGAATTCTATGGATGGGAAAAATGTGGATACAGTTTTGATGGAACTTGGAGTACGTTTTCATCGACTTATTTATGAGCATCTTCAGCAATATTCCTACAGTTGTATGGGTGGCATGTTAGCAATTTGTGATGTAGCTGAATATAGGAAGTGTGCCAAAGACTTCAAGGTATGTATACACAAATATAAATGTTGTGTATATAATAAGGAGCATAAGTCAGACTGTTAAAAATCTTCATTGACTTATGATTTTTAAAACGTTTATAACTTTTTTGATATTGTAATGAGATGGATTTAACACTGAACCTGAAAAAGTGTTGTTGTACTCATATTTTCAATATTAACACACTTTTTTCTTTGTGCTTTATTTTAGACAAGGTCATATTTCGGTTGCACAGTCCAAATCTATTGACATCCCTGACTAATTCTGTGCATGTCACACAACTTGAAAATAATACTCTTTCTTCACATATATAGCTCTCTGAAATAATTTTCCCTAAGGTTTAAATTATTTAAGAAAGGTGCTATATTAATGATAATTAGTTCTACTCTACCAAATTAAAAATTACTGAGAAAATTGAGATATGAATCTTTTCAAAAGATTATAGAGTTTTTATAACGACTGAAATTTTTGAGTATTATTAGAGAGGCTCCAAAAAAATTCTAATGCATTGAACTCCTCCTACACTAGTAAGTCCTGACTTGGCAGTCTATAAGACGAATTTGCAAAACTAATTATAAAATGGAAAATGATTTTGTTTCAATGTTATTTTTCTCCTTTCAATTTAGATTCCAATGGTATTACATCTGTTTGATACTCTGCATGCACTTTGCAATCTTCTGGTAGTTGCCCCAGATAATTTAAAGCAAGTCTGCTCAGGAGAACAACTTGCTAATCTGGACAAGAACATACTTCACTCCTTCGTACAACTTCGTGGGGACTATAGATCTGCCCGCCTTGCTCGACACTTCAGCTGAGGTTGAATTTACAAAGGAAATGTATTGTATTTCAGCAGACCTCGGTTGATAGAAAGCACAGGAGATTCCTTATGATAAAGCCAACATTTTATGGAAAAAAATGACTGTTTGGAAGAAAACAGCAGCCATACTGACCCTTGAGATTTTATTTGAAATTTGGACACTTCTTGGCTATATTTTGCTTTTTGTGTTCTTGTTGAATTTTAATTTCATACTTGAATTTATGAATTTCAAATTTTGGAAAACTTTATGTCACTGTTTTCTCCTGGAAAATGTTGGTGTCAAAAGGCAAATGATTTTACCAGTGTTCTGGTTCTTATTCTTTAACATATTCCATCTGGAAATTTTACCATTCTGTTTTGCATTAATAATAGGTAAAATACAGAAAAACCACATTTATTGTTCATCAGTTTTTAATGACCTTTTCAGCACTGATAATTGTTAATCAAAGTATTTTGTGTTTTCCTAAAGAATTTTTTGCCTCTCTCAAAAGGTTAACAATTGAGCATAATTTCTGTAGTTGGCTGATTGAAATTTTTTCTGAGATACAACAGCAGTGCTAGTCCAAGAAAAATGTTATAAACTAAAATGATGAAATGTTTTATGTAGACATTAGGAGTGGATCAGAATACATCTGCTTTCTTGGTAAAACTTAAAATTTATTATTTCTTACTTGGTAAATAGATTTTAAGCCAATTCTAGCAAGTAATTAATAAAACTACCTTATTTTATATTTCACTTAAGATAAGGTAGAGAACCTTAACTAAAGGACTGTATTTATTCATTTTTTAATATTATAAGGGAAACTAAAGAGTGAGGTATAGTCTAAATGTTGCATATGAGAAATATTGATGATGTTTAGCAACAGTGCAATCCTTTAAGATTTCTGTCTTAATGCTGAACTTGAATTAGATGGGATGGCTAAATATGTAGGTGGTCTTCTATTTTCAGAGGAATTGGGAGTTGAAAGATAACATGTATACCAAGTTTGCAGACAGGCATTGCAAAGACTGCATTTCAGATCTGTAGATCCTTTTATTGTCCTTTTTCAAGGAGTTTCTGAAGTTATTCCTACTTGAATATGGTTAATTGAATTGGCTTAATATGGTGACATAATAAACACTTAAAATTTTTAAACATCAAGTAACAATTTTTAAGAGCCATTACTCTATAAACCCTAAAAACTTGCTCTGCAAGAATGCATTCTAAATTATATGTAGTGTTTCAGCTTCCATTGTATTGTTCATAGTCATATAGTAACCAGATAAACTTTAATATTCAATTCAATCTTGGCACTTTTTTCTTTAATGTAGGCTTTTTGGCCTAATTTTGGAAAACTGCTTTTCTTCTGAGAACTTGATTCTGAATGGTCATCAACTTTCCCAAACCTTCCAGGTCCAGAGCTAACTACTGTTTAAGTTACTGAATTTTCTTGTTTAGCCCAGTGTTATCCAGGTAAGCAAGGAAAATGAACTATGCCAACTTTTCAAAGCATTTGAGGACATTGTGGCAGCTTTAGAAAGCTTTCCAGGTTTTTATTCCTTAGCCAAGGGTGAGTTAGAACAGGTTTTGGATACTAGAAAAAGACATATGCCTGTACTATTGCCATTTTAGAAAGCTCTGATGTGAATTCAAAATTAATACCTCTGTTACTTAAAGCCAACAGTTTTAAGGCAGTAGTTTTACTGGCCATTTGAACTCTTTGTACAGTGTCAATTTGTAAAAAAAAGAAAAAAAGAAAAAAATCTCAAATAAAACATGAGATAACATTTTAAAACTTATGAACCAGAGAAGACTTCAGATTATTTTGTTTGGATTAATTTTTAAAATGTAAAGCATATACTTGTTGCTTAGATATTTTGTTAATTATTATTTCCATGCTTGAGTTCTGTGCAATATTTTCTATTATGTCCATTGATAGGACAGTGATGAAATTCATAATTTAGAAGTGTTAACATTAATGTTCAATAAACAGATTCCCTGCAATTGTTTTTTTTATTTCACTATTTTTACATTTTGACATCCATACAGAATTTTGTAAATTTTTTTATTTAAAAATTTAAGATATTCATTATTTTTCATAGCATGGGTCTTCTCAGTTTTTTTTTTTTTTTAGGAGAAAGTGCTTGACTGTATAACGAAAGTTAGCAATTTAGCCTAAACAGATGGTATTTTTCTAAGAAAAAAATGTGTTGGGTGAAGCCATATGTATTCTTCCTATTCTGATTTTTAAAGTATTTTCGTATGTAGCCATCACAAAATTTCTGATTCAGAAAAGATGACCAATCAATAAAATTTTATGCACACATAGTAACATTTTTGGTAGAGATAAAGAAGCCTAATAACGTTTACCAACATTTAAATAAGGAGAATCTTTAATATTCTTCAGTTCCACATGAGCTATGTGTAATATTTATGCAATGTATAGAAATTGAAGATATACTCTAAAAAATACACTGCAAATTATTTTTCTAAAACTTTAGTATATTATGTGAAATATAGAATACACTACTTACTTTGGAAAAGACTATATTGCTGAACTAAATAATGTTACAGTAAAAATAGCCTTTTAAAAGTTTTAATACATAAAGACAATTTTAGCTACATTTATTGGACTTCAGTCCCATGTACTATGCTAAGTACTTTGTGTGTATTATCTTATTTGATTGTAAAGCAACCTTAGTATTTGAGTACCATTTATTTCATTTGACAGGTGAAAAAACCTAAGACACAATAATGTAAGTAGACCTATAAAGGTCTACAGCAGGTAGAAGGCTCAAATTTAAATCCTAAATCTTTCCAGATTTAGTGGGGAGACAACTTTTCAAGTGCATGTGGGAGAGAAACCTGACATATTAGAGAATAATGTCTCATTCTTACATTCTGTATATTATTTTTCTTACACAACATTAGGTTCTTTAGTTTGATAGGCTCATTGGTTTTGCTTAATCTAATTTTCTTTATGAATAATGTTTGGCTATCATGTGAGGTTTAGATTATGAGGTTGGAATACAGGATCAGTAACCAAATTACTATTGAATTTTTTTAATGTGTTCAGTGTGTCATCAGTCATACTTTTTCAGTTTTTTAAATTAAGTGGTTATAAAATGTTAATTGAATATTTTAATGGAAGTTTGTCCATCATCACAAAGCTCCCCTTAGTGAGTATTATTTTATACAATCATGATACTGTTTCTGCTTAGTAATTTTTACAATAGAAAGAATCTAGGTATTTTGTAAAATGGAGAAAATGACAACTCTGCCTTCAAAAATGTGAAGAAATCAATATTTCTACATTCAAAAATAGACTACATCTCATAGGCTTGCTGGTTCTGTTAGCTATTTAGTACACTGACAGTTTGTTTGATTTTGGCAGTACAGGTGATTAAACTCAGGGCGTTGTGCTTGCCAGACAAGAATTCTACCACTTGAGCCATGCCCCAAGTCCTTTTGCTTTTTTTTAGTTTGTTTCTTAGGTAGGATCTTGCACTTTTGCTTTGGCATTCCTTGGACCGTGATCCTCCTGCCTCCAAGCTGGCACATTGGTACTTTTTAAATGGCTAATACTAGAGTGAAAATGTAGGGCAAAAAGTAGTATATTAAAAATCATTTTATATAATCAATATAAGTCATTTTATATAATCAATATTATATATTAAGTCTTTTAAAAATTTAACTTTCCTTTTACTCCTCCCATTGATCAATCATTTCTCTTTCCTAACTTAGTGGGGAAACCTCTTAAGTGTATATGGGAGAGAAACCTAACACATTAGAGAATTAGAATTTTAATGGTGAGTTGGAGCTGATAACCCTGGGCTTAACAAAATTTATATTTTTAAATTAGTCACTGTAATCTTATCACTATTACTTGGTGTAGGTACCAGCAAACTATGATTAAATATTTATTTTTTAGGGGAAAAGATAAGTAATTAAACACAGTTGCTCATTTTCTAAGTGGCTGGGTTGCAGTCTGCCTCACCATACAAAGCCAATTTAAATAGGAGTATATCACATCATACTCCAAATAGCAAACAACCTCAGAGGAAAGTCATTTATTCAGAAAGCATAGATTTGTGCTAGGCAGCAGTGATGCATTACAAATATATAATTATTCGCACTAATATTTGAGCAGGTGGAATGGATTAGAACATGGTCAACATTATGCTGCTGATAACATGTATTTTTCTATATTAATATGTACTGTGCAACATGTATTAAAAGTGTCAGTAATTCATTTTAACCAAGATACTAATATTTATATTACTGTATTTAAGAGACAGTATCCAACTGAGCCACTTTTAATTTAAAAGTCTGAAACTGGAATTAAGTTTGCTTTCAAAAAATCACTTAAATTACTTTATAATCAGTGAAAGGTCAGTAAAACATAGAATTATCGGTGCCCGGTGACTTAATAGGAAGAAATATGGAGAGTTAAGAATGGGAGTAGTAATCTGAAATGAGAAAGTTAAGTATTTGTAACTCAGATGAGTGACTCCTTTCGTTTTTACAATTTGCAGTTTGAAATGAAGAAAATATCTTGTCCCTTCTTTGTATTAATAAATTAAGTGAAGATTGAATAGAACCTAGTTCAAAGGAACTAATCTCCAATGGTGGACTTTCAAATTTTTTGTTTTTTATTTTTTTTCAAATTTTTTAGATTAAACTTTGAAAGACAGGAAACCTTCCTGATGTTCCTGTAATCTTAAATAGACAGGTACCTTTGAATGTGACCATCCCTTTTTTGCCTGCCTGTCATTTTAAACTTTATACCTTGGGTAACCTTGGTTCCTTTGAACTCTGGCCTTTTGTTATGGCAGTTCAATCAAACCTGCAGTTTTCTGCTATGGAGAATATTACCCAAATAGAATGTGGACAGTGCTGACTTGAAGACTACCTCTAAGTATACTGTTTGCAGATACTGTGTATTATTTAGAGATAACATAGAGTATTCACATGAAATTTTATGAAAATACTAAGTGCCTATTTGGATTCTCCAGTAGAATATATTTTCCAATTTTATTACAAGGGGGAGAAATTATTTTTATTTTTATAGTAAAATCTGCATTTTTTATTTCAAAAATAGAATTCATATAACTTTACTGTATAGCACCAATGAACATCTCACTATCATAATAGTAGGGTGTGTGTGTGTGTGTGTGTGTGTGTGTGTGTGTGTGTGTGTAAATAAGGTTCCAAAAGTCATTTATGAGAAAAATTCTGGGAGAATATGGACACGAAAACAAAACATGTATCTATACAAAGGATACAGGAATTGGACAAAGTTCACCACAATTAAAATTTTGGTTTTAGAGTCACATGTCACATTAAAGTCCTTTATTAACTTTTAAAGAACAATAAGACTTGGTTGATTTTCTGCATTATAGTTTTTAAAGAAAAACTTTTGATATAACCTCAAACTTACAAAAGGGTTGTAAATGCTGTATAAATAAAAATTTTTCCCTTTGAGAATAAGTGGCTGCCATAATGCTTCATCACCCTGCAATATTTTTGAATTTCCAAAAAGAAGAAATTCTGCATAACCACAATATAACCACCAAATTTAGGAACTGTCATTAGCATATTACTACCATCTTATCTTTAGATCCCACTCAAGTTATGAGTTGTCCAATAATGCCTTATTGATGTCTGCTTGAAAATCATGTTTTGCTTTGAGCTGTAGTGTTTGTAGTATCTTTCATTCTGGAACAATCCTTCAGTTTCTTCTTAAATTTTGCAACCCTTGGCATATTTGTTGATTATAGACAAGTTACTTTGCCCCTACATTTGGATTTCTATTTCCTCATGATTAAATTTCACTTGTGCCTCTTTGGGAGTATTGCAGATGCTATTCTGTGTTCTCATTGCATCCTATCAGATATTGCATGATTTTAATTTGCCCCATTTCTGATGTGCTCATTTTGATCACTTAACTTTAAGGTATCAGCCTTCTCCACTGTAAAGCTATTATTTTTCCCTTTGGAAATATTTTGTGGGGACTTTGAAACTGTACATATACAGCTCCTACCCAAAATTTCAATTTATTGATATCACTACGGATTCATGGTTTTTTATTCAGGAGATTATAATTTTTTTATCAAATCTTAAATTGTTCCACATTTGGTCACTGGGAGCCTCTTCAAGTTGGCTCCTGTATTCTTTTGACATGTTCCAATCATTTTAAAAACTACTGTCATCCCTTCAGCACAACAGGATTCCAAATTCATTTCATACTTGCCTTGCTCCAGTTCTGGTGGAATTCCTCCACCTTTTAATAGAAATTGGTAATTAGAAGCCATGATTTATATATGAGATGTGCTGATTATAGTTTAGATGTTTCTGCCTCAACTTCTCAATGGATAGTGCTAGAGGGTTTATGTGGGTAAGCACACAAATATATACTTTAAATACACACATGCATATGCTTCCTCCCCTGTGTGACACCCTTCTCACCCCATCTGAGCTTCAGTATCTCATACTGGGCTTCTCATTTTCCTGCTCTGGAGGAGGACATCCTCAACCCACTCAGCTACTGAAGTTTTGGCTTTAGGACCAAATTGGGGGAATGAGAATGGTTATTACAGAGATCATGTAAAGATTTTAAAATTCTAAATAAATTACACAGAATTTTGTCACTTAGAAACAACCTTATTTTAGTGTGTGTTTTTTTCCTAATATAGTGAGTAAATGAGCAAAGCTAAATTGAGGAGTGTGAAGTGTTAGCCAAACACACAGAAGTTAAATTTTGAAAGAATTAAATTTAAAATGCATACCATATGTTTTTCTATAATATATCTCCTTGATACTGTAATTGCTATTTAATGATAGCATATATCAGAAATTATGTGGATGGGAATCTGACCACTAGGGACTGACTAGAATTGGATATTTATGCTAATAAAATTCAAAGGAAAAAATGATCATGCAATTGTTTTTGTAGGCCTTGCAAAATATATATATTGCATAAGACGGGCTTCGTATGAAAAAGGAGTCTATATTAGTGCTGAATTTCATACTAAGATAAATTTTGTGTGAAATAGGAGACAAACTGAGACACAGAGAAGCTAAATAATTACCAAAATTATAGATCTTAAAGTGATTGAGTTAAAATTCAAACTCATATCCAGTTCCCAGAGCCAATATTTTAACCACTTTGTTCTGCTACCTGTAGAAAGATTTCACAAAGGAGGTAACATTTCATTGGTCTTATATAATGCAAGTAAGTTCTTATAACATAGGATAGGGAAGGGGCAGAGGTGACTCAACTTGTAAAGGTGTGAAGGAATGAGTCACTGGTATATTCACTGAATAGGATACCTACTGTAAGAGTAGAGCTCAGACAGTGTGTGCTGTTGAAACAGGCAAGTAAAACTGGAGTAATTGGGCTGAGGATTTCTCTTAGAAGTCTTCAGTGGGATGTACCTTGATTTATGTTTTATTATAAAGACAACAGAACCATTAAAGATTAGGTAGGGGAATAACATAAACAGTTCTGTTTGTTAGAGAACACAGTAGGAATGTGTTCCTAGAGGAGAGAAGACAGCAGAAGCCAAGGCATTAATGTGGTTGGCAAAGGCCAGGGGAGTGGTACAGGCAGGAAGAGGATTCATGATTCAAGAAACAGTTGAATGAATGAACGAGTATGACTTGTCTGCTCTTGCAAACTGGGATGTGGAGGATATGTAGGAGAAGAAATTGAAGATGATTCCAAGATTCCTGCTGTACATATCTTGATGAATACTAATGCTATTGACTTATGTATGTATTGTAGGACAAGTAAGCTCAGGAGGAATGTCATTGGGTGCTGAAAGAACAACTGCCCTTTCACCAGAACTTTGTTCAGAGTATGTGAAAATTTAAACTTTTTAATCTTTATTCCAAAACAATGTGGCAGGAGAAAAGTACTCATTCCTTCCATGACTTTGAAATGGGAATGATTTTGAAACTTTAATAATATATTATTTGATAAATGTGTAATTGTTTGCATTGTTTTTTATTTTTTTAAAAAAGCTTTCTAGCATTTCAGTGCTAAAAAAAAGTTAAACTCAAAAATAAACCAGGTGTCGTTGAAGTCAGTTCTTTAGAAAATGTAAAGTGGAAAGTCTAATGACAATATCTAGTTGAACTGCTCACATCCTAAGAATGATTCCCAATTCTAAGCAATCTTCTAACTTTACACTAGTGTTGTCTAATAGTCCCTTCTAAAAAGACATTGAGGGTTTTTAACACGATTCCCAGCCATTATATTTTAACTGTAATCCCAAAGATTGCACGTTTATCTCAGTAAAGTTAACAAAATGACTCCTTGGCAATAGTATGTGGAAAGTGTAATTGCAAATTACAGATATGACAACTAATTTAATTTGATGGTTTTCAGTGTTTTGAAAGCACTTTTTTGATCATTTGGAGGTTTGACATACTAAGTTATTTAAAGTGGGCTACTTGTCAACCAAAGGATTAGCAAAACTCTGCAGAGGTAATTTTCTTTCTGAATCTGGTAGAAAGCACTCCACACATCATCATCCTTATATTAAGGATGCTTTTAATTCTGCTATAAGAATTTTATTAACATAATGAAGTGAAATTATTTTCATTTGGATTGCTAATGGCTTTAGCCAAAAGCACATGTACAGAATATTGAATATTTTAATAGCTAAGGAAATTTCATTAAAATTCTGAAATTGCATTTATTTAATAATTTTGATGCATATTTAACTTTCATTAGTAAAGAAAAATGTGATTTTAAAATAAGAGATTTTAACTTTTTATTTTTCTATAGAGGATATTATGTAAAACTAAATGAAAGTTGCATGTAACAACCACAGAATACACAAGCATTTCAAGTGCACATGTAGACTTACAAAACTTGTATGTATTGGACCATGTGTCCCAACAATCTTAAAAATTCAGAGTATGTCATGTGACTACAGTAGAATTAAAGTAAAAATAACAAAAGGTTTACTAAAAAATTGTACATTTAAGAATCAAGCAAGGCAACTCTAACCCACAAATCAGAAAAAAAAAGTACAATGAAAGAAAATATTTGGACTGAATGTTAAAAATACAACCGCCAAAACTTATGGGATGCAGCTAAAGTAATGTTCTATAAGCATTAAAAAGAAAACAACTTGCCAATAAACTTTAAAAATTAAGTAGTTTTCATTTTTAAAAATTTATTAATACTTGTAGGATAAAAAAATAGTTCCATGTCTATTAGAACTAGTTAATTCATAATTAAAGATTTCTCTGTGGAGAAAACTTAGGCCTAGATAACCTCCTTGGTAAATTCCTTCAAATATTAAAGAGAGAATTTTGTATAAATTCTTGCAGAGAATAGTAGAGAGAATTCCCAACACGCTTTATGCAGCCAACATAACCTTGGTCCCCAAAAGTAACAAAGACATTAGAAGAAAGGAAAATTACAGAAAATCTCTCATGAACATGTATGCAAAAATTCCAAACAATATTAATAACCAAACCCTGTCATATATATATATATATATATATATATATGTGTGTGTATATCATATATATGTGTATATATCAGAAGGAAAATACGTCACAACCACATATTTATTTCAAGAATTGGAAGGCTGATTAAATATTTGAAAATCAATGAAATTTATGTTCAATGAATTGAGAAAAATAATCTCAGTATAAATGGAAAAAAGTTAGTGAAATTCAATATCCATTGATGTTTTAAAAACAAAAAAGCAGCAAATGGGAATCAAAAGGAATTTCTTCAATCTGAGAATATATACAAAAATATAGCAAGGTTATAATGTGAAATATGGAAAACTTTCTTCCTGAAATCAGTAGTAAAGCAAGGAACTTTGCTATCACTTCTGTTTAACATTATACTGGAGATGTTTGACAATGTACTTAGGCAGAAAGTAAGAAATAAAATTGCATCATTTGCATATATGATTGTGCATAAAAAGTTCATAGATAAACTATCATAACTGAACTTAGTAAGGTTGAGTACAAAATCAGTAATACAAATTATTTTTTCTTTACAACAGCAGTAACAATTTAGAAATAAAAATTTAAAACATAATACCAATTTAAAAAATTCTCTGTAAAGTGATCTGTACATTTAATAAAATCCTAACAACAAAAAAACAGATTTATTGTGGAAATTGACAAGCTGATTCTAACATTCATTTTGAAATGCAAACGTCCAGTAATAGTGAAGATGTGCTCAAAGAATGAAAGTGAGAACTTTTACCACTAGATACCAACATTTATTACAAAGTTAAAGATAGTGTGTGGGTTGAGGATGTAGCTCAGTGATAGAGTGCTTTCCCAGCATGGACAAGGCCCTGAATTCAATCTCCCCCGCACAGCAAAAGAAAAAAGGTAGTGTGATATTGGCACAAGAATAAAGAAATAGAACTGAATAGAAGCTCCAGAAGTACTTGCTTTATGACAACACTGGCACTGCAGAGTAGTTGGGGAAAGGCAATTTCTTAATGGGCAACTGCCTATGTACATCAAGTGGATCTTGACCCCCTTATTAATGCCATACACAAAACCAAATTCTAGGTCAAGTATGTACCCAAATATGAAAGATAATAAAGCTAGAAGATGACATAAACAAAAACCTTCATAATCATGTGGGAAAAAAATATCTTTGCAAGTAACAAAAAGAATCCTAAATAGAATTAATGGAAATTAACAGCTGAGTCACTTGGGCCAAGAGTTTGGGGAATTGGATTTAGAGTTGTGAAGAAAAAAAGTTTTGTCAATAGGAGTAAAGATATTTAAAAGGCAAAAAAGAATAGGAAAGTATTTGCAATATCAATAGTTGACAGAAGATCGCTATCCAAAATATATGAAGAACCTGTACAAATCACTAAGAAAAAGACAATTTAATAGAAAACTGGGCAAGCATTTGAAACACAGTCCACAAATGAGAATTCTCAATACCCAATAAAATATGAAAAGGTACTCCACCTCACTGCTTATCAGAGTTAAAACCCACAGTGAGATACCATTATACATCCACAAACTGGCTGATATTAAGATAACTGGCATTTCTATCTCATGGTAATTGTGAAGCTAGTGGAACTCATACACATTTCTAGTGGGAATAAATATATGGCTATCTGGACTGTTTTTTTTTTCAATTTGCATATGCATACCCAAAAATTCCACTCTTGCCTTTAAAGAGAAGTAATGTCTAAGAAAAGCAAGAGGGTAACTTCTAGGATGTTTTATTTCTTGCTCTGAGCAGTTTACATGAATGTATTCACTTTGTAGTAATTCACTGAGAGCACATTTGCAATTTATACATTTCAGAATTTAAGTTATAGCCTAATAAAAGATTTCTTTTAAATAAAAGAAAGAAATTGAATGAATCGTAACTACTTCCATTTTTTATTCATAGCAACTAATGGTACTGTTAAAGGTACTGTAGAATCCAGAAGCACATTTTTTAGAACTTTCAGGATATAATACAACTCTTGGCTTGTGCTATTTGTTGAATAACATTATTTGCCCTCAAAGGACAAGAACTATTGTAGTAATTCCTGTGTAGAAATATTAAAACATACATATAACCCATTGTTTTCTCATTTTTAAAGTAATATTCTATAAATACACCTAACACAGAAATATACAATGCAGCATAGTGTCATGTACTCCATTACTAGCTTGAACCCAAAATGGTCAATTAAAAATATATTAAAATTATAACTTCAATCCTACACCTTGAATCCAACACCAAGCCTAATGTTATTATAATTAATGAAACTTTACTGAATACTTGAGCTATAACCAAAGAACAGCTCCAAAAAATTATTTATTCTGACATTGGCAGTGACTTTTCAGGTTCATGAGCCCCTAATTCATTATCAGGACTCTGTGGAGTTTTCATCAGTTTCCAGATCTTGAAGCCAATTTAATGCCCATCAAAAAAACTCAACAACTTTCATGCTGTGTTCCGAGCTCTCTAGTGAAGAAATTAAATTTTATTGTGTATTTGTTGAGATTCAGTTTCTAAACTTGATTATACTTCTTTGGTATCTCATCTGGATTTTAATCTTATTTTTTAAAAATAAGAATTTTTCCCTCAAAGTTAAATACCCTTTCAGACTGAATAGTGTCTTCAGTCAGTCTATTGTAAATACAAACATTTTACAATCAATTAAAAAAATTTTCATGCTCCAAATCCAGAATTTCTCTGTCCTCCTTCCTCACGGCTGACTCCAAGCCTCTTTGTTTTTCTGCCTTGAAATGATTGGGAGTGGGATCAGAAAGTCCATCACAGTTAGAGTTTCTCAAATCCCAGGTTAGTTCATTTTAATACTACCTGATAGGAACACTGAGACACACAGGAAAGCACTTCTTTAATGCTTCAATAGCCCAGCACAACCAATCCTATGTTTCTCAATGGAACTCCTGATGATAGCTAACACTCATGGAGCAATTATTCTATGACTATATGCTATTTTAATGATTTAACATTTCATCCACACAAAAACTCTAGAGTAGATACTACTACTGTTACAATTTTATGGGTAAAAGAGTGTAGGCATAGAGAAACAGTGCAAATCTACCTAGGTAAAGGAAGATAGAGCCAGGATTAAACACAGTCAGTCATTGGCACCTGTACTATTAAACATCAATGCTACATTTCGTCCAAAATCAGTTGCTCAGATTTGTATTTTTGATGACTTCGTATGTTCCTTCAAGAACATCTGTTGAGATGAACTCTTTTAAGTTCATTTTGTGTAACAAGTGAGCTCTCTTGATAATTTTTCTCCAAAACAAAGAGGATTTCTCAGAATAAATGGATTTATTTATTATTAGTAATACAAACTAAAGCAGGGCATGGTGTCATGTACCTAATCTCAGCACTCAGGAAGCTGAGTTTCTCCAGCACTCAGCAAGCATGAAGAGGATCATGAGTTCAAGGAGAGCCTAGGCTACACAGTCTGATCTTGTCTCAAAAAGCAAACTAGGGGCTAGTGGAGTGGCTCAAGTGATAGGGGTAGAGCACCTGCCTAGAGGGTGTGAGATCCTGAGTTCAAACTCCAGGAGCACCAAAAAAAAAAAAAAAACACTTGCCAGGTGCTGGTGGCTCATGCTTATTAGCTGCTCAGGAGGCAAAGATCAGGAGGATCGAGGTTCAAAGCCAATCTGGGCAAATAGTTTGTGAGACCCTATCTTGGAAAAAAACCCGTAACACAAAAAAAAGGACTGGTGGAGTGGATCAAGGTGTGGGCCCTGAGTTCAAACCCCAGTACCACCAAAAAAAAAAAAACTAGCACCCTCCTACCTGCTAAAAGGCATAAACAATCCAGAAATAATAATAATAATAATGGAGGTACCTCAAGCTTGCTAGACAGGTGCTCAACTCTAAACCAAACAATTTTTTTTCATTTATTCATATGTGCATACAATGTTTGAGTCAGTTCTCCCCCCCACCCCTGCCCCCCCCCACCCCCTCGCTTCCAGGCAGAAACTGTCTTGCCCTTATCTCTAATTTTGTTGAAGAGAGTATGAACAATAATAAGAAAGACAAAGCATTTTTGCTAGTTGAGGTAAGGATAGCTACACAGGGAGATTCCTAGCATTGCTTCCATGCACAAATGTGTTACATTCTAAGTTAATTCTTCTCAAACTGACCTTTTCTCTAGTTCCTGATCCCCTTCTGTTGACCTCTTGTCACTTTAAAAGTTCTGCATTAGTTCCTTTGCATTGAGGACATCAAATACTATCACTTTTTTTGGGTTTCTTGCCTATCCTCATACCTCCCATGTGTGCTTTCGCCTTATCATGTGACCCAAGTCCAATCCCCTTGTGTTTGCCCTAGATCTAAAGTCCGCATATGAGGGAGGACATGCGATTTTTGGTCTTCTGAACCTGGCTAACCTCTCTCAGAATGATGTTCTCCAGTTCCATTCATTTTACTTGTGAATGATAAGGTTTCATTCTTCTTCATGAGTAGAATTCGAATTCCATTGTGTATAAATACCACATTTTCTTAATCCATTTGTCAGTAGTGGGGCATCTTGGCTGTTTCTATAACTTGGCTATTGTGAATACTGCTGCAATAAACATGGTTGAGCAGGTGCCTCTGGAGTAACCTGTGTCACAGTCTTTTGGGTATATCCCCAGGAGTGGGATTGCTGGACCATATGGCAGATCTATGTTTAGATTTTTAAGAAGCCTCCAAATTTTTTTCCAGAGTTGTTGCACTAGTTTGCATTCCCACCAGCAGTGTATGAGAGTTCCTTTTTCCCCACCAAACAAATTTTAAAGTGAAAAATTCCCAGAGTGGAACTTGTTAATAATCCTGGCATGGATTTTGATTGACCTATCTTGTGAAACTTGTTCTTTATATTGAAAATTTGTACTTTATGATTAATTATGCAGAATGTTCTCTATTTACTCAGCCTTTCACAGCATGGACAGAGGTTGGAAGTATGTGAACTAACATGTAGAACATAAGGAGTGAGCCTTTTCTTTGTAATTCTGAGCAAGAAGGTGAGCACTGAAGGGCCAGTTTTAGTAATGTTACTTGTATATAAGGCTAGTCCAGCTTCAGAATTCCCTTTATTGGCTTACCCAACGCCTGATCCAGGTTCACAGATGACCAATTAAGACAAGTTGGACCCATTTACCCAGTTAACTAACAAACCAGCAAATCACAGCAATACAAGTATGTGAGTAGAAAGCCTCCCCCCCGCCAAGATCTCCTTTGTTCTACATGGAACAGTACCCAAAGTTCAGATGTCAGAGCAGCATGTTTCTAGAAAAGAGTCAGCACAAAACTCTACCTCATGGCCTCTCATCAGCCTAGGGTAGAGGCAGCATTGACGGTTTTATCTTCTCATTCATCAAGTTTGTAATATTAAGTTAGGCAAATGGACAAAGTCAAAGACATTATTGAGCTTGCATTCTAGTAGCTGAAAGCCAGACAACGTAACTAGTAAGTAAATAGTGATTAAGTGCTATTCAGAGGAAGGGGAAAGTAGATAAGGATATAGAGAAAAGAGTTGGCAGGGAAGAGTTTCAGAAATGGAGGTCAGGATATGCAGGGTAAGCATCAAGTGCATGTGACCTGTGCAGTTGCCAGCACCCATTCTCAGAAGGGCCTACACTTGGCAAAATGCTCTGCTGTCATTATCTTGAAATTTTTTATTATCTTACCTTGGAACTTGCATTTTTATAAAGTGAAGTCTGATAGAATTGAAGTATATGTGCAAGCAGAGAGATACACACAATGCAAATGTCTGCTCTTTTGAGATTCTAATTGAAACCGAATTTTGTTGATATATTAATTTAGGGGACAATTGGCTTTTTATAATATTATTCTCCTTCCAACCAAAAAGATGTGTTTTTTTAACTTCAGTATATTACATATTTTTATTTAACTTCACGTTTTAAAAGAATTCATTTGAATTTAAATTCTATTTAGATTTATTCCTAAGGCTTTTCTGGAAAAACAGGTGTTTCAGTTCAAGGCACATCAGTTTGACAGGAAAAACCAGCAAGTTTTTGATTGATTTATAATCCCAGGAGAAAGAAGAAAGTTTTGGAGAAATATACAACTAGAAACAGAGTAGCCAGTTGTTTTCTAGCATGTGTCTTCTTCATTGATCTTCCTTTGCAACCTTATTCTTCTCATTCAAAACCAAAATTAAATTTTGTTTGCAAGCTTGTTCTCACTAAAAATTTTCCATCACATTCACCCTCCTACATCCTTTCCTTGTATCTCCCCCCATTGCATAGGTACCAACTCCTAAGACAGGACCTGTCTTGCCTTCCTGTTCTCCATGTACACCTTATTGTAAATGACAAAAGACACATTTGCTCACCAGACACATTTCCCATCAGCAGTGTGAAATGTGACAATACCCAGAGATGGAGAAAGTAGATGAAAAATTAGGGTAACAGCTTCGTGGCAGAAAGATGTGTACATTCTAGATTAAAATGAAGTGGATACATAGTGTTTAGTGTATTTCCACAGCCATTCTGTGGGAGACATTGTGACTCATGAAAGGCATCAACTCAGGAAGGACAAGCAAAAACAAGAGGAAGGAGATAGGAAGAGGTGGTATAAAACTAGTTCTGAGACTGTGATTATATCCACTCTGGACTAGAAGAAAATACCTAGTCTTGGAGAAAATGCGTGAAGTAATTTACTCATACAGATATTGTTTCTAACCAATTTGTTCCTGTTTACACTAGCCAAGGAGATGATAATTCCGTTGTTAAAACAGACAGAAACAAAGGAATTTTCTGCATCCACCTAACTTGCCATAATAGGCTCCTGCCAGGACATGTAATTGTCAGGCTGTAGTTGTGTAGGCCACTGCAGTTTTGACCTTATAGGAAGGTGAACAGGAGGCTATTGTTTGGATCCAGGAATAGCAATACTACATTTGAGTATTCATTTTTCACCTGTGCATTGAGTGAATCACAGGCAGGGAAAGAGTTAAGTATGTTAAACTGCATACTTGAAATAAGAAGTAGAGAGAAAGAAATGTTACCAGCACATTTTTAAACAAAAGGCATGAAAATGGCATTCTGGGTTTAGAAAAAATGTCCCTTTTCATACATATTGACAGCCAGAGGGGGTTATTATTGAGAATATGGGTAAAGTTACTGCCAGTTTCTACTGCTACTCATGTTTAAAAAGAAACTATGGAAACCAAGAGAAGGAATATTAATTAAGTTCAAATTTGGAATGTCTTTGCCAGGAGTTGATGAATAAATTCAATGAAGCAACCTGTTGGGTTATAATTCAGTGTTTTGTTAGCATTTTAATAGAATGCTGAACTTTTCATAAATTAACACTTTGTTTTAATAATCTTATTAAAAGGTTACATTTACAGATTAAAAGTAGAAGGCACCAAATAACATAGATAAGAAAATGTCTTCCTCCTCCCAATCTCAGTCTCCCCACCCCAATCTCAGTCTCCCCGTCCCTAATTGAAAAAACCTGTTACTATTTTGTTAACTATTTTAGAGATTTTATTTGCACATATTAATTTCTCTTTCATACAAATTCACACAATCTACTTGTTAGTACTTTATAATTCCTTTTAAAAGTTCCCTGTTAAATGTAAAACATAAAATATTTCAAGGTCTGTGATGATTATATCTTTTAGGCTTTATTTGCAACACATGCCTCTTAAAAGACTATTTTCTGTGAATATAATACAGCTGCCTAGAGTGGGTAATGCTAATGAGAAGATACAAAATGGGGACATTATCCACCTGAATAAACCTAGAAGCATTTACAAGTAAAGGTTCTCTGGTGACCTTGGGCTTTAAAGGAAGTTTCCACTTTATAATGTTGCGGTCGTCTTAGTTCTTAGACAAATTTGCTTCTTTCTCGTGGGGAGGATAGCAACATTGAGAAAACACTGGCTAAACTGAAAATCAGCTCCCTTTAAATGGGAAACTGCGTTCTACGCACAAGCATGGTCTGCTGGAGGGCTCTGCACATTAAGCCGCATGCCTTGCCGAGTTTTATTCCAAATAGGCAACAGCAGATGGTAACAATGCACTTCTCATAGATGGTAGGAGGGAGGCAGTCTTGTTTCAAGTAATACTATTTCTGGGCGATAATCCAAAATGCGCAGTAGGCAGAAGTTAAAAGGAAGCGCTTGCTTTTAGGTTTTTAAAATATATCCCTTAATCCTGGGTGATGATTGACAATCATGATTTAGAGTATGAGGGGCCTCTCTTTAATCCAGCAAGTTTGATGTTATTTGCGTATCTAGTAGGGCTTTTATTCAACTAAAACTAAGTGGAAGCCTGTGCAATTGATGCCACATTTCAGAATTGATATTTGGCCTGGTACTCTATTTACAGATTAGTAAGTACACAGGATCCATCCTCCTCATCTTTTTGAAATTTAAATGCTCTAAAAGGCACATTTACAATTAAAATGTTTCTTGCTGTGTAAGAGTATGACCAGGAGATGATGGTTTTTTTTCCCCTCTACTTTCTTGAGAAAAGAAGCAATCTATAAGACTATATTAATACTGATTTAGTTATCAAAATATAATATTAGTAGTATTTACAAGTGATTAAAATATTGTCATTGATAGCTTTGTACAGTTTGTTGTAAGTACATTTGAGAAATTTTAGTGAATTACTTCCAAGCCTCCTTCTCCTATTGTGAGGTGGCTAGTGAAGCTTTTCTAAACAGTGTTCAGTCATTGTATGCCCATTGTTTCTATCAGCTATGACAATAATTTGCTTCAAACACACATTATTAAAATATAATTTGTTGAATCATAACCTCTAAAACAAGATATAATCAAGGAGAGAAAATGCACAGGAATGAAACTTAATGGATGAATTTTACTATAGTTATAAAAAAGTGATTTTCTTTGAGACACTTGAGCATTTGGGCTGCTGTCTCTGCCACAGCTGCACTAAATACAGCAAAATGGAAGTGAGAAGTGAGAAAGGGCTTATTAGAAACTCGCCACAGTTTCTGTCTGATTTTGTAGGTGCATGAGCAGAGCATTCTGCTAGAAAAACCTCAGTGATGGGATTCTTTGTGTTTAGAATATATTCTAACCTAATAAGTAAATGTTGATAATACCTCTTTCTGTTAACATTTCCAAAGCCCATTTTTGTCACAGAATTGTGCATTTGATATTTAAAGGCTAATAAAACAAATCCAAGTGACAGAAAAATAGTAGGGAAATCCCACCCAAATATCCATCGCAAAACAGTTATTAAATCCAAATTTCCTTTTTGCCTTTAAATTTAGAGATTCTTGCTATAAATGATTGAGTGATTGCTACAATGAAAAAACTGCTTGCCTTAGCTCTGCTTACTTTATTCATTAAAACTGCATAGGTAACTCATCAAATCTTAATGAGGATTTTCGGAGACCTGTAGTAGATGGCTCAAAGTCTATAGGCTCAAGAATTAAATCCCAACTCCTCAGACTGCCAAGTCCAGGGAAAGTCAAGGCAGTTTCTCCAGTCAGCAGTGACCATCATCCTAGAAACCTGAATTGTCATGAGTTTTCCTCTGCCTAGAAGATTCTTTCTTTCCCTGTCTTCCACTGTCACATGATTGATGTGGCTCTTCCTTTAAAATGCGGCTTTAAGGGTCTCTGGTGCCATGAAATCTTTGTCTGCTGTCATTGCCTCCTCCCCAAGTTCTCTGACCCCCCTCCGCACAGCAGGGTGCTGTACACACCCCTCCACTGCAGCCCTCACCACCTCCTGTTTCCGTTATTTGTTCACTGTCTGTCTCCCTCTTACCTGTGAGCTCCTGTAGCCTAGCACAGCATAAAAAAATGGTTTATTTGTTGACTGATTTACTACATAGATGAACAGACAAATGAATGGATGTATGGATTTGCTCATGAGATAGTTACCTAGCATGCATCTAGCACATAGTACACATTGGAGCAATAACAATCTCTGATGTTTATTACTCTTACTGGAAGTTACTAGGCATTATGTTCAGTATTTTAATGAATTACTTGTTTGTAGTGATCTTATTAGTATTATCCACATTTTACAGAGGCGATAACTCTGAAGCTTAACAGAAAAATTACTTGTCCAAAGGCACCAAATCAATAGCTCACAGTGTGGGCACTCAAACTCATGCTATCTCATTCAAAGTGTGTGTACTTACCAGTAAGTATCGAATACTATCTTTTTCTACAGCAGGAAGTCAATGTTTGTTGAATGAATGAACGAATACTTACACTATCTGAGAGAAGTTGTAATAGGAATTTATAGTAAGCAGTTAGCACCAGATGCATAGTAAGTGCTCAATAAGTGCCAGTGACATTGGCTCAGTCACATAGTCTATCTGGAAACAGACACTTCAAATAACTTCAGCAAAATTTGACTTTATATTAGGATTGGGTGATGAAAATAGTAGTTTAACATCTGTTTAGTGGGAAGGGTCAATACTGGACAGCACACTGTGTGTTGTTTCTTGTTTCAGTTTGCTTCTGAGAGGTCATCTACTTCAGTAGAAATAGGACTGTGTTACATTTTGTCTTTTCATTAGGATGCATGTAGCAAGACCTGAGTCACTGGTGACATATTTCCATGGTATTTTTTTTTTTAATTTACCAGTTCTACTGTATTAGTGCCAGAAGCATTTGTCTGATTGGTCCACCTGATCCTTCTGTCACTACCACAGTCTCACTCTCAGAAAGCAGGCCTCTGTTTCAAAGGCAAGAAGAAGTGAATGCAGGGAGCACGGCTAACTATACAAATCTCTTAAGCAGACACCTCCCTCACCTCTACCCCATAGACATGGTTTTCTAGAAGCTCTCTGGAAGCGTTTTGTGAAGGTACTGCTTTGGTTTGTATCTTCACTGTACCATTATTCTTGTTAAGAAAGTTCCTGACCTTAGTTTTCTAAGCCAAGGTATAGGCTGGCCAACAGGATCAGTCAATTTGACAGGTCAAAGAGCTGAAGAAAAGTGGGGACACTGGAGTTAGGACTGTGGTATGGTAGAATTGCAGGCGCCATCACACAAGGATCTGATCATCTTCAAGGGCAATGATAAAACTGGTTCAGAGCCCACAAAGCTAAGAACCAGACCCTGCTTTCTTGGCAATCCTACTTCATTGCTACCTTGTGAGGCTTTTTCAGAAAGAGACAGCCAGTTTCCTCTATCTCTGTTACAGGATGACCTGGAAACCACTGCCAAAGCACTGACAGTGTCACCTTACACCCTTAGTTGAACACTGAAAGTTATGGGCAGAAGGGAAATCATCATCAGTATGGAGAGAAAACAAAACTAACTGAAAAGTCCAAGTATCACCAACATGAACACCAGTCAAAGGTTGGTGTGTGTGAGAGTCAAATCATCAAATGGATTGATTTTAGGCCAAATGTAGGTGTCTGAAGGACCCTATAATTGTTGGACTCATGAAGCTCACTAATGAAGATGAAACTCGTAGGGTATCCACCTCTACAAGGAGCAATTCAACACAGGGATCTTCTCTTCCTATAATTCTTTCTACTTTACACCAGTCTTATTGCCTGCCTGAAAAATCCTAGTACTAAGGCTTTGGTATGGTAGAAAATACAAATGGTTCCAGAAAGGGAAATATAAAAAACTTTTCCATTAATATATAATACAGTGATTTTCAATCCTCATAGTGTGAATACCAGAAAGAATGTTGTTTTGTGTTGTGTTTTAAATATTGTCCACTATCAGAGATCCTGATTCGGTTGTCTAAAATACAGCTTGGGCAGTGGTACATTTTAAAAAATAATAATAAAAGGTGACTTTAATGTGCATTCAAAGTTGGGATCCATTGGTCTAGAGTGTGAAAAATTTGATCATATCCTTTCTGCAGGGCAAATTTTGATTGGGAAGGACAGAAAACAGAGTCCTTGGCTGAAGGGAGGTACAGAGAAGCACCTGGGGTTGTTATGGGAAGATGGAGGGGAGTGCAGATTAGGAATGGGGAGGGAGGTGGTGCAGAAAATAAACTTCTATTTGTAAGTTTCGCCTAGGGCTGGCTCTGACCCAGGACATAAGAGAGATAAGAAGCAAGGAGGAGAATGAGCTTATGAGGAAAGTGCATCTTCATGAATACATATTTAAAGTGCTCTCAATAAGCATTCTCAACATTGCTGGCTTTAGAAACTGATCACCTTTAACAAAGCCATTTTAGTTCCTGTGTTGGTGGTTCTTCCTGGATAACCCTAAAATAAAAACTTTAGCAAAAGTAAGTATTAAAATATGTCTATGGGGTAGAGGTGAGGGAGGTGTCTGCTTAAGGATTCTGCAGGCTAGTTTATGTAGGAACCTTCAAGGGTGCCCTCCGAAAAGTAAATTTTAATCTGTTATTGGGAAACTGCTATGTAAATGATTTTTAATTCAATTCCTTTATCTTGTTTTTGTTTGCTTCTTCATTGTTTGCTGGCCACACAGCTTGCCCCTTGCCCTGTTCTTTTGTTGCTTTGCTTGGCGTGAAGCATTTTAATGAGTTCTGGGTGCTCCTTTCGACTTGTGTTCAGAACCATTTCCCAGGGTTACAGCTGTACATCTCCCCTCCGGACTTTGAGAGGCGCTGTGGCACCGTGCATCATGCTTATACTACCTTTGATTGTAGTTCCTTGACCTTGGATGAACCTTATCAGATTCCCATGCCCTCATCTGTAAAATGGGAACCATACTGTTGCTAATCCTCACAGAATCGTGAGAATCGAATAAGAATATATGTGGAAACTGCTTTGTCAACTGTAATGTGTTGTGCTAGGGTTTTTGTTTTGTTTGTCCCTGCATTGATCCATTCCACAGCAAAGGCCTGCAAAGCTCTTAAGCATAGCATAAAAAAGGTTGGACTATTTGGGGATTTTTTAAGGGATCTGTCCTGGATTTTTGCATCATTTCAGAACAGATGTGCTGAGATTGTCCTGTGGCCTATGTGAGATCACAGCTCAAGACCATCGTCATCATTCATTGGCTGCTCTGCCTCAGAATCTGCATCATAGAGATTTTCATGGATTCTCTGAGTAGGGCTCTAGATTAAGTCACTTCAGCTTTTGAGAATCAGAGATTGAACTGTGTGACTTTTTGAGGAAATAGGACCAGAGTTTCCTCTCCAAAGCATCATCTTAGCTATAGCTCCACCAACCTCTCAACCCTTCAAGGATCCTCTTCTTGATCCACAACTCCCTGAGGGTGTAAGAGCCTCCAAAAGCATCAACCCAAGGCAACCTCTGAGCAAGAGTTCTATTGGGAGGACTTGTAGTTGTTATCAGTATTGTATGACGGAATCTGATATGTAAAATAATTCAAAGAAAACAGGAGTTTCTTTATCCTCTCCTGCTCCACCACTACCCTATCTTGATCTAGGACATTGATCCTTGGACCAGCAGCAATTAGCATCAACATCACCAAGGGAACTTGTTTATAATACCAATGAATCACTAGCTACATCCTAGAACTCCTGAAATAACCTCCCCTCCCCCAGGATGGGGGCTCAGTCTGACTTCAGCAAGCCTTGCAGGAAACTCTGGTGCTCACTAATGTCTGAGAACCCCTGGTTTACAAGTCAGCTACCTAGATAGCTATAATTACCAGTGTTTTCTCCTGGGTTCATTAGAAGTAGAAATGATGAAGGGCTGGAGGTGTTCAGTGGTACAGCATGGCTTATCATGCATAAGACCTGAGTTCAATCTCTAGCACTACACACGCACATACACACACATGAAGGGATGATCTTCCCATGCTTCTCTTAGGTACGTTCAGTGTAGTCACCGCCTTTGGGAGTTGAGCCTTATTGGCATGTATTGGCCTCTATCTACTATACCAATGGAAAGTTGACTACCTGAATTCCCAAACCGTGTCCTCTTAGAATGTACCTCCCAGTTAGTGAGTTCAAGGACAAACCCAGCCTGGTTGGTATTAGCAGGATAGGAAGACAGGATTCAGAAGGAAATGTGAGGTATTCTCTGGAATTCTGTAGCTGAGGAACAGAATCTGCCCTGGGTGGATGGTGGGGATACTAAGAAGCAGTGAGAAATTGTGGGTCCTGTTTACCTGGATGGTTGGCAGTGGCATAGGATGGATTTGATTCAAGCTGTACATTTAAAAAATTAATTTCTACTGTAAATTGACAAATTCTAGGGTACAAAGCAATGTTACAATTTATGAATATAATGTGGAATAAAATCGTACTAATTCTTATTTTTGTGGTGCAAACATTCAAAATTTACTCTCAGAAATTTTGAAATGGACAAGGCATTATTATTAACTATATTTACCATGCTATATGATAGATAACACACACATGAAAAACCCAACCTATTCTTCTGCTGAGGCTCTGTATCCTCTGACCATCCTCATTCATTCCCTCCAACCCCCAGCCTCTGTAACCACCACTGTGTTCTCTGCTCCTACGAATTCAATTGTTTTAGCTTCCACATATAAGTAAGAACATTGAATATTTTTCTTTCTGTGCCTGGCTTATTTCACTTAGCCCATTGTTCTCTAATTTCATTCAGATTGTCACAAATGACAACATTTCTCTTTTTAAAGGCTGTGTCTACATACAACATCTTCTTTATCCATTCATTTGTTGGTGGGCATGTGGGTTGATTCCATAACTGAGTTATTGTGAAGCATGCTACAGTGAACATAGGAGAGCAGATATGTGTCTCTTCAACGTACTCATTTCAAATCTTTTGGATAAACTAGAAGTGGGTCTGTTGAATCCTATGGTGAGTCTTGTTTTAGTTTTTTGAAGAACTGCCATACAGTTTTCCAGCATGTCTGTAACTAATTCATATTCCCATCAGTAAGTCATAATTTAGATTCAGTTGAGAAGTTTAGATGTCAGAGAACCATATAAAGCACAGAGACCAGAGCTGTTGGCCTAATTAAATTTTATTTCTAACCAGGATGTTATTTGTGTAGAAAGCATTTCCTTCTTTCCTTCTTGACTGCAAAACAATATAGCTTAGTGGAAAGAGGCTGACCAATGGGCAGACCATGTGTTTCAGTCCTGTCTTGGCACCAGCTTGCTGTGTTTTTTGGTCCAATCAACCCTCTGAATGTTTGTTCCCAAAACTGTAAAAGGGGGGCTGACTATGTGATGCCTCAGGTCTCTGTTCCAGCTCTAAAACTTATAGATTAATTCTCTCACAACCCTACAGCACTCCATCCCAATCTCAGTTGTCTGTTCCTTCTTAATGTCATGAGCCATCTGATTTGGCCCTTTCCCCATGCAAGGAACCATGTTTGAAATGTGGGAAGGAAAAGGTAAAGTCCCTTTCCCTCTCCCTGCCAATGCTGTATTGCTCCTAGGTTGGCCTCATCACAGCAATCTTTGGTGGTCCTGCAGCAGGTCACAGTCTTGGAGCCATATGGCCATCAAGGTGCCACTGGCCCTGGCCCGTGCTCTGGAAGCAACCTGACCAGTTGCTATAGGCTTTTCCCTCTGCATGGCTGTGTTCTCAGAGCTCAGCTTCATTGACTTCCTGGCCTCAGCTGCTTTTACTTTCAGAACTCACAACTTTGGGAAGAAAAGCCTGTGATTTCTTTCTGGGTAAATGTGCATTTTGTTATCTGACCTCAAGAAATAGCATGAAATTAACTTATTTCCCCTACCCTTGGTTAAAAGAAATGTAATTTGGTTCTGTGGCTCTTCACACGTTTGGTAATATCTGACCATAAATAGTTTTAGGACTAGAGAGGGTCAAGCAAATAAAACAGCCGTGCCCATAGGCTGGGGAAAAAAAATCATGCCCAACAAATTTAAATTGCCTTTCCTTTGATCATGCCACATATTGGTGGCCTGGAGGAGGATAGCACTAAGTGTGCTGCAGGCTAAAATTTCCATTTCTATCACTTTTTCTTTACCCACTGGAGTGGCTATCTAAAGAACTGTTGGTCATATTCACTAAGTGGGGTTCCATGTCACTTTCTGCTTTCAAAATGTGCTGGAGAGCTGTGTAAAATGGCACTTTTTAACCAATGGTAATGAGTGTGCTCTTGTTTTGCATATGTCCACCACTCTGATATTGGTATCTGAAAAGTCACATTAGGGAAGCATGAGAAAAATATTTTTCTTACCTTTTTATTGGTTTTTGAACCCTGAAAGTTTGTTTCTCAGGTTCTAAGTGATCAGGCCAAGAGACATTCAGGACCTCATTCAAAGGTGGCTGCTGGATGTTATTGAACTCTAAGATTCTATTAAGTACAAAGCTAAAGAAGATACCCTTTGCAGCTAATTGTGAATTTAACATTCAATTGTGTGATACTAAGCCCTTTACCAAAGCTTTAATGGTAAATGATGACATCAGATTTTTTCATTTCCTCACCATCAAAAACTTAAGGAGAGAGACAGTGATCTTTGGCTTTCATCTCATTTTAAGCTTTTCTTTTGTCATCATAAGACATCTAATGTGGTAAGTTGGGGTTGAAAATAGTAAGTTCACTTGAATACAGGCCATAAGATAGCAAGAAAATGGGCGGAGCAAGCTTGCTCACCTAGCTTCTGGATAATGGACAACAATGAACCATCCTAAGCCAAACCCTTGCCCATTGCAGCAATTTTGTCACTTTGGCTTACATATCAATAGGGATAATTCTAGGTGTGGTGGCTCTCTAGGATTTATAGGACAATGGTAGTACTTGCAAAATTCACCCAGATAATTGCCTTTTCTCTTTTTGACCCAATGTGGAAGATTGGACTGGGAGGATACTGGGCTGTGGGACCCATCTTCTGCTTCTCTGCTTCCAAGTATCCTCTCTTCACCCCAACCTGCCCTGGCCTTACCCTCTTTTGGCAGTAGATAAGGACTTTAACAAGTCCCCTAGGAGAATAAGGGACAATGGAGGATAGAAGTCATTTGGAAATCTTGATAATATCTAAATTAATTGGGATTTTCTGTAATAAGACTGTTTTTACACTCAAAGGAAGAAGAATGTTCTATGTTTGATGAACTTAAAACATAGGTTTTCCTGGGGGAAGATGCTAATTTTAATTCATGAAACTTAAATTTATTCTCCCCCTCATTTTATTAAAGCTTTACATTATGGCAGGCTCTTCCATGATCTACATTTTCTTTGTAAATAAAAATGCTGAGGCACATAGTAGGCAAACACCTTGCCCAGTTTTTCACAGTAAAACAGTAGTGGAAATGTGACTCGAATCCCAGCTTGTGATTCCCAGCCCAAATCCTTTTCCACCTGTACCTTGAAGCAATGAATATCAGCTTATCGATTCTATAGTGGAGATACCATAAACTTTATTCTTCCTCCCACAAAAGGGTATTTTCAAACAAAGGTCTAACATCAATGAAAACAGAAACACCTTTGAAAAAGAGAGTAAAATGAGAATTGGATCCCAAAGAGGACAGATTTTTATAAATGCGCTCCAGGTGTCAGAGATGATTTTATGCATGCACACGCACCTAGCATCTTTATTAGCCTCTTCAACACTGATGCGTGTGGGCCTGGCAGGTTCCCCTTTTTGTCCTCCCCATGTTCACAGGTAAATGTATGCTTTATTTTGGCCATTGTGAATGTTTTGAAATTAATTTCTATATCTAGATGAGACTTTAGAGAAATGGAAATCACTTACACTCCAGATCATTATTACCCAGCCAAATGCTATTTAAGTAATTGTTTAAATTAATTGAAAGCAATGATTTTTTTCCTCTAAACTTACAGAAATAAGTTCTTACTAGTATTTCTTTCCCCAACTCTTTTCTTCATCAAAGAAATGTAGATTTTTACATTTACCCTGTGAATTGTTTTTTTTTCAGTTATTCTTCATTATTAAAATTAACCAGGCAAATATATTTCCTTGTTATTCCGAGACAAAGAAAATAAAAGATGATGCTTTTATTTTATAACTTGAGTGCCTGCTGGAGAAAGTTAGCTGGTAAAAATGACTTGGTATTTAAGTTCAAGGTTGAGTTTTCTAGGATTTGACTATGATGTCTGTGTATAACAAGTCAGGCATATGGAATAGTCTGTCCTGAATACTGTATATCAGGTTCAGTATTTCTGCTAGCCTAAGGTGTCAAGAAGTTTCTTTTTGGAGGTAAAAATCTATATTGCAAGCAGTGGCTCCTTTATCTAGGGTGGCCCATCATTATCTAAGGTGGGATCAACAAACTTTTTCTATAAAGAGCCAGATAGTAAATATGTTTGGGTTTTGGAGCCATAGGATCTCTACCAGAACTACTCAGCTCTGCCATGCACTGCAAAGTAGCTGTGGACAATATTGCAAACAAATGAGCATGACTGTATTCCAATAAAACTTTATTTGCAAAGACAGGCAGGGGGCTAGATTTTGGCCCATGGCCCATGGTTTTCTGATCTCTGATCTAAGAGTTTCTTAAATTCATTATTTTAGGTTATAAAAAAAGGTTATATCAGAGAAAAAAATAAAAGGGTCAGTCAGTTGTAAACAAGAAGCTATGCCTTTTAAAAAGGGACTCCCTTGTCCTCAAATCAGAAATTAGAATGAGTGACCTAAAGGAACGTTGTGTGCTTCATTCTAAAACACAACTTTTAAATGGGATATGGTCCTCCGGAAAAAATATATTACATGCTTAGATATATACTTCCAATATATATTGTATTTATAAATCTAAAATGTTTATACTTATACAGTCATCCCTCAGTATCCATGTGGGATTGGCTCCAAGACCCTGTGGACACCAAAATCCGTGGATGCTCAAGTTCCCTGTATAAAATGGCATAGTGTTTGCCATATCACATGTCTACACACATCCTCCCATGTACTCTAAATCCTCTCTAGCCTATTTATAAAGCCTAATACAATGAATGATGTCTAAATGGTTGCTATACTATATTGTTTAAGGAGTAATGACAAGAAAAATTTATCTGTACATGTTCACTTACAGACATAGTTTTTTTTCTGAATTTGCTGTCTATGGATAGTTGAATCCACAGATGCAGAACTCACAGACAGAGAGGGCCGACTGGGTCTGATAGGCTGTGAAACCCTCTACTGTTTTTTTAACTTTTTTTTAGTAGTTACTTTCACTGACAACAAAACAGGGTCCCTCTTTGTGAAAGAAGCATTCCAGATCCACCACATGTCTGCATGAAATTGAGGTTTGGTCTTTTCCAGGTGGGAGTGAACCACAGGGTTAGGATGTGGATATTGGTGTGCTAAGTTGTTTGATGGAGGTAAAGAGATGGTAATCAGAGCCTGGGCCATGAAGACAAGGGCTGGAATCTGATAAGATCCATCAAAGTGACAGGCTAGGTGGACAGACAGAAGAGGCTTAGCAGACCAAAGGAGAGATGAAACAAGGTAGAAAACAGACAGAAGGGTAGTTCGGAGGTAAATCCTGTGAACCCTGAATTTCACATTTGCTGGGATGTTCTTTCTCAAAGGCAGCCTGGGCCTAAGCTTTCAGTAACTGAATCCTGTGAGTTGTGCAGCTATTCTAGGGTCATATAGGGATCTTAGGGGTCAATTCACCTTCACTTCCATAGCATAAAGTTTACTGGCAGAATGAAGGCCAGTAAAACTGGCATCAAATTGGTATTAAGCATAGAATCTCCTGTTTTGTCAATGGCAGTTTCAAGGTAAGGTAGGTGTTGAAGTATCCCTAGAGGTGGCCACAGCTGAAAACAGGGCTCTGAAGTTCATCTGTCAGGGATCAAATGCCAGCTGCATCATTTATGAGCTGTGTAATGGTGTTGCATAAAAAAATCTTTTTTAAGTCATCTATTTTGTAAAATAATCTATTCTTCCTTCTAAAATACTGTCTGTGCTTGCCTGTCCACATCACCATCCTGACCCCCCCCATCCCAAATATTTTCCTCTGGCTGCCACAAATTGCTGGATGAAATCATATGAATTCTAAATTGCTTTTTAAAAATTGACATTACTTTGCTGTGAGCCAACTACTTCATAAGCTGTGTCAGCTAAAGGTCTCCCCACCAGTTAGTCTGAAGAAGTTTTTGCTGTCATATCTGTCCTGTTAATTTAAGCAGAAACTGTAATTAGATGTAAGTGGTCCTGTTCCCACAGAAATGAATGGCAGCATCTGTAGAGAGACAACCGTTCCAAACCCTTTTGGCTACCGGCGCTCTACAAGTTAGCAGTATGGAGCGAGGCCCAGATCCAGACTTCTGTCGGCCTAATTTTATATCTGTGGACACACAACACTAAATCCAATATTTCTAATGCCTTGCTGTGATGGGTGCAAAGCCAAGCACATTCCAGACTTTTATGGTGGTGGCTCCTCCTGAGAAGGGCACAATATTAGGGTGTGTGTGTGTGTGTTTAATATTTCCTCAATCACTTAGCATCTAGAAGAAAAATTAAGTAGAAGTTTGATGAGTAGCTGTGTAGAAAACTAGAAAATCAAAAAAAGTAGAAAGTTGTGTTTATAACCAAGCAAAAATGTTTTTAATACAGATTTTTAAAATTTCTTTGTTTACTTCTCTGATAAAGGAATTATTGCTTATATCCTGAAAGTCTGTGTATAAGGGGCTGTCACTGGGGTGACGAGTGTCTATGCTAGACAGGTTTATTTCCAGGTAGTTAAAGACCTCAATATGGAGACATCACATTCTGTGTTAAAGCCTCAATCGCAAGTCCTTGAGTACCTACCTCTCCTCTCTGGCCTACCAGACACTGTGACGTATCAGATACGATGGACGATATGATTTCTCTACTCCATAAACTTGCAATTTGGCTGGGGGTTGAAATGAACAAACTCAAAAATAGTAAGAATTGTGAACAATTAGAAGTACAGTAAGACTTTCTCATGATGGGAAAAATATGGTCCAAAAATTTCACTTACTTTAAATCTGATGTCATATTGCAAGATTAATTAAATGACCAGAGTGAAGGTTGCTCAATTAGCCATCCATCTGGGAGTTCAGGGGTCTGTGCCATCTAAATTCATCGTGGTCCGGGCCACAGTTTGGTGATACCTGGTGGCAGTTGTCCATCCCAGCTTAACTATACATGGAAGGATTCCAGGACCTGTAGTAGGGGCACATCCAGAAAAGATGTGGTGAATTTAGGAATCTCCTCAATGGTTGGCACCCACCTCATTAGCACTGTGCAGAGAAATTGGAATGTGGGAATGGCCCTTGGCTTTCCTGCTACCTGATAACATTATCTGCCTAGGAAGGCCTACGTTCTCTTTGCCTTCCAAGCTGCTTCTTCCCACTCAAAAATGTCTTCGACACTTGCAGGCAATGGGAGCCAACCACTAGTTTTATCATATCAAAATTTGACTTTCACCAGTTTTTTTAAACTTTAAAACTTGAAGAGGGGTTATCTAGTATAGGTTGTAGCAGCAAAGGTTTCTTGAAAGACAGCAGGCTTAGGCCTTAATGGAAATGTGAAATTGAGTTGCCCAAGGGATCATGAGGGCATTCCCATAGAGATAAACTTTTTAACACTGAGTGAATAATATTCACCTACCTGGTTTTGTCATGTTCTAGAAAACATGAATGTGCTTTAGCAAGTATTTGACCTAAATAGAATACAATTGGAGAACTTTGGAATCTCTTTAGATGGCAGAAAGGGACAAGAGTCCATATTTGGTACCTGATATAGTGTTTTCTGTTTTTGAGCTATTTAATGGCTTTATTTTGGATATTTAAGTAAAAGCCTCTTTTCACAGGTAAACATTTAGCTATATCTATGCATGACTTGAGATGCCATCAACTGTAACATCTTTAATTATGTACATCAACAAACGAGAGGGAGAGAGAGAGAGAAAGCCCTAATGTTCATTTAAGAACTAACTCACCTCAAATTTTATAATTAAAAAAATGGACTGACCCTTTCATATAAATATAGCAGTTTTGCCTAGAGTTCTGAATTTAGTTAAGTCTCAATCAGGCAAACTACAGATACTCAAGGGATCAAGACAGGAAATCTAAGTTTATAGCAATTTTGTAGCTCATTTTTAGTGAAAGCTTACCTTCTGGTTGACTCACTTGTTATTAAATCTTCCCTTGGTGATTTTCCTAGTCCTCCCTATGAGTAATGCTTTTCCTTTTTTATGTAGTGCATTTTAATCTTTAAAGTGCCATGCAGACAAGAATCAATCTCTGCTGGAATTTTTCCATTGTCTCAATGGAGGAGATAGTGGAGGAGATGTAGATAGATTGTCTGGGACTGTAAAGTGGAGCATTTTGAGACCTGGCAGCCCTGGAAATCCAGAGACAGAATTAACGTTTCTGTTTGCTCCTATATTATAGATCCTCCTAAACCAAGTTTGCATGTATGTGTATGTGGTGAAGGGGATGAGAGATAACCAAGGGATAGAAGTAAAGTAGTGTGCTTTCACTTGGTCCATTTTAAAAAAAACATCACCCAAATGAGAATACTGCTGACAGCATCAGACATAATAAAAAGCTCTGGGAAATCACTTTCCCATTTTGGACTGCAGTGCCCCCACTGATATGAACAGAAGCAAAAATACGTGTTGAGATATAATGCATTGCTATATGCCTAGAACTGAATAGGTATTTTCACAATGGTCACTGAATTTCCCCATAGTCCACTAACTTAGAAAAAGAAGATTAGGACCTGCCATAATTCATTTAATAAAAAGGGAAGAGTGTAGTCCTAGCTATCGCCTAACTGTCTTGAAAGGGAGGACAAGACCGGTTGATCTTATAAGTTTTGATTAGCTTTAATGCCATCTGATCTCGTGATGTCTGAGGAGGCAGTCTGTTGAGTCTGAGTGGAAGACAGTGAATGATGAAAGGACAGGTCCTTAAAGGAGTGATTCACTGAGTCAAGACAATGGGTCTAAGTCTGCATTCCGTATCAGTATCTCCTCAGGAAATTTTAAAAAGCTCTTAATGCCTCAGTTCATCCCCAAACATGTTTAACCCTGGGAGAGAGGCTCAGATCAGTGCTTTTCAATCTCCCACAGTAATTCTAGTGCAGCTATGCTTGAGTATAACAGCTTCAGACTTAGGAATTCATGCCAATGAACTTGTATTTGGGAGGTGGTTTGCTAGACTCCTCTCTCCCTCCCTCACACCTCATCTCCTTCTGCTCCTGCCAGCGAATGGGAACGATAGCCATCTTGAGCAACTTACTCTTTCTCCTTACCATTTACAACAGAATGTGATTGCATAGGGGTGGAGGAGAGAAAATTAATAACAACAGGCATGAACAACAAACATTGGCAACAGGTTTGCTCTGACAAAGACTTAGCAGTGCATAATCCTGACATGCCAAAACGTTAGCAAGGAGACTACTCACGCGTGACTGGCTTGGGTGGCTTTGCCAGCAGATATCAAGAGACTCTTGGGAGCAGTTTCCACTATAAACAGCTCCCCCAAACAGGGGATATTATGACTTTACTTTGGAATGAGAAATAAAATTGATGTGTAATGTCAAAGCATTCTCATGTACACAATGACCCAACACCATGTGGGATTCTATGGGCTAGAAAATAGTTGATTAAAATTTCACCCATCTCCACTAATCAAAAAAGGAGTTTATCCCTAAATCTGGCATACTTAAATCATGACTGCTTCTAGACTTGGATTATATACTCATGAAAAATGTTCAGTTCTTGTTCAGATTCCGGCCTCCTGTTTTAGAATCTGATCTCAAGCTTTCTGACTTATAGAACTCCATACTTCTCTCTTTTTTTTTTTTAGCTTATTTATTCATTTACTCATATGTACATATATTGTTTGGGCCATTCCTCTCCCCTGCCCCCCCTCCCTGCTCCCTCCCTCTTCCCCCATCCCTCTCCCTTCCAGGCAGAACCTGCTCTGCCCTCTTCTCCAATTTTGTTGAAGAGAAGACATAAGCAATAATAAGAAAGACACAGAGTTTTTTTGTTTTGTTTTGGTTTGGTTTTTTATTCATATGTGCATACAATGTTTGGGTCATTTCTCCCCCCTCTCCCCACCCCTCCCTTACCACCCACTCTGTCCCCTCCCTCTCCCCCCAACCCCCTTGATACCCGGCAGAAACTATTTTGCCCTTTTCTCTAATTTTGTTGAAGAGAGAGTATAAGCAATAATAGGAAGGACCAAGGGTTTTTGCTAGCTGAGATAAGGATAGCTATGCAGGGAGTTGACTCACATTAATTTCCTGTGCATGTGTGTTACCTTCTAGGTTAATTCTTCTTGATTTAACCTTTTCTCTAGTTCCTGGTCCCCTTCTCCTATTGGCCTCAGTTGCTTTTAAGGTGTTTGCTTTAGTTTCTCTGTGTTGAGAGCAACAAATGTTATCTAGTTTTTTAGGAGACACAGCGTTTTTGCTAGTTGAGATAAAGATATCTATACAGAGAGATTCCTAGCATTGCTTCCATGCACACGTATATTACAACCCAAATTGGTTCATCTCTACCACACCTCTTCACTACTTCCAAGTCACCTTCCCATAGTGACCTCTCGCTTTAAGGTTATTATATTAGCTCCTCTACAGTGGGCACATCAAACACTTTCAAGTTTTAGGTTTTCTACCTTTCCCTATTCCTCCTGTATGTGTTCTCCCCTTAGTGTGTGACCCACGTCCAATAATACTACTGCATTTTTCTAGGTCTAAAGTCCACATATGAGGGAGAACATACAATTTTTGGTCTTCTGACCCTGGCAAACCTTGCTCAGAATGATGTTCTCCAGTTCCATCCATTTACTTTTGAATGATAAGATTTCATTCTTCTTCATGGCTGAGTAGAATTCCATTGTGTATAAACAACACATTTTCTTAATCCATTTGTCACTAGTGGGGCATCTTGGCTGTTTCCATAACTTGGCTATTGTGAATAGTGCTGCAATAAACATGGGTATGCTGGTAGGTGCCTCTGGAGTAACCTGAGTCACATTCCTTCGGATATATCCCTAGGAGTGGTATTGCTGGATCATATAGCAGATCTATGTTTAGTTTTTTAAGAAGCCTGCATATTGTTTTCAAGAGTGTTTGCACTAGCTTGCATTCCCACCAGCAGTATATGAGGGATCCTTTTCCCCCACATCTTTGCCAACATTTGTTGTTGGTGGTGTTTTTGATGATGGCTATTCTAACAGGGTGAGGTGGAATCTCAGTGTGGTTTTGATTTGTGTTTCCTTTATGGCTAGAGATGGTGAGCATTTTTTCATGTGTTTTTTTGGTCATTTGGATTTCTTCTTTTGAAAAAGTTCAGTTTAGTTCAGCTCCCCATTTCTTTATTGGTTCATTGATTTTGGGGGAATTTAGTTTTTTGAGCTCCATGTATATTCTGGTTATCAGTCCTTTGTCTGATGTGTAGCTAGCAAATATTTTCTCCCACTCTGTGGGTGGTCTCTTCAGTTTAGAGACCATTTCTTTTGTTGTGCAGAAGCTTTTTAATTTCATATAGTCCCATTTGTCCATCCTTTCTCTTAGTTGCTGAGCTGCTGGGGTTCTATTGAGGAAGTCCTTGCCTATACCTATTGCTTCCAGAGTATTCCTTGCTCTTTTCTGTACTAGCTTCAGAATTTTGGGTCTGATATTAAGGTCCTTGATCCATTTTGAGTTGATACTAGTACAGGGTGATAAACATGGATATAGTTTCACTTTTCTGCGTGCAGATATCCAGTTTTCCCAGCAACATTTGTTGAAGAGGCTGTCTCTTTTTCCATTGTATGTTCTTGGCGCCTTTGTCAAAAATAAGGTGGGCATACTTGTGTGGATTCATATCTGGCTCCTCTGTTCTGTTCCACTGGTCTTCATGTCTGTTTTTGTGCCGGTACCATGCTGTTTTAATTGCTATTGCTTTGTAATATAGTTTGGAGTCGGGTATTGTGATACCTCCAGCATTGCTCTTTTTGCTGAGTATTGCCTTGGCTATTCGAGGTCTCTTGTGTTTCCAAATGAACTTTAGGGTGGATTTTTCAATCTCTGTGATGAATGTCATTGGGATTTTGATGGGAATTGCATTAAACATGTTGATTGCTTTTGGGAGTATAGACATTTTTACTATGTTGATTCTACCAATCCACGAGCATGGGAGATCTTTCCTTCTTCTGTAGTCTTCCTTGATCTCTTTCTCCAGGGGTTTGTAGTTCTCCTTGTAGAGGTCATTCACATCCTGTATTAAGTTTTCTCCTAGGTATTTGATTTTTTTTGAGGCTATTGTAAATGGAATTGTTTTCATATTTTCTTTCTCAGTTTGTTCATTGTTGGTGTATAGAAAAGCTAATGATTTTGTATCCTGCCACATTGCTGAAGCAGTTTATGGGTTTTTGAGGTATAGGATCATGTCATCTGCTAATAAGAACATTTTGACAGTTTCTTTACCTATTTGTATTCCTTTTATTTCTTCTTCTTGCCTTATTCCTCTGTCTAGGAATTACAGGACTATGTTGAAAAGGAGTGGGGAGAGTGGGCACCCTTGTCTCATTCCTGATTTTAGGGGAAATGGTTTCAGTTTTTCTCTATTAAGTATGATGTTGGAAGGACTGATAACCAGAATATACAGGGAACTTAAAAAACTAAATTCTCCCAAAACTAATGAACCAATAAAGAAATGGGCATGTGAACTAAACAGAACTTTCTCAAAAGAAGAAATTCAAATGTCCAGAAAACACATGAAAAAATGCTCACCATCTCTAGCAATAAAGGAAATGCAAATTAAAACCACACTAAGATTCCACCTCACCCCTGTTAGAATAGCCATCATCAGCAACACCACCAACAACAGGTGTTGGCGAGGATGCGGGGAAAAAGGAACCCTCTTACACTGTTGGTGGGAATGTAAACTAGTACAACCACTCTGGAAAAAAAATTGGAGGCTACTTAAAAAGCTGGACATCGATCTACCATTTGATCCAGCAATACCACTCTTGGGGATATACCCAAAAGACTGTTACTCCAGAGGCACCTGCACATCCATGTTTATTGCGGCACTATTCACAATAGCCAAGTTATGGAAACAGCCAAGATGCCCCAGCACTGACGAATGGATTAAGAAAATGTGGTATCTATACACAATGGAATTTTATGCAGCCATGAAGAAGAACGAAATGTTATCATTCGCTGGTAAATGGATGGAATTGGAGAACATCATTCTGAGTGAGGTTAGCCTGGCCCAAAAGACCAAAAATCGTATGTTCTCCCTCATATGTGGACATTAGATCAAGGGCAAACACAACAATGGGATTGGACTTTGAGCACATGATAAAAGCGAGAGCACACAAGGGAGGGGTGAGGATAGGTAAGACACCTAAAAAACTAGCTAGCATTTGTTGCCCTTAATGCAGAGAAACTAAAGCAGATACCTTAAAGCAACTAAGGCCAATAGGAAAAGGGGACCAGGAACTAGAGAAAAGGTTAGATCAAAAAGAATTAACCTAGAAGGTAACACCCACGCACAGGAAATTAATGTGAGTCAATGCCCTGTATAGCTATCCTTATCTCAACCAGCAAAAACCCTTGTTCCTTCCTATTATTGCTTATACTCTCTCTACAACAAAATTAGAGATAAGGGCAAAATAGTTTCTGCTGGGTATTGAGGGGGGGGAGCGGGAGGGGGTGAAGTGGGTGGTAAGGGAGGGGGTGGGGGCAGCGGGGAGAAATGAACCAAGCCTTGTATGCACATATGAATAATAAAAGAAAAATGAAGAAAAAAAAAAGTATGATGTTGGCTGTAGGTTTGTCATATATAGCCTTTATAATGTTGAGGTACATTCCTTCCATTCCTAGTTTTCTTAAAGCTTTTATCATGAAGTGGTGTTGAATCTTATCAAAGGTTTTTTCTGCATCTATTGAGATGATCAAGTGGTTTTTGTCTTTGCTTCTATTAATGTGCTATATTACATTTATAGATTTGCATATGTTGAACCACTCCTGCATCCCTGGGATGAAGCCGACTTGGTCATGGTGACTGATCTTTCTGATGTGTTGTTGGGTTCGGTTTGTCATTATTTTATTGAGGATTTTTGCATCGATGTTCATTAAAGAGATTGATCTATAGTTCTCCTTTTTGGAGGTGTCTTTGTCTGGTTTTGGGATGAGTGTAATACTGACTTCATAGAATGAGTTAGGCAGTGTTCCTTCCCTTACTGGAAAGGCAGGAAGGCAGAGAATGAGTGGGCGATAAGCCACTCTCTGAAGCAGGGAAGGTAGCAGATCTCAGAGAGCATCTCCTGAGCCAGTGAGCAGCATCCATACTTCTTGAAATAAGAAGCATGTCAGAATTACAAGAAAATATAAATCACATTTTGTTTAAGATATAAATGCATTTCAATAGCAAAATGAGAAAAATTAAGCTGAGTAGTATTTAGTAAATTATTTCCAAGATTTTCCTAAATGATACATGTATTAAGAATAGTTTTAAACTGAGTAGTCTTTTCTGAATGTTCTTAACTGGGAGGGAGAAAGGTATTGAATGTGAATACCCAGGTGTTTCCAAATTTAGAAATGTTCTCTACCTCTGACATGATCAACTTTTCCCAATATTTTGTTTCAGTTATTAGTGAACAACACAGCAAAATAAATGCTTTCAATAATTTTTAACTTTTTATTGTGAAATACACACATACATCAGAAAAATGCAAAACCAAAAAAATTCAGCTCAACCATCTACCATAGAGAGTATTTATGGCTACACCACTGGGCCAAAAAATAGAATGTTGTAACCTCTCTGTGTCAGTCAGCCTTCTGCTGCTGTGACAAAATACTTGAGAAAGTCAGCTTAAAGGAGGAAAGGTTTATTTTGGCTCATTGTTTCAGAGGTTTCAATCCATGATCAGTTGGCTCCATTGCTTCTGGACCCATGGCAATGGCTTACTTCATGGTGGACAGGAAGACCAGAGGTGGGAGAGGAAGGGACAAGGGGTATATTTTACACCTTCACAGCCATTCTCCCAATGACCTTCCTCCTCAGACTTCAGTAGGCCTTACGTACTAAAACTCCCACCACCTCCCAGAAGCACCACTGGCTGAGGACCAAGCCTACAACTAACGAGCCTTTGAGGGACATTCCAGATCCAAACTATAGCATTCTCTCCTAGAGAAAATTCAGATACATAAAGGTTATCATTTTGAAATTTTGTCTTTATTTTTGGAAAAGTAATAAGTAAACATTTAAAACAAACATTGAAAGATTCCTAAGAGGAAGAAAGAAGGAAAGTGGGAAGTGTTGAGTCCATCTGAGGGATTGAAGATGCATCTTTTGGACAACAGCCCAGATATTCAGTGTTTCTGTGCCCTTGTCCCTGCCCTTCCCTGTTTGGAGAGCCATCCCCTTACAGAATGTCAAATGGGACTTGATCAGAGCTTTCCAGCCAGAGGCTTATCTTATTGTGAAACTTAAATGCAAACTGAGACACAAGTATCCCTATCCATTTGCCAAATTATGTCTCAACAGGAAAGTAAAACAGGTCCTGTGTGTGAGAGGGTACTAGTGGGAGGGAGAAGGGTGTAAGGAGAGAGTGAAGAAGGACAAATATGGCCAATGTATTTTGTACTCATATATGCAAACAGAACAATGAAGCCTGTTGAAATTATCTAAGAAGTGGGGAGGGTGAATGAAAGAAAACGATGGAGGGGGTGAGTCTAATTAAGATATAGTGTAAGAACATATGTAAATGTCACAATCTAGTATACAACTACTATATGCTAGTATTTTTTTAAATTAGTCTCTTAGGTCCAGCAACCACAAGAAATTAGAGGAATTCCAGTTTTCACCTGCATTGAGCAGGATGTATAGGATATGGGCTACATTGTGCCAGTGTAAAATATTGGACCCAGAGAGACATGTCTATGTGCTCTTTACTCAAGTTAATTGTTTTTAAATGTTGAGAGATCTGTAGCTTTCTAAAGGCTTGGGATCCCAGATAGGGGCCCTCTTGCTTGGATGTAAGGATGATATCCATTCCCTGCCCCAAACCTCTGTTTTTTGAAAGCATTCTTATCTAGATTTGTATTAGCATGTAACGCTATTCTGATATGCCTCTTCCTTTGTATTCCCCACATCTCTGCCTCAGTCCTGGTTCTTGTTTAATGCCTTGATGTTGAAATAGCCCTAATTACTGGCAACTTTCTCCTAATGATCTCTCAGAATTGCCTATGATATGGATTTGCTAACTCTTTTATGTCCTATCATGTCACTTTTTGCCTTCGAACTTATAGTAGTTATCTGTTGCTGTAATTAATTAATTCTTATATTTATTTTTAGGAGACAGGGTCTCACTCTCTTGTCCAAGCTTGCTTCAAACTCCTGAGCTTAACTGATTTTCCTGCCTCAACCTCCTAAATAGCAGGGACTACAGGTGCACACCATCATGCCCAGCCATCAGTCAACTACTCTTTAATCACTTTAGATCAAGTTCCAAATTGTGATCTGAAACTCAAGGTCCTTCATTAACAGACTATGTCATCTCATCAGATTAATTTCCCTTAATTCCCTTTGCTTAACCAAGCTGTTCTCTTTGAACCTCCAAACTCACAGTCTTCATTCTTCTCTGAGTAACTTTTATCAAATGTGCCCTAACACTTTTATCCATATAATCTTGTCTAAGATAATACCAAGAATCCTTTGATTTGCGTGGTCAACTTCTATTATGTAGCTTGTGGATTTTTTTTTCTAGCTGGGTTATATTTTGTTTTCCTTGGTTTTAGTTGTATAAGGTAATTTTATTTTTTACTATTCTTTTTAAAATAATAATATTTTGACTGGGGATAATGTCAAATCTGTAATCCTAGCTACTCAGGAGGTAGAGTTTGGAGGATCACAGTTTGAGGCCAGCCTGGGCAAAATGTTTGTGAGGCCCCATCTCAGCTAATGACTGGACACACCCATGACTGGGTGGTGTACGCCTGTCATCCCAGCTATGGTGGTGGTAAGAGAACAAATAGGAGGATTGCAGTTCAGGCTGGCCCAAGCATAAAGCAAGACCTTATTTCAAAAATAACCAAAGCAAAAAAAAAAAAAAAAAAAAAAAGAGCTGCCAGCATAGCTCAAGGGGCAGAGCACCAGACCAGCAAGCATGAGGTCTTGAGTTCAAACCCTAGTAACCACCAAATTTTTTTTAATTACATGAATCTATAAAAATTTAGAAGTGTATGAAGTAAGTGTGAAATTGTCACTTTATCATTTCTATTTTCCCTGGTAAAACCCCTATTAATAATTTGATTTGTTGTTTTTCTATGCACACATGTTTGCAAACATTTTTGTATACACGTTTTTAAATACAAAAAGATAATCATCCTAAATATTTTATTTTCTGATTTGCTTAATTTGTATAACAATATATCTTGGACATTTTTCCATGTTGGTACATCAGAATACCTCATTCTTTAAATACTGAATGTATAAAATAATAATAAAAAGCAAGCCTAACATTAAATAAATGCAAAGTACACAAAAGCTGAATCTAGTGACTACTAGTGACTATTATATGTAAGTAATAGCTTAACTGTTAATGAGGATCATGATATTATTGTGATGGTTATCTTGGTCATGAACATGACTGGACTGAGAGCCAATGAGAAAGCTAGGGGTGTCTGTGAGACTATTTCCAGAGATGACTGGTGCCCAGGTTGGCAAACTGAGTGGGGAAGATGTGCCCTAGATGTGGGCAGCACCATCCAGTAGGCTGGGCACTGGTTGGAACAAAAAAGTGGAGGAAGGGGGAAATTCGAACGTGGGTGTGTTCCACTTTTCTTGAATGGGTACATTTTTCTTTTGTTATTGTTGCTGCCCTTGCCTGTGAATATCAGACTCCAGATGCCTCAGCCTTTGAACATGAACTTGCACCAGTGACTCTCTAGGGGGCTTCTGCATCATGGTTCCCTCTTGCTCTGAGGTTCAGCTTCTTGACAGTAGCTCCTTTTTCCCAACCTGAAGATGGTCATTGTGGCATGATGGTGTAAGCCAATCTGATAAGTTCCCTCCTGTAGGTATTTTGTTGGTTCTGTTGCTCTGGAGAACTCTGACTGATACAAACATGGAAGAGTTAGGGTGGTGATTTAAAAGTTTAGGACACTTAAATGTTTTAAACTGAATCTAGTGCTTAGTAAGAACCAATAAATGTAAGCTCTATAACAACAGCAATAACAACTATTATAATATTTATAGTGATTATTGATTTATCCATCCATTCCCCTGCTGATAGACATTTATGTTTTCTCTAATTTTTCTTTTTAAAAATAATATTACAATGAACATTCTTCCATAGACTATATCTTTGCTTACTAGGTAATGATGCTAATTCATCTTTCCATCAACAGTATAAAAGACTATGGCATGACAATTTTAAAAGAGTGTTTCTGATTATAAAAGTAATATATACTCACTAGAGGGAACTTGGAATATGTAAAAAATAATGAAAGAGTAAACCCTGTCATGACTCTACCATTTACAGATAAAATTATTGCTAATAATTGAATGTATTTCATCAGGAATCATTTTACTAAATAAATTTATTTTCTCCTTTTTCATGTAATATGCTAGAGAAACAACTTGCCTATGACGTTACATAATTCTATCACATGAATATACCATCAGTTACCTAACTCTTTTCCAGTTGTTGGATATTTAAGTTACTCCTAATTTTTCACCATCTACATACATCTGCAGTTATCTTGTGAACATACACTTTTACTCACATTTCAGTTTTACATAAAATAGAAAGAATATGAACTTTTGATTTCCATAAAAATCATAAAAGTTGACAAACTTACACGAAGTTTGTCAACAATGTTAGTGAGCACCCATCTCAGAAACAACCTGCAGAAGTTAGCTTCTATTTCCATCTTTCCATCTGGAAGCTTCTCACTGATCACTGCCTTCTCCAGTGCCACAGGTCACATACTAGACATTCTGCCATCTGGACTCCAGTGCTCCTTATGCTGGATTCTTGCTGAGTACTCACAGCTTATCAAATAATATCATTTCTTGTTCTTCACAATCTTCTTGCGAATTCTTTATGGCAACACTTGAACCTCTTTTTTGATATCACTTCAGTGAACCATGTAAGATGGTAATCTCAGCAAATCTAAATTTTATTTTCTGCTCAGGTAGGCACTAGCTCTGTGATACTGGGCAAGTGATTTATCTCCTCTGTGTTTCAGGGTCCTAATCAGAAAGCTAAAGGTATGTATTAATAGGTCTTTTTACTATGTAGTATTTAGTACCACAAAATTGAATTTAAAAAATAATTTGGAAGATAGAAATTCACAGGAAGTGTGCTTTTTGTGATAATATATGGCTCACAATATATTGTTCTGTCTAAGGGGAGGTCTAGTTTGTTGACTGAACTGATTTTAGCATTTCTTTTAGCTGTGAAGGAGATGGCTAACTGATTTTATTCTGTAGTATAACCTTAGAATAATATAAGCAGTGAGAGGGAGGTAAAAGAAGAGAGGGGCCAGTAGACAATAGCTGAAGGAGCTTGGAGCATAATTTACCTATCAGGTATGTTTGGTCAAGAATTCACATCCAAGGAAACCAGGCACAAAATACCACAATTTCTTTAGCCAGAGGCAGAGAGTTTGTGTCAGTTTCTTTTTTTCCTGCTTTCATCCATATGCAAGCAAGTGATAACATGTACTAAGTTTAAATAATGCATGGTACTTCAACTATTCTTACTTCCTATCCTTTGGTTATTGTAATTACATGTAATTTTGTGACGGATTTTCTATTTTTTAAGAAATCGCACTTTTGTACTTGATCCAGCTAACAGGATTTTCTTACATTACTTCATAAAGAGACCATCTTTTAAACTTCTAATGTTATTTCTTATTCATTAGTACATTTGCCTGTGGGGTATGTTCACAAATGGGTTAAAGTTACAAAGTTATGCTTATAAAAGCTCATGGTAATTTGGAGTATCAGAAGGATTTATTAATTTTGAAATCTTAAAAGAGCAAAAGCTAAAATGAGATTGGATTAAGTATATTCTTGCATGCAGTTATTCTAAACACCCTTAAGGACCAAAGACTAACTTACAGAGGACATTATGCAAATGTGAATATATCTCTAAGTGCCTTGTAGGCTTGCTGATGTAATATTTTACATGGTTAGTTAAGTACATCAAGTAAAAGGTTTGACCTTGATAGAGTATAAAGGTGCTTATTTCAAAACAACTCCATTATTTTCCAGGCCACTGCAGAACAATCAACATAAGATGAATGAAATCAGGATCTCATCACTGCATCTTAGTCAGTCAGACATCTGCTCCACAGGAAGCCAAATATATTTTTATAACGCACCCCATCTCCTCAATTGTATTTGTCATCTAAGCACAACACGTGCTTGAATGCTCCTTATGGACCATGTTAGTGCAATGTGCAGAAATAGGTCACAGACATGACTGATCCCTGGGAAAGTTTTTGCTCCTTTATTTTGTTTTGTATTTTAAATACTGGTTTCCAGGTCTCATGGAGACTTACTTCATGAGACTTTTTTTTTTAAAAAGATGGGACCAAGAATCATGAGTTTTAAAAAGGTCTTTTTCACAGGAATCTCACAGTCTGTTTTAGGAACCACAGAGGCTTCATAAATTGCAACTGGACAGTCTCATGTCATGTTTGTATCTTTCCTTTTGGCCACATTTTCATCTCAATAGGATAAGGAGTAGCTATGCTTTTCTGGGGTTTACTTTTTCTGTATTAATATGACTAAAGTGTTAATGGGATGTTATGATGTTGTTTCTGGAAACTCAAAACAGAGGAACCATTATGGTATCTTTTGGCTCACTTTTTTTTTCTTTTTGGCAGTACTCGGGGTTGAACTCAGGGCCTTATGCTTGCTAGGCAGGTGCTTTACTACTGAGCCATGCCTCCAGCCCATTTTTTCCTTTTAATTATTTTTCAGGTAGGGTCTACATTTTTGCCCAGGCCAGCTTCAGACTTTAATCCTCCTACTTACAGCCTCCTGTGTAGCGGGGAGCACTGGCATAAGCTACCACACCCAGCTTATTTGTTGAGATGGGGTCTGGAGAACTTTTTGCCCAGGCTGGCCTTGAACCACAATTTTCCTGATCTCTAAGTAGCTGGGATTACAGGCTTGAGCTAACACACCTAACATGGCTTCCCATTATTAATCAGCATCTACTAAAGTACCGTTTCTAGCATTAGTTAAAAGTAGGGAAAATTTTAGGGAGGACACTGGAGAATGTTATGAACAAACCCAATCATTCATTACTTTGTTTCTGCCTCAAGTGGGTTTTTCCCCCAAAAGAACTTAAATCAATCAATTAATTGTGTATCACCAATTGGTTGCTAATTCATTTAATCATTTACTTTAAAAAATCTACTCAACAAATACTTTACTGAGCATTTACAGGGAACAGAGTTTTGAGCTGACCAAGGTTACAGGAACTTACTCTGACTTCTTTGTTAGCAGTGGGCAAGGAGAAAGCAGAACATAAATCTGATAGGCAAACTTGCTTTAAAGGAAATCGGTCTGAATGTGAGGTGGGGGCAGGAGGAGGCATGAAAATTCCTTATTTTGAGCCAATTGCATTCTTCCCCATCTTAATAGGAAATGTTGGTATTTCTTTCTGATCATTTTAAGTATCACTAATGCCCCAGCAGACTGAAGTGGGGACAATTGGCAGGTGGAGAAAACCGATGATGGTGGAAGAGAAGTGTAATTTCTTCCACTATAATTCTCCGCAAGCTGTGTAAACTCTCTGCAGTTAAATAAACACCTTTAAAGACAAAGATTTTGCATTTTCATCCAAACACTGCTGGTAACAACTGCTCACTTTCATTCTTTTGGAGCCTTCCCAAACAGCCAGGAGATTTGCATTTTCTCTAATAGTCCCAGCAGTGTGCTTCCTACCAAAAAGGAGAGAGAAAATGAAAACCTTGCATTTTCCTGAATACAGAGTAAAATCACACGACTATATTCCAGGTAGCCTAGTGGATAAATATGCAATTACTATTATTATTTATTGATGTATGCAGCAAACTTCCCAAGCATTTGAACTTCACACGCTTCCAGGAAACAGCATCATCACCTGAATACCAATAGGAAAGACCTTGCTCTTCACAATAGCTGTGGCTCCCTGAGCATCTCCTTAAATTGGAACCAGTGAGGAAAATCCTAGTCCCAGAGTCAGTGGAAATACAAACGAAATGCATATTTCTGGGATGTGGGCTTTTATTTCTGTGGAGGGCTATAGATTTCTAAATTTCACACTTGTGGGAGGAAAAATAGAATACAGAGGCTGACATAGATATTTAATTTCTCCTTAGGAGATATCAATCACACTCCTAAAATGAAGAGCCAAAGTAAGCAAAATATAAAGGAGAGGAAAGGATTATGAGTGACCATATGCATGATGGTATCATCCCAAGGCATCAGTGAGTGTCAGTGTAGTTTAATATAGGTTTCAAATCTCACCTCTATTATTGACTGGGTCTGTGACCTTGGATAAGTCACTTAACAGCACTATACCTCACTCCCTTCCCCTATTTAAAAACAGGGCACATCTCATAAAGCTTCAGTGAGGAGAAAATAAATTAATGTATGTATAGTGTTTAGAACAGTGCAGAACACTGTTAAATGCTCTGTGTAATTCTCTCAGATAACCTAGCTTTGTAACAACTTTTCAAGATTTTCCACTACAAAGTAGTGGCCTATAGAATTACCTTGTTCCCACCTGCACTCTCCTGTACTTCTTCTGCCCCTGAACCTTTGGCCCACCATTCTCACCTCTCATTTGTCATTCTCCATGCAACCTCCAAATGCCCAGGGTAAGAATGTCCAGTCTTGAACTTGCTAGGTGTTGGTTCTTTAGGATTTAGGGCCTGGGTTCTTTTTTTTTTTTCCCTCAGTAAAGTCATCCTTCTGGGTCCATGCAAGCTGCTACCCTGTGGGGTATCTGTATCTCTATCCTCCTTGTCCACCTTTTCAGCCTATGCCTTTCCTACATAAATAGTTCCTTATTCCTTTGCCTAAGGGCCTACCATGATGTAGTACTGGAAATGTAGGAGCATCTCAGTCCATACTAACTGACTGGACTGATTAAATATGATTAAGAAAAGAAAAGGGAAAGTCACATGGGGTGAAATTTTGAGAGTATTCTGAAGTTGAAGAGCACTGAGAAGTGCCTGGAAGGGTAGGTGGCTTCCACATGACTAACAGTCCTTATGAAATAGTGTTTCTGTATGTTCTCCTTATACAATGGGCTGTATGTGTCAACAGCATCAGAATTGAAAGTAAGTCTTGAAGCCACCGTAGAGAGATCTCATTAATAGGAGTCTTGTTTAGTTCAAAAGTGTACACTACTCAAAGCACTGTATATTTTTATTTTGCTAGTATCTTTTGCATTTAGTGGGCAGTGAATAGTGATGAAATCTTTGATTCAATTCCATAGGATCCAGCATTAGCTTTTTGGAACATCCAATGGCAAGTTCACTGTATTGTGCAGAGAAATTAAAAGTTTAAAAATTAGTTTAGGAAAATTAGAGGAGCAAGGGCCACAAAGCAAAATGTAATTTGTTCAAGATCACAATGACAGTCAGTGGCAGAATCTAGATACTGGGTGCCAGAGAGCACACCTCTGCCATGGGCACACATGACCATTGGAAAATAATCAATACTCTTGTTCTTTTTTTTTTTTTTTTTTTTTAATACTCTTGTTCTTAAAGGTGATTCCCTCAGAAGGAGGTAACTAAGGGCTAGGTCTTCAGAGTAGCCAGGAAAGGGCTTCTATTGGGTTCTTGGTTGGATCTGACCCTTCTAGAAATAAAAAAGGGGCTATCCTGTGAATACAGAATATTGAAAATTCAAAAGGTATTTTACAAACTGAATTGGGCAATTTTAACAAACATAGAAGGTACTAAAAATATAAAACCACATAACACATAAATATTTGCAAAAGAGCTCTCAGTTAAACAAAGGAGATATCAAGGTGAATAGATGATAGCCCCAAACATAAGTGTTGAGTATCATATTGCTGTGGACTGAATGTTTGTTTTCCCCCAAATTCATGTGTTGAAGTCTATTCCCCATCGCAATAACTTTAAAAGGTGGGGCCTTTGGGAGGTGACTAGGTCATGGAATGTTACTCTCATGAATGGGATTAGTGCTCTTTTTGGAAGAGACATGTAAGGACTGGGAGTGTGGCTTAAGTGGTAGAGCACCAACCTAACAAGCATGAAGCCCTAAGTTCAAATCCTAGTACCTCCAAGAAGAAGAAGAGGAAGAAAGGAGGAAGAAAGAGGAAGAAAGGAGGAAGAAGGAGCAAGAAGGAGCAAGAAGGAAAAAGAAGGAAGAAGATAAAAGAAGAAAGAAGAAGGAAGAAGAAACATGAGAGAGCTTCCTTCCTCTTTCTCTCACTGCTCTGTGAAGATCCAACAAGAAAATGACAATGTGCAAATGAGGAAATGGGTCCTCAGGATCTTCTGTCACCTTGATCTTGGACTTCCTAGCCTCCAGAACTCTGAGAAATAACCATTTGTTGTTTAAGCTGTACAGTCTATGTATATGATTGATAGTAAACTGAACTAAGACAAGCACAATTGTATCCAAAGCACCATAGTGGCTAGAATCCAGCAAGTCTGTTTTGGGGGAATGGGGTTGGGAGGCACACTGAATATTTGAGAAATATTTCACCAAGGGAAGAGACAGGAATACATCTTTGGGTTTGAGCAGAAATGACCATGCAAAGCACTGAAGAGCACTCCAGGTCATTTAATTCCTATAGCATGGAACAGAGAAGAGGAAGGGGACTCCTGCCTAGAGAGTCTATACTCTAAGTAATCCCGGTGAAGTATTCTGACTGTGGGGAAATGATCCAACTGACCTTCGTGACAGGTGATTTTGGTGCCAGAGTGGAGAATGGATTGGAGTGGTCAAAGGCAGAACATTGGGAAAGGTGATTGCCTGACACAAAACAATGCACTTCCATGGTAGAAATAGAAGAGTGCCCAACAAACCTTGCTACATCAAGTTAGATAGCTGAACTTGGGAAGCTTGTTAAGAAAAGTTTCAGTGTTGGGGCACACTTCAGAATCGAAATTGAATGGTTGGCAGTAGGCTTGGTGATTTTTGAAAACTTGCTGGGTTCAAAGGAGCAGCCAGATGAGTCAAATGAACCATGAGAGAAGCCTTTTAGTGTGGGGAAAAAAGGATGGATTTTAGAAGAACTCTGATTTGAGATTTCTGTCCTTCTCACCCCTGACAAGTTACCATACAATTGTCCATTTCATTTCATAGTAGCCAGAATGATCCACTGGCTTGATACTTACCAATTGCAACAAAGGCTAAGAAAAAAGTGTATAAAATGGATATAAGCTGGGAACTCACTGAATGAGTGGCAAAGTCTCCAAGTTCCTAGTTTCTCAACTCTCAGTTTTACCATTGCTAAATAACAAGCATTTATAAGACACTGGTTGTATTATTTTTTCTTATTCAACATCCTCAATGGCAAAAATTGAGTATTTCCTTCAACACAATTCCTAGCACATTCTAACATACGATACATATTTATTGGATGAATAAGTTAATTATTTCTCTGACATTTTAACATGACTATGTAAATAAATCAAGTGCTAAATATTCCTGATCATACTCTGAAGACAAAATACATGTTCAAACTTAATTTCTGCTAAAAATTATTTTAATGAGATAAAATGGGACCAAGCTATTTATGTGATGTGTGGATATATTCTATTATAGTTGATATGATTCAGATTTGTCTGACCCTGATAGTAAAGCAGGTTGAGGGAAATCTTGTTAATGGAGACAAAGGAGTAAAGAGATTTAACTGTCAATACCATGGAGCTTGTCTCTCTGATTCTCAGTTAGAATTGACAATCTGACCTTCAAATCTCACACTGAGCTCTCTCTCTATATCAAACTGCTTCTGTCTAGGGCCCTACAGCCTGGGTGTTATGTGTCATCAGGGAGAGGCACTGAGAGCCACACTTTGGTTATAATCAACTTTAATTATCTTAAGCAAAGATCCAAATCCATTCGGTCATGTTATGTGGAAATCAGGCTCTGCTGAATCCAGGACCTCAATGATGATGTCTGTTCATTCTCTCTTTATCTTTTGACTTTCTGTATTTCTTCTCCTTTTTAAATATAGTCTCATTCTTTCTTGCTCCAGAGACATTCTCACCCTGTAGCAGGAAAGAAGTCTGTTAATATACTCAAGTCCATAGTTCGTATTTCATGATTCAAATGGAAAAAGGGACCGATCTCTTTCAGCGCTCATATATCAGTTCCAAGGGTGAGACTCCAATGGTCTGGCTTGTGTCACCTGCTTAACTCTTGGCCATTCTGCTCAGGACACAGAATAGCACAATTGGCTAAATCTCAGCCACTGTGGCCAAAAGGGAAGTGAGGTTCTGTGGTTGAGAAGTTCACTAAAAATCACTTGATATAAAAAGTAAACAGGAATGATTTCCCAGGAGGAGGGGAAAGGCGAACACACCACACAGATCAAAACAGTAGTCCTGACAGCCACTCAGAACACATTTTGAATCAAGTTGTAGCCTGAAGGTGGGATAAGAAGCTAGGGTTAGTTGACAGGCTACTGATCTCCATGTATCTTTGACTCAGTGACCCATATGGCATCTAATGCTGGGAATTTAGTGGCACCAAGTACTTTCCTTCCTAACCCAGAGCACCTCAATCCATTGATTGCTTCTTCTCAGTTCCCATGCCCCCTCCTTTGAGCCTGCTGATGACTGTGGGTGACGGGTGTAAGCTGGCCCTTCCTGTGTTCCAGCCCCTGGGTCTACTGATCAACGTGGTGACTGGAGGGAGATGTGATGAAGGAGGCTTGGAGCAGGTTTGCATCCTTGGCATGTATAGGAATGTCATTGGTCAGACTCACTGCACAGATTCTGTCCTTCAGCAAAGAAGGTGTCTGGCCTGTGACAAGCTTCAAAGTGAGCAAGCACCCTCACCGTTGCATAGGCTGGTTTTGGCTCAGAAGGCCATTCACTCATTCAGTTATTGTTTCTTCAGTCCTTATCACATGTCAGTCATTGCAGTCAGTGTTACTATAGTGATAAGGAAAAGCCACATTGGTCTTGTCCTCCTAGAGCTCTCAGTCTGTTACAAGGGATAGACATTCATCAGAGAAATCTGCAAATGTCCTTCTCAATTATCAGAGAAATCTGCAAATGTCCTTCTCAATTTTGCTTCTGTGTCTACTCTTCCTCTCTTACCCTACCCATTCTCCATCTGGAGTCAAACTGATCTTTAAAAAACTTATGTCTGTCCCCTTCAATGACTTTTTATTTCTCTGGGAATAAAATCTTAGCATTTACATCAGCTCCAGCTCCAGTTAAACTCACTCTTCCTTTGTGCTCTTTGCCCACCCTGCCCCTTCCCAGGCCTGACACTTGCTCTTCCTTTAGCTTTGCACACGACTACCACCTTATCATCCTCCTTGTGTCAACTCAAATGTCACCTCTTCAGTGGCCAGCTCACATAAAGGCACTCCTACCCTATTTCCTCTCTATTCTCCCCTTCACTTATCACAATCTACAATTACCTTCTTTATATGTTTTGTTCCCTAATGTTTGCTTTCTCCCACAAGAATGAGTGCAGGGACCTCCACGATGCCCACTGTAACTTACCTCATGTACACATCAGTTCCAGACTTGCTATGCTAGGCTGCAATCACTTCTCTCCATGCCTGGCCTCTGTGCTAGCACACAAGCTCCATAAGATTAGGCCTGCAACTTATCTCTGTATATGCAAAACCAAGTAGTGGTACCCAGGACATAGCAGGGGCTCTGATGTTTATTGATGGAATGAAAGTAAACACAGTTAATCAGCAATCTGTATCCCCATGTTTTTGTATTCATCCAGAAAAGGAAGGGCAAAGAGTCTCAAAAAGGACCTCATCCTTCAGCTGTACTTGCCATGTTGATGGGGAATGGGTGGGGCAAAGGAAATGCTTTTTGTGTAGAAGGTGAGAAATGAGAAAACTTACAAAGGCAGCAACATTTTTTCAAGCATTTCAGATTCAATTAGTAGCCTCTGGTGAGTTAAAAAAGAGAAAACTGCTTGGAGAGAAGCAAAAGACAGGTACTTGACAGCATTCCTTTAATGCTCTTCCTGATCCTTGATGTTTTGTCTTTTTGGGGAGATATCAATATTGTGTGTATGCAGGGCGAAAAGCATCATCTTCAAATTGTAATGAATCTAAAATGAAAACAAGCACACAGTTGGCCAACGTTGCTTTAAAATTGCACATCAAGAACACTCCCAGTGACAAACACTTTCAAGGCAAACAAACCAAACAGAAATTAAAAAATCTCTGTGGGGTATAAATATGTAATTACACTCACACAGGGAGCATTTTATCAGGTAAACCATCCCACTTTGTTAATTGAAATGCTCTAGCACTAGGCTTTTTTGACAAAGCATCTGAATACTATGTGTATGGTGCAGACACGCTGTTTCACCACGGCTCTTCCTAGCTGGGGTTAGCCACCTCAAAGCCATTTTTCTGTGCAGCTGGGAGGTCAGTTCTCTAAGCCTTCCTTTTGTTTGTTTGCTTCTGTTTCCATCAAGCTGAATTCAACAGGATGCAAACTGGTTTGGAATTCTAAATATCAGTCCCAAACACAGCTGTTTTAAAAATTAGAACTAATCACTTGACTTTCATATGTCTCATTTGAAATATAGAGATAAGCCATTGTCTTTGGTAAATTTAGAATTATTAAGACAACCAAAAAGAGAGATGTTCCAAGAATGTACATTAGTACAACTGTACTTCCAGCATCTGAGGGAAGTGTTTCTTCGGTCCTGAAGGAGGTTCTGAGCTAGCTATCACAGCATTTTGTTCAGATCCTTGCTCAGGCTCCACCAAACTCCATGTCACTATCCCACCAGCTGTACAGTTTTTTGTTTTTTTGATGGTACTGAGGATTGAATGCAGAGCCTCAATTTGTAAAAGCACTATACCATGTGGTCCAAGTTCCCAGACCCAGTTCTCAGATACTGTCTCACGCTTTTGCCGGAGCAGACTTTTGACCATGATCTTCCTCCCTCACCTCCTGAATAGCTGGGATTACAGGTGCTCACCACCATGACCAGTCATACAAGCTGTACAATTTTTGAAAATGAATCCCACCCTAAAGGTTGACACTATCCAGATAGAGTCTTCTGTTTGGCTACATTCAGAATTTATTAAAGAAGGACAGATTAGACCTCAGGCAATAGAACAGAGCTATGACTGGCCAAAGGGAGTCAAGGGGGGAAAGGGGCTTGGTCCTTAAGACTTCTCATCGCACACATTCAGGGCTGAACTGGTTCTGATGTGCGAGGAGCTAGAACACTGCCTCTAGGGCCTCCACAGCTGGACGTCACGTGTGTTACCTTCTCTCTCTAGACAAACAGGCCTATAACTGGGAAATTCCCTCAACCTGGAGAGAAACAGGGAAATTCCAGGAGGCAATTCTGCTTCTGGGTCAGAAGTTAGTTGAAGGCACATGGGATCTGAGGTCAGACTTGGCAAATGTGCTGCCCTTTTATCTACTACCTTTGACCTTTGTTTCTGGGAGCAACATTTCCTGCTTCTTCAGTTTTCTGACAAAAGTTCTAAGGTCTTGAAGCTTCTAGTTTTCTGTTTTCTAGCATATCTGACTTCAGAGTCTGCACTCTCCCTGGGTAATCTGTGTGCTCCTTTTTCTACAGGACTACCTGGCTCTACCACCTGTACACCAAGTGATTATGGACTAATTACCTCACCCTTCTGTGACACTGTTCCTTCTTGTTGAATGGTCATGATACTAGTTGTGTTATAGAGCACATTGATTATATATACACAATATATATGTAAATATATAGCTAATGGTTATATACTAATGAATTTATGTATATTTGGGGTGGTGAGACAGAGTCTCACTATATAACTCAGGATGGACTTGAACTTGTGATCCTTCTGCCTCAGTCTCCAAAGTTCTGTGATTGCAAGCACGTGCTACCACACCCTGCTTCAAAGTTGGTATATTTTTGAACACAGTACAATTACTTGCTGCAAGTAAGTGCCCAATGATAGACATTGTTAGTATTTTTTTTCATTTTATCAAGGCATCCTTGGGTGTCATCCTCTATGAGTCTGACAGCTGAGATACAGCTTTCTCATCTTTTCTCGTTCTGTGTCATTACCTCTTCTCGGGCTAGCTCTCCTTCCTTTGTGGAGGCTCCCCTGACCTCACTAACATACAGCCATGTTCCCACCTTAGCATCTTTTTTTTTTCTCTGCTTTTTGGCTATACTTGGAATTGAACTTAAGGCCTTGTGCTTGCTAGGTAGGCACTCTACCACTTGAGCCACACCCCCAGTGTTTTTGCTTTTCAGATGGGGTCTTGCACTTTTGCCCAGTCTGGGCCTCTGTCCTTCTACCTCAGCCTCCTGCAGCTGGGATTGTAGGCATGCACCACCTCTGCATCTTATGGGACTTTTCTGAATGCTGGAGCTCATCTCCTCTTTTGCATCGTTAGCGATCACACTATACGTGTGTGGTTTTGGCCTACCTAGCATTTGGAAATAATGATAATTATCACATTGAAAACTGAGATCAAACATCGTCAACTCTTGAAACCCATGAAGCTGAGGTAAGTATAGAAGAACAGGTGTCTGTTGGCATTCAATTTAAACCTCAGGCCTAGAAGAATTATACGCCAACTGCTCTGCATCCTGGATAAAATTTTCCAGAAACCCTTTTGTTTAAGTTTCTTTTCCTCCTGACTCCTCCATCCTTCTTTCAGTTTTTCTTTTGTAAATATTCATTGAGCAATTTCTCTATGCAGAGCTTTGGAGACCCAGGGGTAAGCAGGGTGAATAAGTCTCCAGCCTCCATGCTTTCTCAGCTCAACAGGGAAGGCAAAAGCAGGCAACCACCAAGTGGTATGGCAGGGAAGCCACAGAGGACACAGCTGGGACAATCACTGCTCTTCCCGGGTAATGAAGGATTTCTCAGGAGCAATTTTTGGATTTATAATAAAATAAACAATGAAGAAAAAATGAACAAAACTGGTGACAGTTTTATCTCTACTGGTAAGTAGAGATAAAAAACTTCTCCAAGATCTGTTTTCTTATTCTTGACCTTTCTTCCATGGTTTTGAATTACTTTTTTTTTTCTTTTGTACCACTGGCTCTAATGCTTGGGCCATGCCTCCAGTCTTTTTTGCTCTGGTTATTTTGGAGGTAAGGTTTCACTTTTTGCCTAGACTGGCAATTCTCCTATTTTTATGGCAGGGATGACAGATTCTTTTTTTCTGTTGAGATGGGCTCTCACAAACTTTTTTTGCCTAGGCTGACCTTCTCTACCCCCATCTCAGCCTCCCAGATAGCTTGGGGTGAGAGGCATGTACCAGTATACCCAACCAGTGGTTAAGAAGAGTCTTATGAACTTTTTTCCTGGGCTGGCCTTGAACCATGATCCTCATGATCTCAGTCTCCCAAGTAGCTAGTATTACAGGCATGAGCTACAGGCACTGGCAGTTTTGAGTTACTTGATAAGCCTTTTATTCATTCAACACATATTCAATAAGTGAAGTTGTATGTCAGGCACCAGACAAGGAAGAGGGACAGACACAGTAATGAATATGACAGAAACATTCTGCCCTCAGGGAGTTGACAGCTCTAACCTAGACCTTCAGATCGGGTCTAAATTCGGTCATGTAAAGGACAGTATGTAAGTTTCAAGCATATCACATGTAGTAAGTCACTCATTTGTAATAGCTGTGTGTGATAAATACTATCATTGTCCTCATTTTATAAATAAGAAAATGGAGGCACTGAGAGGTCAAGTAACTTGCTCAAGTTCTAGAACTGGCTTGAATCTGCCACTTAGCTATGTGACCTGCCCAAGTTACTCTATCTTTACAACAATCTTATAAGGTAGGGAAAATTACTATCATTCATATTTTATAGGTGTGAAAACTGAGGCACAAAGATACCAAGTCAATTATTCCACCTGGAATATTTAACGGAGTGCCTCATTATTGCTCATTATTGTTGAGCAAAAGGGAGAGCGATGGAGAGGTTTCAGAAACATAGAGATGATTAAATTTGGTTTCAAGTTGTTACAATGATATGATTCTACCAACTGGATTCTGATGAGCTGACACTTTTTGGGTACTAGGTAAGATTATGTTACAGTAGCTTGAAAGAATGACTTGTAATTCATGAAAAGGGCAATGTTGAACACTTTCATTCACAAATGCAAGTCTCTCCTTTCTATCTCTCTTTCCCCCCTATCATTACATGTGTTAGGTAGACATGTCGTACCACCACCAGATAAAGAGGAAAAACAGATATTTTGATTGACAATCAGCATAATGTATTAGTCTGCTTGGACTGCCATTTTTAAAAAATGACAGACTCTGTGGCTTAAACAATGGGATTTATTTGGTAACATTTCTGGACTCTAGAGTTCATATTCAGGGTACCAGAAATTTTGATTTATATTGATGTCTCCTTTCCTGACTTGCCCTTTTAGCAATATCTCCTTTTTTCAGGAGAAGGGGTATTAGGATCTGAATTCCAGGCTTCACAAGTGCTGTGCTGCTTGAACCATGGCCCCCTTCCTTTTTTGCTTCTGACTTCAATTCTTCTAACCACACTTCCTACATAGTTAAGATTACAAATATGCACCAATACACCTGGCTTGTTTGTTGAAGTGGGGTCTCACTAACTTTTTGTCTGGTCTAGCCTTGAACCACAATCTTCCCAATCTTTACTTCCTGAGTAGCTGGGATCATAGGCAATATCTTCTTAAATGTGTGACATATGTGTATTACTTCATTCTCCAGGTGTGCTTGTACTCCATGTGTGAATTTTAAATATGTTGGGGCTTGACACAGGTTTTTTGGAGGCAAAAGACTCTTTGGGCTGCTTTGACCCCACCCCTACTCCCACTCAAGTGGTTCTGGCAAATCAGCTCAATGAACAAAAGCTCAAATCTTCCAAGAGTTCCTAGCCTGGAAAACTTCTGTCAAAACTTTCTTTATCCTTAGTACCAAAATAAACACTGGATTTAGTAAGAAATATCACAGCAAGCTTTCCCAATTGGAGAATAAAACAAGATTCCCAATGGAAATGGAAGATGGTTAGACACTAAAAACCACTCAGCTAAGGAAATAAAACCAAACTATTCAGAGGAACTTCTGGGCGTTCAGTGTGCCTGGACCTTGTGTCCACTCTTGCTTTCCTCCTTGCTCTATAATATGTCTGAAAATTCCAGCGTCCTTCTCCTGTAACTCAAACATCTTCTCTATGTCCAGTAGCCCCTTTCTTTACCTAAAAGAATGCTTCCAGCAGCTAGTCTGGGAAGATACTCGGCAGGGTTGCTCAGCATGGGTGCTAATTATTTTAAACCTTTTTTTTTGTTGTTATTTTATTTTTACCTGTTGGGTGAATCTTACTTTTTATGCAAGCTGCCGCAGGCTAGCTTCTGCTCCGAATCCAAACACGTGTTGCTTGCCCTGTAACATGAAAGCTTAGTGGAAGAGCACATTTGTACGTTTAGTGTTACAACCACATTGCAAACCAAACACAATGTCAGGTTTTGACAGTTCCCTTTGAAGAAGCTAACCTTTGACTGAACTTAGAGGGAAAAATTTATACTCCACTGAGTAACCTGATGCTAACTAGAGTGGTAAGAATATCATTGGCATGTGATTAATGTGAGTAATGCCGGAGGGCTGTGCTTTCAGAAACTCTCAGGTTGGGTCAAGTGTACAAGATGATTACTACCCAGTCATAGGCCATGCAACCTGACAGACAGATATACCTGGAATCTGATAGCGAGACTCTGGGCACAGTCTTTACAAGCAAATTGCTTCTTCAGAACTGTTGTGTGAAATTGCTTTTATCCATGTTTTGGAGGGAAGGAGTGATGATGGACTAAGTGATAAGTCAATAAGCACTGTATTCTGTTTGGATGGTCTGTGTACCAAGTCTATGAAGAAAACAACTGCATTGTGACTTTTGAAGGGCTCTGGAACATTCTTTCTGCTCCTAATTCCCCCAGAGTAGCTCCCTTATTAGCCTGTGAGAGCCTGAAATACTTTACTGATAAGGAACATCCAAAGACATGATTCTTCATTCTTCTGAGTAGAGGGATCTCCTTGACACCATCTTCACTCAGTTACCCAAGTGCCTTTTGTTGTAGTTATCTGGAAAAGAACTCCTATCTGACAATGTCAAGTACTCCAAGCAATGGCTGCCATTGCCCCCTAGTTTCCCCATTGCAGACATTATTGATAAATCTTGATCCTTGCTCCAAATGAGCCCCAACACAGAGCCTTAGATTGCTTTCTAAATCAGTGCTCCTTGCAGCCATTATCTGTCCTTTAGTGCTGGGGCAAGAAGAGACCTATTTTCCGTCCAATTTTAAGGCATGGAGTTTTGTCACTGGCATCAATGTGTTAGCTATGCATAGGGTAGGCTTAGAGAGAAGCTACACAGGACTCGCAAATTTTCCACTCAGTATTTATTGTGTTAAAGTTTTTGTTTCTTCTTTACACAGTCACGATTATAATACATGCACCAATTTTCATTTAATATAAAACTATATTTCAATACTATTTTAATCACTTGACACATATAATGTCCAATGTGTACCTACTATTTCATATAATAGGTATTATTTACTGAACTATTGCCTTATGCTGAATATTTAGTTTCTTTGTGATTATTTGCTATGTTATGAATATGATGGAATTAATTTATCATTTAGAGATTTTTTTTTATATTTGAGATTATTTCCTTAGGATAGATTCTTAGAAGTAGTTTTATTGGGTAATAAGCTTTTTGAGATTCTTCACTGATTACCCAGTTGCTTTCCGATGGATTGTTATCTTGTGCTCCTATGTATTTCCAATTTAATCTATCTCTTGCCAATTTTGCAGTTTTAAACATCTCTCTTTCTCTCCCTTTCTCCCACCCCCCTTTCTTCTTTCCTTCCTTCCTTCCTTCCTTCCCTCCCACCCTCCCTTCTTCCCTTTCTTACTTCCTGTCCTTCCTTACCTTCCTTCCTTCCTTCCTCCCTCCCTCCCTCCCTTTCTTTCTTCACTCCCTCCCTCCCTCCTTCCCTTTCTTCCTTCCTTCTTTCTTTTTTATTTATTGGTTGTACTGGGGTTTTCAACTCAGGACCTTGTACTTGCCAAGCAGATGCTCTACCACTTGAGCCATGCCCCAACTCTAATAATTTCTCTCTCTCTCTATCTCTCTTTCTCTCTCTCTCCCGCCCCCCTCTTACATTTTGAATTTTATAGGCAGCAGATGAGATTCTTGACATCCAGTGTGTGGTGTGCTGTGCTTGCTCACTGCTCTGCTTCCATACTGATTTCTGCTCCAAGTTTCTGGGGCATTTACAGCTCTTCTCAAGTTCCCTAGGCATTGGCCTGTGAATTTCCCTTCTGTTTGGTCAGAGGTTAAGGTTCTCTTGGCAGTGTTTATGATTAACGGCTTGGTTCTCTGCTTCCCAATTTCCTCTGTCCTCGCCCCTAATAGCAGGAACAATAACAACCACTGCTACTACTACTGTGAATTATTGAGCACCAGTCCTGTGTTGGGCATAATTCTAAGTCCTCCATATGCAATACCTCCTTCAGGCCTCACTCCAACCAAGAGAAAGAGGTATTATCATCCATTCTATACAAGTGCGTGGTTGCAGGAAACTTAGAGAAGCTCAGTAATGTCCTCAAGCATACTCAACTACCAGAGAAGCTGAGAACTTAATGGAGGCTCTATCTTAGTTTCCTCCCTGCCTCTTTGCCATTCTATATTACAGCTCCCTGAGCTGTCCACCTCTAGGCTCAGTCAATCCTTTGGCTCTGGGACCAACCCAGTTCTGAGTTGGGGAAAATTAAGTATCTGAAGTCACTCTTGTTGCTGGACCATTTCTGGTCTTACGTTTGATCTATATTAAATGCACTTCTGCCCAGTGACGTAGCTGAGAAAACTTTAGAAGAACCTGGACTGCTGAGAGAATCTGTTGAACTGAGCTTTTGCAAATATTGAAAGAGGGTATCTCATAGTGATAACATATTTTAGGTGTTTCCCCTCTTGGTGGTAAAATCTGGCTATATCAGCTCTGTTTCTTCTTTTTTTCTTGTGATCAGATCCCCACTTTATTCTCAATTCCAGTGACTATGATTTTTCTTCAGTGTTCCATGAGTGATTCTTAGTCTTGACAACTTCCTAACAGTTTAATTCCCATAATAACTGCAAATGAATAATAAGATCTGCTATTATGTATTAGCAGGGGAGATAGGAGCACAAGTAGAAAGATCTTGAGGACTTTAGAATAGGGGGTAGGAATATAAGGGTACATTCATTGACATGAGTATTTTCATGCGTGACTCTGGGCTTGCTATTATGTAGAGCTAGTCTAAGAGTTTGCTGAGGTAGTTCCTTGACACCTGGGTTTGAAGATAGCTTCTGATATAAGGTAGAGATGTCAGAATTTCCTTGACATAGAAGAAGTCAACAGGCTCAAGGATGTGAGAATATTAGAATAAACTTATGATGTATAAACTTATAACCCACCCCCTGACTGTATTCTCTTGTAGAGCCCAGACCATATCTTTCATTTAATTTTTATTAGCATATTATTTTTGTATTGGAGATACATTATGACGTTTATAAAAATGATTACAATATAGCTTAGATTCACCACCTCCATCAATCTCCTTTATCTGCCCCTGTTCTTAGAATAATTTCAACAGGTCTCATTATTCCATTTTCATACATGAGTGTATGATACTCCCACTATATCCTCCCCCTTCCTACTGGACTTGTTTTACCTTCCCGTTCTTCATTTTTTAAAAAAAAGACATTTTTGTCTGTTTAAGATAGCTATACAGGAAGTTGCATTATGACATTTCCATGTATATATGTATTACATCCAAAATTGGCTCATCCCCTCCATTTTTCTCCTTTCTACCTTAGTCCCCTTCTTATGGCAATTTCAACAGGTTTAAAATTCTATATTCATTCTTGTATAGAAAATACATCAACCATATTAACCTTCTTTACTTCCTTCTTTGACCTTTCATTTTAGTAGTAACAAATGTACTGATTTGGGGGAGGGGACATTACCATCTTTGATAAACTTCACAGTAGCTGTCTTATATAATGTGACGTTTAGAGAGAGGAATACAATCATAGAACTGGGTTCCCTACTATGAAATAGGGGCAACATGACTGTGAAATAGCAGACCACATAGGAACCCTGAACTGGGTATAATAGATACTGTGGTGCCGTCCAGATCCCTTGTATAGAGTCAAGACACCCTGCTACTGGGAATCTTACCTGCTAACAACTCACAGGTGTTCACATCACTGAAAAATTCCTCATGAAAGTTATTTCCTTCCCAGTTATTGTTAGCCTTTGGCTAGTAACTAAAAGCTATGGATGTATAAAGGTCTGCCTTAATTGTGAACAACACTGAAGGATCATCCTGGTTTTATACAGCTCTCTGTTGATTCAACTGAGGTCCCCATGACAACTTCCTCATGAATGTGCTTTGTCCTTTGCTCAGCACTTCCCTGTTCATTTCCCTCAGGTGTAACTCCTGAAAGTACTCCCCATAAGCCTTCTGCATATAACTTTTCATCTTAGAAAATGCCTCCAGGAAGCCCAACCAAAGATAGCTGGTACCACAAGTGTCCTAGAAAACGGAATCTAAAATGGAATTTTGGAGCTGGATCACTTACAAATTGACTGGCAATGAGCAGCATCTCTGGTAATAGGAGTATTGTTAGCACCTAGCATGCTGTCACAGTGCAGTTGTTAACTTTTCACTAGTGGTGAACTGAGATAGAGGCCAGCGAGAGGAGATGCACTTCAAGTGCAATATCTCTATTACCTATGGGTAGGAGAGAAATGAGTCTATGAATTGTGTGGATATTGTTGAGTGTGCTTGATTACTTGAAGAAAGAAAATTTGAGGCTCATATGATAAATGATGAGTTCAAGGCAAAATGTGAAAATTACAGGGCTTCTTGGTAACATTTAAAGGGGCTCTAATGTCTTGCAGCCAAAGCCCAGATGGCTTAGAGGACCAGGCATAAGACTTAATCACAAAAGTAGTAAAGCTTCAAAATACCTGACAGAAATGACTTAATGTCTTAAAGTTATTTTGCCTCATGGTTTTAGAGGGTTCAGTCCATGGTCACTTGGCTCTATATTTCTGGACCAGTGGTGAGGCAGAAGGTCATGGTGGCAGGACAATGTGGAGGAGGAAGCTTTTCACCTCATGGTGAATGAGAAGCAGAGTGACTTGGAGAGATTCAGAGATACAGGAATGGGCCAGGGCAAGATATAGCCCCAAGGATACATCGCCAGTGACCTATTTCCTCTAGCAAGGTCCCAATCCCAATTTCCACCATCTCCCAAAATAACACCACTAACTGGGACCAAACATTTAACACATGAGCCTGGGGCAGGAGGCATTTCATATTTAGACCATGGCAAGACTCATGACCAAAGGATTACTGTATGCTTCATCACCCGGAAATATAGAAGTAGCCTAACAAATTAAGTGGGAACGTTCATTGGCTGGGGACAACATCCTGCATGGCTGTGGCAATGCCTTCTAGAAGTGGCACATGCTTTGAACCAATGGCTGATATGTGGTTCTTTAGCTCCAGTAGCTAGAATATAAAGGGAGTAAGGGCAGAGATTGGACATCTCCACTATCACAGTCAGCAACCCACTTGTGGAATTTATGCTTCTTGTTTCCGTAATATATAGCATATATGTATGCATTATATGTGATATATCTATGTATGTATTTGCATGTGTGCACACTTACAATTGACGTCATATCCATGTGGTAAAGCACACATCCAAGACCCTGGAGACTGGAAATATAACTTCCACTTAAAGCAATGGGCTACTTTTATGCCATTTAATTATTAACATTAGTGAGAGGCCAATTATACTGTTCAAGAGTAAGATGTTCTATGAGAAAATGACAAAAAGATATTGCGCAATCATTGCAATGCCAGTTTACCATCAGATAGGATGTGCAATAATCCCTTTAGCAAGCTTAAGCTTTTACACATTAATGGCAACATTGGAGAGTGGGAAGATGCCTTTTCCTGTGTTGCTGAGGTCCTTACAATACAGAAATGCTTCTGCTGCTTGGCCCAATTATTGGTGTGTGCTGAGGAGAATAATGCTGTTTTGTGGGCTCTTCCCTCCTCGGTATTGGGGCTTGAGGTGTTTTTTTTTTTTTAAAGCAATGCTGTATAGAAATTCATAATGAGGAGGGAAATTTTTAGTTAGATATTTGGCAACACTTTGTGACACTCTGTATGGGTCTCGTGTAGAGTAGATTCACCCTGCAGGAGACTCTACCAATGCTTTTTTCTTGAACATACGATTAACCAGCTGCCAGAGACAACAGGACATTTAAAATTCTTATTCCAGTGGCCAAGTGACCAACCATATGTCTCAGGCTACAGACTGTATTTAAAAATTACAGTTTTGAAATTGTGCAAGACACAATGCATATTTCCATGTGTGTAAGACAAAAGGGTGTGGACAGGGTGGGGCCTCAATGACCTTTTTCTAGACTACAACCCTTCACAAAGGAAAGGCAAATAAAGTAGCAAAGAAAAGCAACCTGTGAAGTGAGGAGGTGAATAGGAAATTAAAGAAAATATGTCAAAGGCCCACAGGGAAGTGTGTCTTTGTGTTAATTAAAATTGTTCTCATCCTTTCTGAAGGATGAACTGAGGGACCACCTGAAGATACTTGTTCTTGGATATCTGCTGAACAAAAGACCTGTCTTATCTTTTAAATGTTCTTGAAAATTATAGAGAAAACAACACAAATATCAATCAGTAGTGTAAAAGATAACTAAATGTGGAAATCTATTCCTCAAAGAAAGGCCACCTCCCAAAATAACGCCACCAGCTGGGGACCAAACATTTAACACATGAGACTCCTTCAATGCAAGGAACAACCCACATAAAATACACAAATACAACATTGAGCAAAAGAATACACACTGCAAGATTCTGTCTACTGCAGTTCAGAAACTGGGACAACTGGGCTATATCGTTCAGAATGCAGACCTCGGTGGTGGAATTCTAGGGAGAAATAAGGCAATGAGCTTCACAGAACAAAGGGTGGAGCCTGCCTCTGCGAAGGAGTCAGAAAGGGTTCTGATTGAGGAAGGGCCCCTGATGTTCTGAAATTTAGCGGTGGAGTTCTCCTTCCTACCTGTTTGAAGCAACTATAGTATAAACTTACACTTATTCTTCCTGTCTGCTTTCATAACTTTATGAACCAGTGAACAACATTTCTCCTTGTGTAATTTTGAACTTTACATGAAATCTGTGATACATATTTCTCTGCCAGATTGTTTGTGAGATGTATTCACTTTGTGCCTATAAAAGAAGCTGTGCTTCTCATGCCTCCATTTCCTCGTAGCAAATATGATGATAGTACTGTTGTCTGTCGCACTGGGCTGTCATGAGGTTGGAATGAGTAAATTTTTATAAAAAATATGGCACACAGTAAGGACTATATATGCTTCAATAATTACCTCACTAAGCTTACCTGATGTTTGAGGTGCCATCAAGGAAGTATTCCTTCATCCATTTCTCCACTGATGAACATTTAGGGTTTTCAAATATTTGGAATTATAAGCAGGGTTGGAATAAATACCTGTATATTTCTACCTTTCAAAAAACATTTATTTGCATCTCTCCTAGACCTGCAGGGACCAGCATGTTTTCTGGCTTTGACTTTGGTAAGAGTGGTAAGGAACCCCCAGGGCAGAACCCAACACAAATGCCCACCATCCGTTGAAGGTTAGCAGGGCCTTGCATCTTTAGGAGTTCAAGGACAGTAGTTAAAACCTAGAGATTTTTAGGATAAAGCTTAAGAGGAGATGGGGGAGGAAGGGAAACATTAATGCATAGTGGGCACTTAGTGTTAAATAGTTTGTCTACTTATCACATTGATATAGATAGTAAATAGTATTTCTTCATTTTTCAGATGAGGAAGCTAAGGCTTGAAAAAAACTTAAGAACACTGTTCAGATGGCTGAGTTAGAAGCAGCTGGAATGGAATATGTTATGGAGCAAGGGTTGCTGCCCTAAACCATAGAAGCCAATACCATGACACTGGTTTTTGCAGCTACTACTGACGAATGGATTAAGGAAATATGGTATGTATACACAATGAAGTTTTACTCAGCCATGAAGAAGAATGAAATCTTATCATTCAAAGGTAAATGGATGGAATTGGAGAACATCATTCTAAGCGAGGTCAGCCAGGCTCAGAAGACCAAAAATTATATGTTCTCCCTCATATGCGGACTGTAGATCTAGGGCAAACACAGCAATGTGGTTGGACTGGGACCACATGACAAGGGGAGAGCACACACGGGAGATATAGGAATAGGTAGAAAACCCAAAACATGAAAGCGTTTGATGTCCCCACTCCAGAGGAACTAATACAGAAACCTTAAAGCGACAGAAGTTAACATGAGAAGGGGATCAGGAACTAGTGTAAAGATCAGTTAGAGATGAATCAACATGGGTTGTAACACATGTGTACATGAAAGCAATGCTTTCTGTATAGCTATCCTTATCTCAACTAGCAAAAATGCTTTGTCTTCCTTATTATGCTTCTATCTTATCTTCAACAAAATTAGAGATTTTCTGTCTGGAAGTGTGGGGGAGGGGGGAGAGAGGGGAAGCGGGGCAGGGGGGAGAAATGGCCCAAATAGTGTATGCACATGTGAATAAATGAATTTTTTTAAAAAGAGCTTTATTGTAGGCCAACTGACAAGGAAACAGGAAGCAGATCCAATGTATCTCCCCTAGGCCATAGGGAAGGAATTTAAGAGCCTCCAGGAAGGGGAGATAGAGGGCTGATTGGCTACAACCAGGAGTCTTGGAACAGTCCACACTGTTCAGGTACCAGGTAGAACTTGTCATTGAGGTGTTTCTAAACTCTGAGCATTATGCTGGTCAATCAGCCACTATTGACTGCAGCTCTCCTTCTTATGCAAGGCCCTCTTCTCCTTTCTCAGGAGACTTTTGGTTCCCCTAGTCCCTCAAGGTCATTTTCTGCATCTGCATCCTGAAAAACAGCTTGCGCAGGTTTTAGTAATAGGAAAGTTGCTATTTAATGACTGGATTTCAAGAACAACTAATTAAAACTTAAAGGAATAAAGGTCAGGGAAAATGGATTAACAGTGATTTAGCCATACCACAATACATATATTTCAAAATATCATGCTGTATACCATAAATATATATAATTTTTATTTATCAATTAAAAATTAAAATAATAATAATTTAACGTTCCCGCCAAAAAAAAAAACCAAAAAGAGAATAGAACACAAATATGCCTCTCCGGGGCCAGGTCATGTCATAGACAGACGATGATGATGGTTGTTAAGACAATTTCCACACAGGGAAAACCTATGTGATAAGGATTGTGTTTGGCTTTACACAAAATAAACCTCAAGGAATATTGGCCTACACCATCCTCCCGAAAGCAACCTAAAAGCAGTTGACCTCAGAAGGGGGAACAAAAAGACTAGCTGGATCAACCCCAAAGGCCTGTATCTTGTAGAAATCCTAGTCAGATTTAGGCTGCAGCCCAGCGGGATGTCTCCCCCCACCCCAAACGACCATGTGCCCTCAACAGCATCCTTGCCTAACTCTGCCCTTTGCAAAGGTCCACATGGTGCTGGGGTTTTTGAAGGGGGTAAGAGGGGGAGAAATGGGGTGGGAGAATAGAAAGGGATCTGCTACAGAGATGATTATTGAAAGTTGACAGCTGCCAAACACAGTGTCCCTGGCAACACCTGTTGAGTGTGCTCGGTGGCGGGGAGAGTCAGATGAAGAAAGACAGCTGTATACATGCCAACAGCAGCAGGATGCTGTGCTGGGCTCATGCTCTGCCAGCAGAAGATGTGCCAAAGTCACTGGCCCAGATTCAGATGGCTGGGTGTCCACTCGGTTTGCCAGCGAATAAGCCCGGGAATACATTTGCATTAACACCACTCGGCTACCTCCCCCTGCTCCTCCCTCCCCATCCCTCCCACACCGCATAGAACATCGCTCCTCATCCTGGAATGTCATCTTCAGGCTGCTTTTCAGAACCTGTATTTCAGTGAAACATGAGGTAAGCCAGATGCTGTCCTGTATTGCCTCGAAGGAAGCCAGTATCAGCAGCCGAGAGCAAGACAAAAAGCCCTCCATCTCAGGTTTTTGGCAGTTGGCTAGAAAAATATGCGAGGCAATTTTAATTTTTGTGTGTATGTGAGAAAAGAAAGAATAGATGGGGTTTTACATTTTATCTCATGCAAACATTATTCTCACCCAGGCCCTTCCTTTATTGAAGTACCTGGAAATTTGGGAGCTTCTCAGCTAAGCTGGGAGAGTTTCACAATGGCAGTGGATGTTCTAGGGAAAGTTTGGTTCTGCTTGCAAAATTGCTTCCTAAGATGGAGAAATGTCAAATACGTTGAATTTCTTCTTATCTTTTTTCAAGGCTCTAAGGAGACCCTTGAGGAATAAGAAGTCTCAGATCTGGATGAGGGAGTGTTTCTTGGCACAGATCACTGTTTGTTAGTTAGAAAAGAAAGAAATAGATGCCCGATAATATATGTTTATATATTATGGCATATATCATTTCAGCCACTTCATGTCAGCTTGCAGTAGAGGTGGTGAGAGATAAAGCTTAGAAAAGAGCTTTGTGGATAACTGTTTTGGGTAGCTCTTCTCTCTGAGGTCTTAATGAGCAATTGGATTGCCAATGATAGAAATTATCCCAGTCCCCTTTCTCAGTTTTGAATGTCCACAACTCACTTCCATTCCCACAAAAAAATTACATTTCTTGAAAAAGGCTTTCATTTCATTCATTCAACGTTGCCTTTGTGAAGGATGATAGCGCTCCTGATTCTTTTCACTCTGAACAGTTGTAAATCTGTGTGTGTGTGTGTGTGTGTGTGTGTGTGTGTGTGTGCATTTTGAGTAACTTCCAGTTGAAATAATTAAGTAATGTCAGAAATTCCCTGCTAACAGGTTTTGAGTCAAAATTTTATTTTAGGAATTTATTGTGCAAATATATGCATACATAAAAGTACTCATAGGTGGGTATTTCCTACAGTATGCCTTTGAAATCTACTACAGAAAATGACTGGAAAAACCCAAAGGCCCATCCAGGGCCTGTCACCAATGTGACATTCATATCAATATGACACTCAACTGTTAAGAAGAGTGAGTTGACTCCATATGTGTGGACATGGACTAACCTCCAAGACATCTTAAGGGCCAAAAGTAAGGTGTAGAATAATGTATTTAGTATGCTATAGTTTGCATAAAGAAAAAAGGAAATATACACATTGGCAAGTATTTGCTTAGTTTTACATAGACTCTTTCTGGGAGAATGAACAAGAAGCACCTAACCGTTGTTAACCTACTACAAATTTAATGGAGGGCAGATGATTGGAGATGGAGGACCAAGATTTTACTGTGACTTTTTTTTGTCCTGCTGAATATTTTTCTGTTATCATGTACATGTGACACATTTTCAAAATAATAAATAATAATGAAATTAATTCATTTTTAAGTTCTAAATTGAATACTACAAATTTAATTTCTAACTTATTTATTGTTTAAAAGCATAGTCACACACAACTAGTTTGACCATTACTATGGATTAGTAACTTGGTTAGTTGAATTGACTGGCTAATGAGTAATTAGAAGATATAGTGTAGCCAATGCTGGGAGCCAGTGACTCATGCCTGTAATCCTAGCTACTCAGGAGGCACAGATCAGAAGGAGAGTGGATCGAAGCCAGCCTGGGCAAATAGTTCACAAGACCCTATCTTGAAAAAACCCAACCGACAAAAAGAGCTGGTGGAGTGGCTCAAGGTGTAGGCCTTGAATTCAAATCCCAACACTGCCAAAGAATGAAATATCAAAATATCCATTATGAATATAAATAGAGATGAGATTCTTTTTCTTCCTCAGCCACATAGTCAGCTCAGATTACCTGTTGCTCATGTGAATGAAGTAAGGTCATTTTAAGGACTGAATTGCGACAATTCTATAGTAGAATTCGGGCATTGCGTTTGCAATGGACCATGGTCTTGACCTAGAGGACTGGTACTCTGACTGCATCTTATCAGAGGGAACCTGAAAGGAAAGCACAATGCACATGTTAAAAGGAGGTGACTCTGAGGCACCTGGACAGGACTCCTTGTGGTGGGATCCTGGAAAGCAGAAATGCATTTTATCAGATGACAATTTTATACTTACTTCATCTTAATTCATGCAAAGAATTTTTTGTTTAGACAAATTAAGATGCAAGTGGAGCCTCCTAGATTATGTTTTTTTGTTTCTCAGAAATGAGGTTAGTTCTATGACCCCTTAAATCCCACCCTTTAATTTCATTTCTTTTACCGTTTGATAAGCCAATTCCTACTCTATTTCTGTTTTTTTTATATATGTAGTGTTTTTCCACTGAGATATTGGCTTTAAATCCAGAGGTTTTAAGGCAATTGTCTTAAAAGCATGTTTTTAATGTAGCAGAATACTTTGAAGAAATTGTATACAGATATCCAACAGGTTAAAAGGGCATAGAGTGAAGGAGAGAGGTCTGGGTATTTTAAAGGCTGTGGAGTCTCTTCTCCATCACTCACCTGTTCACTTTCTGTTCACGGTCAATTAAATCAGATGAGTGTTCTCATGACATGTGACCTTTGCACTGAGGCTGAACTATAATAATGAGTTAGATCCATATGGGAAAAGAAAAGAGCTGAGTGGAAATTCAGGAGACAGAAATGTGTCCTGTGACATTTTCTTTTACAGCTATCTGGTCATTATGAGTCATGCCAGGATTACAGAGTTTGGGATTTAAAGCATTTATAATATATATATATATATATATACATATATATATATAATAAGAGAGCTAGCAATGGCTGGATTGAGAGACATGCTCACAGTGAAAAAGCAGGTTGTTGTCAAAGTGGTGAATTTCTGAACTTCTGTGTGCAAAGGTGAAATGAAAGCCGCTATATATTGAAAATACCATGGTGTGTTTAGTTTCTTCTGTAGCTAAAATAATCTATTTTATATTGTATGTTCTATGTGTTAGTCAGCTTTCTGTATCTGTGTGAAAAACACCTGGGAAAATCAACTTCCAAGGAGGAAAGATTTATTTTGGATCATGGTTTCATTCCATGGTCACTTGGTCCTCTTGCTTATGGACCTGTGGCAAGGCAGCTCATCATGGCAGAAGAGAGTGGTAGAGGAAGTATTTTGCCTCATGGTTGCCTCAAAACAGAGAAGAAGGAGAAGGAGAAGGAGAAGAAGAAGAAGAAGAGAGAGAATACCAATATACCCTTCAAGGCATGTCCCAATAACCTAACTTCCTTCCACTAGATTCTACCTCATGAAGGTTTTACCACCTCCCAACAGTGCAATCAGCTGGGGACAAGCCTTTAACACATAAGCTTTTGGAGATAATTAAGATCCAAGCCACAATATTTTAACTTTGTGTGTCATTAAAGAGTGTTATTTGCCTTACTGGTCATGAATCATACAATTGCTTACTTTGGTATAATACAATAGAGTTAATAGCTATTTATTCTAAATGTATATTAAATTAAGATTTTTATGTCCATATTCTTCTACCCAAAAAATTCATATGTATATGGAATGAAAGGCAATTTACATAAGACATTGCTAACCTCTAATATCTAGGAAAAGCAATGGAATATTTATTTCACAAAAAGAAACCTGGAACTTTTAAAAATCTTTCCTACGTGTTAAAAGGAAACCAGAATTCACTGCATAACTCTGCTATATTGATAAAGCACCATGTGTGTCTCTTGGCCTATTTAACACGAAAAAATAATCAAGTATCATCCTTTACTTAGTCTAGATGTTAGGGATTACCTTTCATAAGCTCTGTGTCCTGGGGGGCTTCATATAACACTTCTCAAAAATCTCTACTTACTAATTACACTTTTATTCCAATCATTCTGTTCTTTGCATATCCATGAAGGTTTGTATTTAATTATATTTTACATTTTATCATTTTTGCTTTTGTTAATGTCTTGAGGTTCAAAAATGTAAGGTGTCAAAAGTCTGTGTCTTATCTTTAAGTAAGTAAAAAATCCCACGTGGGCAGGGACTACTTGAGCAGAATACCAAGTATCCTATTCCAGGTGTTCTGTGTGTATGTGTTTTGGGTTTGTTTGGTTTTGGTGGAACTGAAGATTGAACTCAAGGCCTCTCGCTTGTAAGGCAAGTGGTTGTTTCACTTGTTTTTGATAGTGTCTGGTGCTTTTGCCTGGGTCAACCTCAGACCGTGATCTTTCTACCTCCACCTCCCAAATAGGCAGGAATACAGGTGTGGACCACCATGCCTGCCTTGTTTTTTGAGACAGCATCTTGCTATCTTTGCAGGATGGCCTCCAACCAGGAGCCTCCTAACTCTGCTTTCTGAGTAGCTCAGACCTATGCGACCATGCCCACTTCTACTCTTTTTTCTTTTTAATGTCCCAACACTTCTCCACTTCACTCAGTTGGCTTACACTCAGGGAAAACAAACTTTTAGTAGTCTGAATGAGCAACATTCAATAGAAAGGCAAATTTCCTGCTAAAAAAGTAACAAAATGTACTTTAAGGCAAAACACAAGTATTTTTTGCATTGTCCCTTATCTACTGTCCTTAAAGAGGAACTATTCCATCTGATGACAACCACATTCATTATGAAGCAGCAGTATTTCTAACTAGATTCCAAACACCCATGACCTTAGAAACATTTAACAGCCTATCTCATAGAGAAATTTATTGGTCTGATACATTTTATGCATTTTTTATAAAGCAGATTAATCTTTTCATTGTATTGTAGTATATCCAGAAGGTTTAAAAGCTAGATATGGATCTATAATAAGAATTACCCTCACTGATATTTCCAGTTTATGTTTTACTTTTGATATCATTACATTTGGCTATTCTATATAAAGGAAGTTGTCCTGGGGTTTAAAACCAAGATACAGCCTGCCTTGCTTTACTGAGTTTTCAGATCTTGTGGCTTCTGCTAGTTTCACTGAGCCTCCTTCCCAGCAGCAGGCATCGGCAAGGAGGTAGGATGTACAGGACAGTCACACCTGGTTTGGATCCCTTGCTACCCAGCTATGTGACCACATGACCTTGGGCACATTTCTTGACTTCTCTAATCCTCAATTTCCTTATCTATAAAATGAAGATAATGAAGATTGTGAGGATTAAGTAAGATAATGAATGTCAAATATTTAGTACAGTTCCAGGTCCACAGTAAGTACTCAATAAATGTTAGCTGTTCTGATTAGTAGATGCTCTTCTAAGCCATGATTCTACTCTCAGAAAGGACGGCCCTAGTCTACACCTCCAGCCTGCTTCACTTCTGGATAGGGGTCATGGAAGGTGTAGTAATATTGGCTGTATTTGACCAAGCCCCTGACTTGCTCTATCTTTACCTAGGTGAAAGAACACATCTGCCAATGAAAGTGAGCCAATGGAAAGGTAGGGTCTTTGAGAGTGCTTGCAAGAAGCAAAGCTTACACGGACTGTATTGGTAGCAACAACACTGAGCAGGAAGCTTGTGGCAATGTGATGCTTGAATTTTAAGCCATGGGGATTTCTTAGGAATCAGATCATCTCACACCAAGTGGCTGTGACACCTATCCTCTTAGGTGGTATCTGAAATAGGTTTTCTTACTCTGAATCCTACTCTGTAATCAAATTTCTCTACTAAGATCTCTGCGATATTTTCAGCTTGTTCCACACCTTTTTGCATGTCTCCTAATCCTGGAAGAAGTTCCATTTTCATGGGAGACCTGTCTAGTGTTTCTCCAGGACATCAAATGCTACCACGTGCTATGGTTGGGATCTCAAAGATCCTGGAAAGAGCTGTATGTTAAAGGCTTGGTCCTCAGCATGATGATTTAGGAGGTGATCCAACCCTTAGGAGGTGGGGCCTAGTGAGAGGTCATTGGGGGTGGGCCCTCAAAGTGATTTATAGGATGCCAGTGTCTTCTCTTCTTCTTTTCACACTTGCCAAGAGGTGAACAAGCCTCCTCTGCCTTGTACTGTCTCCATGATATACTCTGCTGCCACACACCCAGATGCCATGGTTGGACAACCGACCATGTACTGACATCTCTGAAACCATGAACCAAAATAAACCTTTCCTCCTTATAAGTTGATTATCTTGAGTATTTTCTGACAATGACAGAGAATTGACTGGTACACCATGCGAACTGAGCACTCTCAGATGGCCCAGTCCACAGGGCTGAGAATCTCCCTACTGAGATGGTGGTCATGTGGTCAAACTGCCAGCATGCTGGTTGATTCCTAGGAAATGAAAATGTGAAGTTGTTTAGAGCAGTGCGGAGAAAAAAATCCTAAAAATTAATTCTAGTGCTTCTTGAACTTTCTGTTCCTGACCTGTTTATTTTCTTTATCTAGCCTTAAATGCAATATGGAGTTTCAGATGCTGAAACTCTTCTCTTGCTGCCTGTTTTGCCACTCATCTTTTTAAAAACTAAAATCATAGGTACTTTATTTTTGAAAACTAAAAAATAGCATAGTACAAAGAAGAAAAAATGATAAATCCACCACCTAGAAATAGTAAATGTGGGCATAGTGGCGTATTTTCTATTAGTATTTTAAATGTTTTGCTGAGTGGGGTACATTGTAACATCCACTGAAGTTCTTACAATATAACAATATATTCTATCAGTATTTTTAAACAAGAAAAAAACCCCACTCTTTTTTATAAGACCTTACTCTTTTTCTTTCTTTTTTTTTTTGGTACTGAAGTTCAAATTCAGGGCCTCAAGTTTGCTAAGCAAGCACTCTACCTCTTGAGCCTTAACCTCCCCAGCCCTTTTCAGATAAGGTATTGCTTTTTGCCAGGCACTGTTCTTGAACCATCCTACCTCTGCCTCCTATCTAACTGGGATTGCAGGCATTTGCCATCATGCCCAGCTTATTGGTTGAAATGAGATCTCACTAACTTTTTGCCTGGATTGGCCTTCAGCTGTGATCCTCCTGATCCCCATCTCCTGAGTAGTTTCTTTGTGTGAAACTCACACATAGAAAAGAATCAGACTTTGAGGAATAATGCTGAATATTTGAAAATCACTCCAAACTCAGTCACCCAGATATTAATATTACATTACCACAATGATCTCCTCCACGTTACCCCTTATTTATACCCACCTCCCTCCCTTCTGCACCTCCACCCCTCACCCCTGATAGTCACTAATCGATCAGTTCTCCATCTCTGTAATTTTGTCATTTTGAGAATAAATGTTGAGGTTTTATGTTAATGGAATCGTACAGCATGTAAGCTTTGAGACTAACTCTTTTTTCACTCAGTGTAATGCCTTTCAGATCCTGTTCAGACTTCACTGCAGGCCCTCATCAGTTTCCTCTTCTTTCTAAGGACAGCACCCTAAGGTTCATTTGGAGGATCACCCTTTCTCCATTCTCAATCTGCTAGCCACCATCTTCTAGGGTGGTCACATAACCAAGACCTGGTCTCAATTTGCTCTCAGTGTGAGGGTACAGAAACAGGCTGGGGCGTTACACTATAAGTCTTTTGATCCTGACAGTATGAAGAATGAGAGGGAAAATAAAGTTTTGCAAAGGCACCCAGAGCAGATGGCATTTGAATCATGTCGTGAAGGCTCAGTAATATTTTTCAAGTAGAGAAGATGAGAGGTCAGAAAACCACCATTGCCAATGAAAGATCAAGAGCAGACACACACATCCACATGCTAAAAGATAAAGAGAAAAGCATATGAAGATTGTATGTGGTATGTTCTGAAAATACTCCACACGTGAGAACTCAGAAAAACTATGAACTGAGCATGTGCTGCTATTCAATTTAGGAAGGTAATTACAAGAAGACCAATTTTAATTAAAGGCTATTAACAAACAAAATTGGATTTGAAACTGGAAAATGTTTTCAAATTTCATGAAACATACATATTATATTAAAGAGTTCAAATTCTAGAAAAATACATATCACTGAAACGTTAAAAAGGTATTTAAACAAGCTGAAGTGTAACATAAAGGATGATTAATGAATTAATGGGCTCTTCTTCCTGACCTGCTTGGTTTGTAGATCTGTTCAGTCTACTACATTGCCTTCCCTCCATCAGCCTTGGTATGTGAGTGGAAACTGCAAAGTGGGGTTATAATAATTGGCCAGCAGAGTAAGAATAGGAACCTCTCAGGGCAGTAATATTTTTCTACTCAATTGCTGCAGCATGTTGGATTAGACCACTCCACCTTCAACCTCCTTGGTGTGTGCTTTCCTAAACTGCAGAAACTAGAAATCCGAATGCTACCTTCCTAGACATCTTTGAAGCTAAGGACTCAAATGTAAGCTTGTCTCACCAATCAGATGTGTTTGCCGAAGACTAAATTATGGCAGAACTTAACTCAGAAGAATTAAGATGTCTACTGCTTTGAAGCGCTCCTAGGAACTCAACCTAGGAGCCATCTCTTTAGCCATTCCCCCACTCTGTAGACTATAATAAAACCATTTCTGTTTCAATAGACCAAGTTCTGTTTCTGTAACTAAATCCTGTCCAACGTAGCTACCTTTGGTCAAGATTTCTGAATTTTAGCTTAAAAAATATAATAATGCCACTGTAGCAAAAATAAAATATTGGTGCTGAATACCCACAAAAAAATGTTAAAACAAAATTATCACTTTTTTCTTTGTTCAAAATAGCAATTGCTTGACAGTTTTTATTTTCATAAAATGATCTTGGGCTCATAATATTTACAAACTTTTTGCCTGAGGTAATCTCTATTCTTTTTCTGTAAGCAGACATATTTAACCTACATTTTACAAAGTCAAGAATGTAAAATATTGTCCTGTAATACACTTTCCGGTTGATATTGTGAGCGTATCTTCATCTTTATGTCTGTCCTCTATTTTGCATATTCAGGCTGTTTCCAATTTGCAGCTGCAATAAACCAAATCAAAATGAACTCTTTATACGAATTCCATTTTTACTTTTTCTTTTCCTCAGCATAATAGAGGGAAGATTGCTAGGTCCACTTTTAAGGCTTTGATATGTATTGCCAGATTGCCCTCTACAAAGATTTTCCACATTTCCAATGTCATATAGCTATGCTAGTGCCCATTATTTATACCCACCAACACTGGGTATTAATGATTCTGATAATCTCATCAGGAAATCCAGTTTTCACTTTGCTTTGATGTTTTCTTCCTCTCTTCCTGATCACTAAAACAAACAACTCCTCACTCACTCAAAGCAATCTATTTTTTTAGTTGTGTATGTATACACACATATAAAATATTATTACATATATTTATACATATTACACTAGTATATGTAATAGTGCTATTATATATGTATGTTTTCTATACATGTATTTTTAGATAATATATACGTTATATAATTTATATTATGCACTATTAAGACATATATTATCTTCTCCCTAAAGATCAGTATTTTCATTTTTGGCTTCTTTAATTCAAGATTGTTACTCAGACGAGTTCCTTATCATGATGTTAAAATGTACATGTGGTTTTAACAGCTGATATTATCATTGAAGTGTTTTGAAATATTTCTGAAGTTGCACCTGAGTCAGCTGGCACATTTCCTTTGTGCTTTGACATTGCAGTTCTGTGTCACTTGTACAGTGACTCTGGGAAGCAGAACGCACAGCCTTGAACTTTCCAGGCTTGTGGAGGACAACTCTTGACAATCTGAGCATGGTCCTGTGCTGTAAGTTATCAGAGCTTATTTGGTTGCTACCATTAGAAACATGGAGCCTCTCTTCAAACAATCATAGGGCTATTATTAATCTGTCTCTGTTACCAGATTCATAGCTTCAGAGTGAGAAAATATTATCTGAGCAAATATTTAAGCAGAGTTCTCTGCACTGTTCTGCTTCATTAAAGAACAGCTTTCATTCAGTTTGTTCTGCCGTAAAGTGAAATACTTCAAATACATATACTCTTTGGTTTCCTCAGTTATTCTTTTCCCTGGTAGGAAGACAAAGGCTTCTCAGGAAGAAAGGCTTGGTGATGGTGAGGCCTATCTCTTATCCAGCCCCCTCTACCAGCATTTGGTCTGTGGTGAGAGACTAGAGTGAACTCAGGGCCTCATGCTCGCTAGGCAGGCACTCTACCACTTGAGCCACTCTGCCAGCCCTCCAGGTATAAAAGTTTGTAACAACAACAACAAAAGGTCATACAATGAAGTTATGGATAAGTTGTACTGGTACAACAAACTGGTATGCACTATCATGGACAGACACACACACACACACACACACACAACCTAGAAGTGTTCTGAAAGTATTTAATCACTAGTATTTTTAGAGTATTGGAGAACCTGTCTTTCTGATATATTGTACGTTGACATGGTTGACTTCTGGAAATTTTCGTGTTTTTCTTAAAAACAGGTTCTTGAGGAGCAGTGTCTTTCAGTTTGTTTTGTTCATGTCAATAACTGCGTGTTGATGTTACTGTTGATAAGAACCTTATGAATGGGAGAAATGTCCATTGGTTTATGGAGAGTCCTACAAGGGCAAATCTTTGACCTTCTTGTTTGGTACATGTTAGGTAAAGGAAATTTGGAGTCAATAAGCCAAATTATTTTTCTTTTAAGAAAGTTTTTCATTACGTTTTTACACCTGTAGCCAATGAGAAAATGACCACTGCTAGCTCTTTCCACTGCACTTATTTCAAAGCTTTCTAGAATAAAGACCATGGAGTCTTGTTCTCAGTTTCCAAAAAGCCTACACTGTTAGTGTCTTCAGGTAGATGCATCAGTTCTATGATTTAATAATTCTGATAAAAGTTGTACATGTGTATAGTAGACTGCATGAGAATCTGCTGGAGTTGGGTTATATGGATTTTTTTCAATACGCATATTAAAAGAAAGATACAATTTATTATTTTGGACCACAAAATTATGCTTGGAATTACAGATAAAAATATCAAACTTTTATCTTATATTTAAAAATAGACATTTTATTATTTTAAGAAAGAACATCTAGCTCTATCTTGTTATTTCTTTATCACAAAGAAGAGAGAAATGAAATCCGTCTTTAAAAGGCTGTGGAACATTGTACATTTAAAGTACTCAGCAAGTTATTCCCTAAAGCACTCCATATGATATGTAAATCTTTTGATCTTTCACAAAATGCATGAATACTATAAAGAATAATGAGTACAAGCTTGGAAAACACAATATTGACTGTCAGTGTAGTGCACTTAGCCACAATTACTATTTGCCTGGCTTTTGCAACATAACTGGAGGGGATACTTCTGTGAATATGTTAAGACCATGCCAGTTCCTGCTAAAGAAGATTTAATTTTATAAGAAAGACTTCTTTTGCCCTTTCCCCTTCTACTGGTTTTTTCCCTTTTTCCCCCAAAACCAACTCTCAAAATAGAAAAAAAAAATCATCAGGAAAGAGTAGAATTGACTGGAATTTAAAAAGAGAAGACCTGCTACCCTGCTGTTATTAATTACCATATGACAGATAAAATAACTTGGCTTTGGGAAGTATCACTCTATGACACCCAGCAGAAAGAATATTAAAACATGGTAGGTAAACTGTTCTTTATAGAAATTCTTATTTAAAACTTAGCAATCTGAGTGAAATATTTTCTTCAAGTTTTATGCATTCATGTCCCTATGCAGGTTGACACACTGATTTTTGGGATCACCTATCCGGTCATGGGAATCAATTTTCCCCCCATTTGTACAACTACTCCCAAACTCAGTGACATTTTGCCTCTGCCATTCATCCTCAGCTAGCAGCTCTGAACTCTTAGGACTGAATTAACTAATCAGATCCTATCCTATAACTACTATTTTGACTAAAGCAAAGGGAATTCAAATACCAAAATTTTAACTTATATGTAAAAAAAGGGTTGTAGCTTGTTTGCTTGTTATAAGTGCTATTGAACAGCTTCAAACAGAACTTGAAATTTGCAAAACATTCAGAAACAACAATTAAACTATTCTCAAACTAAACTTAATAAATTAGATTTCATCAAAATTTAAAACTTTTCTTCATGGAAAGATATCATTAAAGAAAGGTAAGTCATAGATGGGAATAAAATATTTATAATATAATATATATATGACAGTGCATATTCAGAGTATGTTCAAAATGTATGCAACTCAAAATATAAAGATAAAAAATATTAAAATATAAGGATAAGCAACCCAATTTAAAAATTGGAATATTATTTGAACAATAACTTATAAAGGACAATATACAAATAGCCAAATACACATATACACAAAAAATGCTCAAATTATTATTCATAAAAGAAATGCAATTTGAATTATAATGAAAAAACATTACACATGCACCAGAATGACTGAAATCTAAAAGACTTCCATAAAATGTTGGCAAGAATTTGCAGCCACTATACTCTCACGCATTGTTGGTAAGTATGCAAAATTGTACAATTGCTTTGGAAAGCTGCCTGTCAATTTCTTGTAAAATGAATATATTAAAACCCACCTGATGACTTAATGATTCCATTCCTTGATATTTACCCAAGAGAAATTAAAATATTTAAAACATTTTTGGTAATATTATAGCAGCTTTGTTTATAACAGTCAAAACCCAGAAACAACTTTGGTGTCCATCAATGAGGAATGGAAAAACTGTGGTTGATTTATCCAATGTTCTGCTACTCTGCAACAAAAAGGAATACTACTGGAATGTGCAACATGTGTGAATTTCAGAAGCAGTAAGATGAGTGAAAGAAGCCAGACACAAAAGAGTGCATACTATATGATTCCATATCCAGAAAGTTCTGGAATGGGCAGAACTAATCTATGGTCCTTTGGGATATCACTGATAATGTATATTTAATGAGGTTTAGGCTATACAGGTATATGTGCTTGTCAAAACTAATTGAATGATTTACTTAAGACTACTTATGATTATTACATGGTATGACTATTTTACTTCAAATATAAGACTTCACAAACAAATTTGTAACCCTACTTAGGGTGAATTGTTTAGGAGTGAAGTACGATTGAGGTGATAAAAACAAGTATAGTAGTAATATGTCAATCACGGAATATAGGTGGAAGATATATAACTACATAACTAATCAAATATATATAATATATATGACTTTATGTGCAAATATACATATTTATACTTACACACATAAATATATAATCCTTTTGACGTTTTTCATGATAAAATGTTGGAAAAAGTATGCGTAGTTTTCACTATTGTACCCTTTTATTTTCTACTCATTTAATATTTAGGAGAAAGATTAGGCAAATTAAGTTTCTCACTTATTTAACTTACTTAAGTGATTAAGAGAACAAAGTGCATAAGAAAAAACATAATGTAGTAATTTTCAACATGTAAAAAAGGTTATTCCTCTTGATCAATGGTCTTAAACTTGACCAATTGCCAGGACCATATGAAGAAACTTGTTGAAAATCCAGGTGCCATGACTACACGAGTTATTGAGTATCTGAGAGTGCAGGCAGGAAGTTTGTTATTCTAATGAACCCAGGGATTTCACCACAACTCGGGTGCTTGGGTTCTGCAGTTGTGGACAGTGGCGCAGACAATGTGCATATTTTCACAGCACATTTCCCATGGCATTACTGGAGCGAGCAATCCACAGGGATCTGGAAGTTTCAGAAGGGGCATGGCTGCTACTTGGTCTGTGTCCTGGATGCAGTTAATGTGTGACCAATAGTAAAAATCAAACTAGAGGTCAACATCCCAAGGCATTTGAAGAAGAAACACCAGAGAGACTGTCCTTCATATGACAGGAAAAAACTGCTTGCCAGAGCCACTCTGCAGGTTAGTGGAGAAGCTGCCGAGAACCCAAGTCCACTTCTTCAGACATTGTGCTCTCTGCTTTATCTTCAGTTTCTCAAGGATGCAAAATTACCAGTCTTTTTATTTCCCTTTTTTGTGGTCTTAGAAAAGGGATTTTTAAGTTCTTATATTCTTAAATGCATCCAATCTAAACTTTAAAAATATTTTAAAATGAGTCAAAATGTAAATAACTGTGTTCAAATTAGCCCATTTAACTTTTAAAGAAATGGTCAATCTACTGTTGTATCTGACTCAATTATGAAATAGTGCAAATTATTCAAATAATTATTCAAATAATCTGCATTCAAACTTATTTAAAATCCACATTCTTCATTTTTAAAAAATTAAACATTTTCTAACCATAATTAGTTTTCTATGAATGATTCATTCAGAAAAAAATACATCTTTTATGGGTTATGCCCTTTGAGACCGTTTTTCATTCTGTGTTTTATATACTAGCTGATTAGTTATTCTTTAGTAATTTATTGTAACAGACTACATTTCCAATAGTGTATGGTAATTGACCTAGCAATATAAATTTTTTCCCTGGGGTGGGAAACAGGTCAGTGTGTAAAGAAGTCTGAAGCAATTTTGTAAGAGAAAAATAACTAATTCTGAGGATTCTAAAAAAGAAAATTGTATTCACTTACAGTATTGCCAAGGATTGTTCTTTCTTTTTTATCAGGTGCTAAGTGCCAACAAAGATTGTTGGCTGTATAAACATGTGTTTTAGTCAGTGTAAAATTATACTTGGGCCTGTTCAGTACCTTACCCTCTCAAAGCCAAAACAACCTCTTTTAAGATCAAATCATATTAATACAGAACTTTAAAAAAAACTGTACATTGTGGTTTTCAGAGATAGAAGATGTAGACAGAAGGCAAGCTCATACACAAATTTTCTCTTTCACAAATGTCTGAATTTTTCTTTCATTTGAAGACATATTAGATAGGAATGCTTATGAGAAAAACAATACTGTGCTATGCTTCTAAAATGACACTCAATATATCTTTTAAATTTCCTTCAAAGAGATTTTTTTTATATCAAGATTAACAAAATTTCCCCTTCATTCTGTTATAATCAGGGATTTCAACTATTTATTTCAATCAAATCTTTATCTACAGTGCCATCAGACCTGGGAAAACTTTTCTTGAAGTACTCAAAACCTAGAAAAGTTTTCTTTGGGCAAACTTTTCTTGAGGTACTCAAAACCTAGAAACTGAAAGAAGAATTCAAATCTTTAAGCAAACTTTCAGTTATATCTCTATCATTGAAAACATTTGGATGCTCTTGGTGACAGTGAGGCCTGGATTTTAACTGATGACACAATTAATTAGCAAAGAAGTGAAAACACATACAGAGAAAGTTTGTACGAAAATGTTTACATTAACATTCTCATTTCCTCATTCTAACTTTAGTTCTCATCTGAGAGATGAAACTGTCCATTTGTAAAATGTGACCTTTGTTTAATTCAACAAACTAATTCTGATTCTTCTCAGAGTCATTTAATTTTTTTTTGCTTTTAAATATAAATTAGAAAAATTCAGTCATGAAACTGTTTTTTGAAGAACTTCTTTTGCCATGTATCTGAAGCAGAGAAGAAAACATCCTAGCCTCAGGGACCACTGGAAATAAAATAATTTCAGCAAGCATTCATCCACCCATCGCCAACCATCCACAACCCATTCATCCACCCATCCATCTATCTACCCATTTCCATTTCCATCCATCCATTCATTGATACTTTCATCCAATAAAAATACAGTAAGTCTGCTATACACCAAGTTCTGGAATAGAACTGTAATACAAAGATGATTTAAGGAGTTCACAGTTAGGAGAAACAGAGAAGTGTACATAAATAATCACTCTATAGTGAGAGAAGCACTGTAAAGACAGACAGATGTGCAAGTGACAGCACTGGTTAGCTGGTGCCCAGCTCTACCTGGAAAGACCCAGGCAGGACAACCAAGAGGAGGAGAGCTTGAGCCAGTTTGTGAACAAAGCCGATGTCCATTCCTGATAATGTCAGACATGCAGCTCGCTCTGTCAAGAGCAAGGTTGCTAGAAGAGGAAAGGCTTCTGGTAATGATGGATGAGCTCCTGAAAGGTGCATGCACCTTGCTGAGAGTTTTGAGTTTTGCTCTATTGGAAATACTTAGGTTTCCTTAAGGAGCAGACAAGGTAGGACTGAAGACTAGTCCCTGGGCTTCTGGCTCAGGTAGATAGGGGAACCGTTCATTAAAATGGAAAGTAGAGGGGAGAAGCACTTTCAAAGGTAGATTTTGAATCTGTGTTTCTGTCATTTTTTACTTTGAGGTTTCTGTGGGATATCCAGCTAGAAGTAGCCAAGTGATAGATCTGTGTAGGTTACAGGATTGAATGGAATCCCCTAGAGTCAAGGTGTACATTAATAAAAGGGTAAAGGTCTGACTCGTTCGAAACACCAGCATTTAAGACTGGGACACATGAGAGGAAGCATAGGAAATGGTAAGAGGAACCAGCAAAGGAACTAAGGATGAGAAATCTGATCTGGAGAGGCTGATTAGGAAGAGCAGGGCCACAGAAAGAGGGAGGCGGCATGCCAGCTGGATCTGTGTGAATGGCGCCTTCTTGGCTTATCTCCAAACTGTCAGTTGCTACACCCTCAAACCTAGCAGTCGTAGAAAACTGGAATATGAAGCTTCAAGACAAGAGGTAGGCACAATGATGGACTTTCTGCTTTTTAAAATATCTGGTAGCGAGACCCAAAAGCTGGCTCCCATGGTGGGAACACACAGAATCAGTCGCTCATTCCTGCACTCTCTGAGTGTTTTGTGTATTTCTGTTATAGAGATTTATTTGTGAGTTTGTACTTATACACTGACCTGACCCCAAAGTCTGAAAGGAAGGGAGACACTTTAAAGGATATTTATAGCAAATCACCTGAATACTTAGAAAGATAAAAATACAACTAAACACTGAAACCTCAGAGTATGAGAAATCTTTCATGCTGACTTATTCTGCTACTTTAAAAAATGTCTCATTATCACAGCCAAATGCCACATCATAAGCTCTTTCTAGTGTTAGCAAGATGCAGAACACTTTCTTTAAAACATACAAAGAAATCTTATCCATCTCTATATATCACAATGTCTTCAGGAGTCAACTTTCTTTGGAGAAGACATTTTCATGTTTTGAATGACATCTCATAATTACACCCAGAAACACTCTGGGTCACTATTGTAACCAAACAGATGGATACCTGGATACACCCACTAGAAAATAAAAAAAGACCAAATCTCATCTCTCCATCTCTATCTATCTATCTATCTATTTATCTATGTGTTTATTTCATTTTATTGCTTTTACTTTTTTAGTTTTTGCTTTTATTGATGAATGCCATTTGAACCTAAATTTGAAATCATAATTTAAAAATGCATTTCAAAAATCAAAGTACTCTTCCTGGCAATTGATCTATTTTAATTTAGTTAATAGTTATAATATTAGTTAGAAATAATTACTTTATTCAGATTGCAGTTTGAATAAACAATCTTTGAAAAAAAAGGCCAGATGTTGAGTGTTGAGAATAAATTAGATTTCATAATGAAGGTTAGGAAGGAAGATATTCTGGATAGGTCCATGTTTTGCTTACTTAAACATAACAATTAAGGAAAAGTGATAGCATACTTTAAAACAGTTATGCTTTGATTTGATCTTATTTTTTCTTATATACTGAAAAGTTCAGCCCATTTGACAACTGTACCAGTTAAGGTAAAGGGTAATTTAACAAAGAAAGCTTGACTACAGTGGCTTAAAGAAGATAGCTCTGGATAAAGTATTCCAGGGTATAGGGACAGTTGTATTTGTGTGGTTATGCAGAGTTCATCTTAATCTGCCACTCACAGAGCACTGTCCTTTTCTGTACCATCAAAGCTGGCCTGTGGTCACATCCATGCTCCAGCTTAGGTCAGGAATGAGAGGTATCTTAGGGCAAAGGATTGTCTATGAAGTCTGAAGTCCCAGAAGTTATTTACATTCATTGGTCTGAACTCAGTCACATAGCCACAGTCAGGTTCAAGGGAAGCTGACAATGTGGTCTCTAGCTGGGTGTCCACATGTCCTGTTTAAATCCCACTATTAAGGTAGAAAGGGAAAATGGATTTTGATAGACAACCAGGAGGTTTCTAATCTTTGTGGGATACTCTAATAGAAACATAACACTGAACTTGGACTCATGATTCAAACAATGGTTAAAATGTACTAACGACCACATTGCAGAAAAAAGGGAACCACACTGCAATCTATTCCAAATGGATACTTTTGAAAGACACAGTAATGCAGAAAGATAGTAAAAGGCCCAGAGCTTACACATTTGAACAGGAGATGATGTGTTACAAGACAAATGAAAGTCGGTTGATTTACCATGCCTCTATCCAAATGAAAACAAGGTCACCCCTGATTCTGAGAAGTTCATATAGGAAAGGGAAAGAATTCTAATTAGGATTAAGAACATTATCTCTCTCCAAATGTCTGCAAGCATACAATATGGTACTGTCAATGGCTATACCTATAATTTTGCAGTATGACTTTTTTTTAAAAGAAGGAGACAATTTGGTAAACTGATAACTAATTTAGATAATACTAATTGTATTGGGTGGAAGATGATTAGGAAAGTTATAAAAGAAACCTCAAGTGTGCTCTGCATGGGATATTATTGAAAACATGAATATTGTGCAAAGCTGTTATCCCTTCCACAAAAGGGAGATGATTCCTGGATGTGCTTGTATTATGCAAAGCAGAAGGGGAGGAGTTGGGGCAGGGATGCAGGGCGGGGTGGTTATTCTGACTTTGCTGCACTCTGGAATTCCTCTTTAATTTCCTTCTGTAAATGGTGTGTACATGTGCATTGTGCGTACTTGTGTGCACATGACCTACTTGTATAACATTGTCAGCAGCTAGCTTTATAATCACAAACTGTACTTTGCATGTGGATTTCCAGTATGAATTTACTACTTCCATCTTGGTGAAATAAAATAGCCTTAGATATTTAGTCAACCCAATTGATTTTAGCTATATATACAATTTTCTGCCTGAGGACACTGTGGGACGTACATACCTCTTCTTGTGGAATGATTGCTGTCATTAATCAGTTAACAATAGTTAAATATTTTCTTCCAATTTTAGACAAATGTAGTATGTGTGATGGTTTATTTTAAATGTCAACTTGACTGGGCTAAGAGATACCTATAGACATCTCAAAGCATTATTTCTGGGTATGTTTGTGAATCCATGGGCAGAGTAGAGAAGATTTGTCCTTAATGTGGGTGGACACCATCCAATTGACTGGGGGCTGAGAGAAAACAAAAAAGCACAGGGAAACTGATTCTCTCTCCTGGAACTGGGACACTCTTCTTTTCCTGCCCTTGAACATCAGATCTTCTGGTTTTCCAGCTTTTGGATTCCAGGGCTTGCAAATCCCCTTGGTTCAAGAGTTACTCCATGGGCTTCCTTGATTCTGAGGCCTTCTGATTTGGACTGGACTGGCATCCCTGGTTCTTTAGCCTACATATGGCCTTTTGTGAGACATTCAGCATCCATAATTGTGTGAAAAATTACCCTAGTAAAGTCCCTCTGACCAGTGTATATATGCATATATACATATATACACATATATGTATGTATGTATGTATGTGTCTTTCTAGCTATCCACTTCCTATAGATTCTGTCTCTGTGAAAACCATGACTAACACAGTGTGTTAGTCTCTAAAAAGTGCAGTGTCCTATATGGAACATGCTCGGTGTTATTTGGAATAATTATATTCCAAATGTTACATTATTCCAAATAACATTTATATCATGTGACAGTCAACAAGGAAGACATGGTAGCTGTTCCATGAGCATTCAATTAAGCAAAAGACAGGTTCTTTATATGATACAACAAATATCCTTCTGGCTGTGAAATTCAAATCAAGCAGCCCCTCAGAGCTAGTTATTTTATGTCCTTATCCCGACATCCATTCTCCATTCTTGCCTGCCTTGCTTTGTGATGTGCAAAGATGGACCACGTCTCCAGAGCTTCTGGGCTGGTAGACTTCTGATTGGAGTTGGCCATTCTCTAGAGATCAGAGAGTGAGAATATGGTTTGATATTTGGGGCATTCTCCCTGGCTTCCCTTCCTGCCATACTCTCATCTCAGGCAATAGCTGATTCTATGATCACAACTCCCACTGGATGATCCTTTTCTACTGTTTCATATCTCATTGTTTTCATAGCCTGATCTCTTCTCCTTGTCCCTTCAGATAAGTAGTGGTAACAACTTTTCACTAGAGCTAGTGTCTGGGTACCTCAAAATCTGTTGTTTAATTCTTTAACCCAGCCCTGTAAGTAATATTTTCCTTAAAGTTCCTTCATTTGAACCACCTGAGGTGAATTCTGTTTCCTGCTATGACCATGACAGGGAACATAGCAGACAAGTCTTTGTGTTAGTGTACAACCAACAGGTTCCAGAAAGACTTATCTGTGCCTACTCTAACTTCTTTTCCTTATTTCTCTCTTGAACTCATTTCAACAAGTCATTGCCCTTATCACTCCACTAACCTTTCCCTTGTTTAAGTCACTAAACACATTAATTTATGATAACCTAATGATCAGTTTCATTTTGTTTGATCTCTTAGCTGAATTAGACACAGTTGGCTGTTCCCTTTTTCTTGAAATCTTCTCTTCCCTTGGTTTCCTGGACATTACACTCTAGTAACTTTTCTAATACTTCATTATCCAAGCTTCTTAGTTTCCTTTGCTGGATCTTCCTTGTGATAGAGCCTGCATGGTTGTTTATCAAATCTGCTTTCTGTTTTTCATGGGTGCTTAGTTAGACTATATTTGTGGATTTTATTTCTAAGCATGGTCCCTGAAATCTTCTTATGCACCATCCTCCATTTTCTTTCTCTCTCTTCATGATGGATGTTCTCAGGATGACCTTGGAAACCAAGGGTTAAAAATAGAGTAGATACAAAATGGAAGGAGAGTCACCCAACAATCAGGAACACCCATTTTGAACTTTGAGTGAGAAATCAAGTAAGTTTGAACCAGTTTGTTTCTTTTGGGATTTTTTTTACCTTATAGTAAATAGCATTACTTGAACAAATTCATTCCTTAGCTACCTGCCCTTTTAATTTAGTGACCAGGATTCAGTCCTTGGAGTTCTTCTTCTATACTCTTCTCTTTTTAACTTTAGTCACAAACCCAGATGGTTTAAACCCAGATAGTTTAAAATACCATGTATATTTTCATAAGTCCTCTTCTAATTGCTCAGGATAAAAACTATTCTTGAACCCCCCTCCCCGTCCTGCACTGATCTGTTGATAAATCCCACTTTACCTTCACAATATGCAGAATCGTCCTCTTCTTACCATTGCCACAGTGGTCTGGTCGTATGGGAATACTGCAATGGCCTCCTCCTGGACTCCCTGCTTCTGCCCTTGCCTTTTTCAGTCTGTCTTTAAAAGAGTCACCAAAGTGAGATTATGCAACTCTTCTGTTCAATCTTTACAGCTTTGCCTCCTACTCTGAAGAGACTCAGGAGTCTTCTAAGGACCTACAGGAGCAGCCCTTCCTACCTCTTTGACTGTATTTCCTACAACTCTCCATCTCACTGGCCTCCTTGCTATTCCTCTTTGCACAGTCCCACCTCAGGGCCTCTTTTCTTCCTCTCTTTCCACCATCCTAGTCCCAGGGCCACCATCCCTCAACTCATCAGTGAAGTTTCCCTCACCGTCCATTTAAATTGCAACTCCTCTGCACATATGAACAGTTCTCCCTTTCTTTTCATTCTTTTTCCATATGTTATCAGCACCATACACATTATTAATTTGATTAAATTGCCTTGTGGGTTTTTTTTCTTCCTTCCTATGCTTTAGTTCAATGTCGGCAGAAATTGATTTTTCTCCCTGCCTTATTCCATCATGTAGAGCTGGTCTTGGTGTACATAACAGTGTTCAATCAAGAAATATTTGTGGAATGAATCAATGGATGAATGAATGAATTTTCTACTCTCCTTTTAAACCATGTAGGAAAACCAAAGTTTTAAAGTGCTTTTTAGAAAAAAAAAAACTATAGGAGAAGAAATATCATGTGGAAAGCACAGGAGGAGTGACCTGAGGGTGCAGCCACTGTCATGGGTTAGCAAACCCAAGGGATGGCCTGAGGAGCAGCAGAGATAGTGGAGGAGGAGTTCACATAGGGTCATGCTTGGTACTCACACAGTCAATCCACAACTACCACTCAAAGCTAGTTGACTGCTGCAGGCTTTTGGAAGGCCTTCAACAAGTGCTGTGACATGAGGCTGGAGAATGTGAAAGTTGTGGATCTAAGGCCCAAGAGCTCCAAGGGCAAGAAGAAGTCCAAGCCAGACCACAAGGATATAGATGTCTCCAAAGTGTCCCTGCACAAGGAATTGGTCATTGTGGTCTTTGAAATCTGCTTATCCCTCCTCTCAACAGTCAGAACTCACTCCCTCCCCTCCAAAGACCTGCCGTTGAATTGGCAGTGAGGGCTTCGCACTATAACAGAAAATATTCTGCTGCAATTACCAACCAGCATTTTCACAGTCCTCAAAATTGAACCCATCCCAATAATCATGCCAACAGAGCTGTCTGGAGAAAATTGGTGACCTTTGACCAATTTTCTCTGAGATCCATGGCAAACCAGCCCTTGAAGCTGATGATCCTAGATCTTTATTTTATGTAATATTATCAAAGGGCTATAATTTTTATTTACAAATGATTTTTTTTACAAATGTATTCATGTTTTTCTTTGTAAAAATAGTATAAAGTCAGTATAGATAATATGGAAAATGTAGGAAAAGGGTAAAAGGAAAATTGTACAGAGGAAGGAAAGAATAAGGAATTAGTAGGAAAGAATTCCTGTAGTTACAAAATGCAAATAATTAATAGGCAGGGTGCATGACCTGTGATCTTTTTTCCTTGTGTCTAAAGAAATGTCCTTTTCCAATGGCCCACATAAATTGAATACATGAACACAAACCTTAGTGTACATAGCACTAATCACTTATCAAATACTGAACCAGAGCTGCTCTTATTTCTCACTGCACTCAAGTTCTCACTGAACTTGGCAATCAGTCTCCATCATCTTAATTATCCTGTCATCAGCATCATTTAAAGACAGACGGGGCTCTTTAGATGTTATAAATGGCCCAATGTGCAGATTTCAGTTACCTGTGTCCTCTGTGTGAAATAACCACTCCAGTCACGAACCAGTAGTGAAACATTTCTTACTGAAAAACCACGAGAGATTAAACATGGGTTTGGCCTGGCCTGTGAGTAATGATGTCAAATAATGTCATGGGGTAATTATTGTGAAGACTTAATTCCTGTGTCATCAGGTATTTATGGATATACAAAGCATTCTCCTGATTAAACAGCATTCAAGGTGACTAAACATTAACTGTGATTGACAGTTTACAGCTCAGACAGACTAAAAAGATTAAATAACATTAGAAAGTGGCAGGTGACTTCTTTCCCCTTGGGGCATTTTTCCCTGCAAGGAAAAAAAAATGATTGAGACTTCTAATAATATAGCTAACAAATGTGTTCTGAAGTGTCTGCTTGCAGCAGTCCTGTTCAGGTAAGGAATGCAAATCTGATTATGCATCTTTTTCATCTTGGTGAAGTTCCAGTGGCTATAAAAGTTATAGAAGGTAAAGAGAAAAATATAACTTCCTCAAGACTTGAAATATCCTGAAACATGTCCAACTTCTAGGGGTAGATAGTGTTTCAAAGCTGTTAGCCAAGGTCAATTTGTTTTATAGCTGATACAGAAATAGAGCCAAGATTAGCCCCTAGTCCGTAACTCATAATTTCAGGTAACAAACATTGCCTCTCTATAAAATTTCCCCTGTAGCTGATCTTTCACTTATGTGCATGACTCCTAATTACACACCCATGGATGCCTTACCTCAGTCTCTATCTTTTTCTTTTTCTAGAAGGTTCAGAGGATTTTTTTTAAAAACCATCTCTTTTTTAAGCTGGATGCTACTGCTTCCTACAAAACCATAATCATAAAACCTTACATGCTGTGGTTCTTTGAATGATATGAAATGTTTCTTTTCCTGTCCTTTATCTCATATCAGTAATAGTACCTGGGCCCCGGATTGTCATGAAAACCAAATGAAAAATGCAGAGTATTTAGCAAAGTGCTGGCCCATTTGTCAAATAATCGTAAGTCACTTTAATGAACTAACTCACTACATAAAACCCTCCAGTGGCCTCGTAAGTGAACAAGGTCAACACTGTTGTTTTTGCCTCATGGGTGGCTTTCCTAAAGTCACAAGACTTTTGAGGACCTGAGTGAATATAAATCTCCAAACCTGCTGTTTCCAACCTAAGTGTGTTACCCAGAACTTCTAGACCACACTGCTACAATGGGCTGAGGGATGTTCTTGACACCCCCGTGTCTTATTCCTTAAGGTGAGACAAGTGACATTAATGTTCCCAGCTGTGCTCTCATCAGCCCATACCTGTCCCCTTTCTCTATGAAGGCTGTATTTTGTTCTCATTAAGAAAATAAGCTTCACTCCATGACATATCTGGGTTTGAATCCTGGTTCTGATGCTTAATAATTATGTATAAAATGGACATTTAAAAGCAATGTTGTAAGGATGAAAGTGAGACACGGCCTGCATAGAGCCTGGCTCATGGAAAGAGCTCCAGAAATTATTTTCATTGTTATTATCATTATTCCTAGATAAACTCCAGAGCTGCACTGCTGTACCTGCTACCATTTCCATATCTCCACACCAGCTGTCTCCTTGGGTTCCAGCCAACCTGGCTCATGGCCTCAACACTCCATTGAAACTACTGCTCTCTTGTCAATAAATACCCACCCCTCCCACCCCCTCAACCAATCCAAGACCTCTCTCTGGCTTGGGATACTGTGGACCCATCCCTCTACACTGGACACTTTTCAATCTTAACATCCTTGCACCCTACCTTGGTGGTTTTCCTCATATGTGACTCCCTCCTCTTCCAATGGCAGCCCTTTCCCCATCCCACTCCCTGTAGACAGAGTCTTGGACTTACTATTCTCTTTTCAACTGTACCCAACAAGGATCATCTTTTTCATTTACCCCTCTATATGTGCTGTACCACCTTGTATTCGGTACCTCTGCCTCTAGAGCAGCTAACTGGTTTATTCCAACATCATATATAGAACTCCATACGATTTCTTTTCTCTATCTCTGAAGGCTTTGTGAGAAGAATTGAAGAAATGTGATTAGCATTGATGGCAGAAAGCAAAATGAAAAATGCATAAGCTTCTCTTTGCCGTTTGCAAACATCCAGAGGTGCAGTTATGGAGTCCTCACAGGTCTCCCATGACAGACAGCACCTAGTAACAATGTAAGTAAGTAGTTCCCCACTTCCTTTCCATGCCATGTCTTAGTAGTACCTCAGAAGGTTGGGACTGTATGAACAAGGTGTGTGTATTTCCAGTGCTCATGGCCCATTTAGCAGTAAATTCAAACTCACACAAATGCACTAGCCCTATTGGGCACCTCCGGAACAAGTGAGGCTTGTACATCCGGCTTGAATACCCAACCCTGCTGCCACTAGCTGAATCCTGGACACAGCTGTTATAACTTGTTCTACAGAATCCCATAGTGCTGAAAACCCCTCTAGTATCTCCCAAAACTCCCCCATTCATGTGATTTTCTTCCCACACTGATGCCATGGTGAATCTCAGGGAATTCCTACCACTGCTATACAGTGTGCCATTGATTAGAGGTGTCATTAGCCCCCAGTCATCCTAGATCCTTGCTACAAAGACATGGATACAGAAAAACTATGACCATTGATGCAAAGTGGTTCTAACAAGGAAGAAACCTGAGGTCAAAGGGTGGGAACTCTGGAGCCTCTTTCTGCTTCTCCAGTTTGGTGCCTGGAGAGACCCTAAGTATGGTATAGACATGCATGTCAGTGCCCTTTTACAGAGAAAATAGGAAATGAATTCCAAACAATACTGGAAACAGCTGACCCTTTTAGCACAATGCTTAAATATGCTCGTGCTCAGCCAAGGCAGCATGTGCAGAGTAAATATTTTAATCCCTAATTAATCACTTTGGTTAGATTGGTAAAACACAAGTCTAATGAAAATAATTTGAAATTTCCTTCATGAATAATTGCCTTGTTCGGGGAATTGTGGGAAGAGTCAACTGACTGACCTTCCATTCTTACTCAACTGTACTGCTCTGAGACTTAATTTGCGTTCCTCAACCCCATCTAGTCACCGTGATGAGATTAGAAATACTTTTTGTGCAATTTAGCAGCAATGATCCCGGATGACAGTTAGTCAGCAGAGGGGTGAAGGACCAGGCGGCTTCTTGCTTTCTGGCTGTGGAGCCTGATAGTGGACTATGGAGGGGAACATGTCTTTGTGACCCCACATTCTTTTATTAGGTTGTGAACATGATAGATTGCTGCAGGTTATTGAACTGCTCTTGTTCCTTTTTAATTAGAAACTTGAATAATAAGGTGCCCAGGGTTTGGACATTTACAAAGGAGAGAGAAAGAATTTTCCAGCTCCACTGCTGAATGCTATCCCGATTAACATTAGGCCACCAGATTTAATTACTTCTTCGAGTAAATCAAATCGTTCTCAGAGGGCAATGTTCCTGAGTGTGCAGAGACCAAAGGTTAAGCCACCTTACTAGTCACCTGTTCAGACATGTTGGAACCTGTTAGATTGGAACTAGGAGTGTGCTCTACTCCTCCCACTTGCCTGCCTTGTTCCTAACTTCCTCCCACTGCCCCTCCACCTCTTCTAGCAATGAATGCATTGCTTATCTGGTTGGAATGTCACTAGGAGTGATGGCTGGCAATGGGCCATATGGCTGGTGCACTCTGGCTCACACTGCCATCGTTGCTAAAAATTGCTTGGTCCACCAGTCAGTTTGGCCAGTTCTGTGGACTGTCAAAGTCCACCTGGTGGACCATCTGCCACCTCCCCCTGGAGGTTCCTTCTCTCTTTTGTTTTCCAGTCTGGTCTTCCTCCTCAATCTTGCTCTTTTATTTGGGAGATTCAAATATTTGGGGGAATTTTGCTTTTGCTTCTTAGTAATCTGGGGCACAGGATGTTCTTGAGTTGCTGGAATGCATTTGGATAACAGCATCTTAACTCTTTGCTGCCCTACGGTTACCTTGCACAATGGCTAACAACTTGCTTAAGAAGCTTGGTTAAAGGGCAGAAAAATACTACTCAAATAAAAAGCATCGAGATAAGCAACTTGTAACCCAGGTGATAATTGAATGAAAATTTGGAACAGATTTGGTGTCTCTATTCACAAATGGAATTAACCACATTCCATGCCAAAAGGGCCATGGAAGTCCTCCCGTTCTGCAGGATCAGAGGCTATGGAACTCCTCCCATTCTGCAGGATCAAAGGCATGGAGAATCAGAAGCCAAACTATTGGTTTTCAGTATATTTTGACAGTTGGGGTGGGGGGTGGGGATAACTATGCATCCAACAGGATATGTAGTTAAGCAGGACTAGTTGAATGTATTGTTGTTCTAATATCACCTTTAAAAATAACTCTGTGGTGGGAATGTAAATTAATACAGCCATTATGGAAAACAGTTTGCAGGTTCCTCAAATAATTAAAAATAAGCCAGTGTGGTGGTGCAAGCCTGTAATCCCAGCATTGAAAAAGGAGGAAGATCATTAGTTTAAGGTGTGTCTGAGCCACACATCAAGGCCCTGTTTTAAATATATATATAGAGAGAGCTACCCTACCATCCAGCAATCCCAGTTCTGTGTATACACATCCAAAGGAAATCAAATCTGTATGCTGAAGAGATATCTGCTCTGCCATGTTTATTGCAGCACTATTCACATAGCCAAGAGATGGAAACAACCAAAGTGTACATCAGCTAATGAGTGGATATATTTATATAGTGAAATACTATTCAGCCACAAAAAAAGAATGATATCCTGTCATTTGTTACAACATGAATGAAGCTAGAGATTATTATGTTACGTGAAATCAGCCAGGCAAAGAAGGACAAATATCCCATGATCTCCCTCCTATGTGGGACCTAATAGCCTATTGTGTATGAATCATCTAATATTTATCTCACAGAGGTTGAGAGTAGAATGGCAGTTACTGGATGCTGTGGAGAGTAAGAGCTCCTGGAGTGATGGATGGGGAAAGGTTGACTAAGCTATAGTTGGGTAGGACTAAGAAGTTCTATTGTGCTATATTGTGCAGCTGGGTGACTATAGAAAGTATTTTGAATGTTTTCACAATGAAAAATGATGAATGTTTGAGGAGATCGATATATTTAAACTGATTTAAACATAGTCCAAAGCTTATACATATATCAAAATGCCATATAGTAACCCATTAATTTATATATATAAATTTATGTGTTATGTATCAGTTAGAAATAAATTTAATTAACAATAATAAAATAATAAAGGGTTAGTCCCCATAGCTCCCACTACAGACATCTGAACCAAAGGGTTGCCAGTAACAAGTCTAAAGTCTAAATCAAGGAGAAATGGCAAGATGGTGCCTGAATGACAAAGGACAACTCTGCCTTATCATTATGCCCAGGTTGTGCTGCTCGTAACATCTACAGAACACTTGCCCCACCCTTGTCCTGCCATAGCCTAAGAACAGGGGTGCGGCTGGCTTTTCCAGAGCTCATCTCTTCTGCAGACCCATTTCTTATTTTTCCAGACCACTCTACACAGGAGACTACCACACAGCAGACCTGAAACTGGGTTTTGGAGTCTCGGCTGTCCTTGCTCTTCCCAACTTTTCTGTTCTACTTCAGAATGCCCACAGACTCCATGGTATGTATATAAAGATGTCCTTTGTCGTTATCTGAGCCTGTGTGCCTGGAGCCATTGGGTAGGATTTGAACTGTGGGAGTCTCCTCCCTCTTTCCAACTTTACTCCGAACTGGAATATGCTCTCTGCATTACCTTAAAGTCTTCACTTATGAGTGTTTTTGTTTATTCAGTAATGTTTATTGTACACTTACTTGACACCAAGTGTGGCGCTGGGCACTGCTCTGATTAAACGTAACCCATAATTCTATTCAAATTTTCTTTATCACCACAATTCCATTGCTTCTTCCAGCCTCTTCAGTTGCTTTGAGCCTTACCATTTATTTGCCCATTCATGTATCTTTGCCTTCTGTCCAACATCACTGTTTTAATCTTGAAGTCCTTCACTGACTGAACCTGGTAGCACAGGTTCAGTCCCAGACCACTTTTCACAGAAGCAGACAGATGTGAATATGAGTGTGCAGATGGATGGGTAGATAAATAAAGAGATAAACAGATCTTTGGTGTGAGCTTTTATGTGGCACAGAAAAAATTAATGGAAAAAAATGTAAAAGATCCTTTAGTCCTTCTTTCATATAAGTTCAAGGGCTTAAGTATATTCCACAGCTAATTGTACTGGAGTTAAACCTAAAAAGTGACTTCTAAATCCTAGTCATTGCTTTTTCCAACACACTGTGATTCTTAACCTGAACAATCCAGGTTCTATGCAATGATTACCTCTGCTATCCAGTTATGAAGAAGTTGGTGGAATACCATGAAGACTCAAGAATTGGGCATGGAAGTTCATGCCTGTAATCCTACCTATTTGGGAAGCAGACATAGGAGGATTGTGTTCTGAGACTGGCCCAGGGAAAAGCACAAGATACTCTCTGAAAAACAAACTAAAAGCAAAAGACAGAATGTGGGTCAAGTGGTAGAGCCCTTGAAATCCCCAATACTGCTTCATAATAATAATAATTGAACTTGCAAGAAGCCTTCTGATTCCACCTTTCTGATGCATATTCAAAATATATTCACACAGTGTTGGAACTTCACCGTTTTTTCCTCAGGATAGCCAGCCCAGGCAACAGCCCAGAACTTGGTTGTCATCAACACTGGAGAGAATCCAGCCCTCCCTGTATCTTCCTCTACCCTGTTTTAATTACTTCAGTGGTGCTTCTTCTTCAGCTGAATTTGTACATAAAAGCCAAATATCTGGCCCAGTTCCAGGGCTGCCTCATGGACAAGGCAAAACTCTGAGTCTGAGTTTGGAGACTAAGATGGGGCCCCTCTTGTCCTCTCAGTCTTTCATAATAACAAGTCCAGGAGGAAAGTGGACACTCATCCTTTAATAAAGCTGACTCCTTTCTAAGTTTGCTTAAACCTGAAGCAAACTAGATTGCTTTTTTTGAGCAGATATCTCTTTCACAGAATGTTCCTTTACTCAACTATTCGAGGTGGTTTCTTATTGATTTGCTGCTTATTTTTATCAGAGATTATTTATTAAATATAGTCATGAGTTCTAAAAATAATCATGTTTGAAAAGCTCAAATAGTTTGGGTTTATGAAATTAGGTCACTATTATCAAAATGTACCCAACCCAGCACTTGACACGGGCCCTCTGCTTTGCTTGGGTTTGTGAGTCATTGATAGATGTCAAGACTGGGGAGACAGATAATGAAGAAAGATGTCAAGGAAGGTCAGGGAATTTAGAATGTAGGTTGGGGCATGGAGGATATGCAGGATGTCAGGAGGGTAGGTGAGACTGAAGGACTAGTCTCCAGAGCCAGACTCCCTACCCATGTAATTGCCATGGAAATTGCTAGAATTGAACCATTTCATCCTTGGAGCTGCTGGTGGTATGGCTTGGATTTCTGAATCCTGGGCTTGTTTGTGTCCCCTTTGGTCCATGACAGTGCTCAAGAATATCATTTTATTTGAGAAGGTCTGAGTACTTATCTTTTGTCTTATTCAATGTGAAATTGGAAAGGCAAGTCTGCTCTCAACATGAATGAGGATATTTGAACAATTAGTGAAAGCCAGTCAGCTGAAGCATGCAATGAACTCTCTAGCACTGGAAGTAAGAGGCTTAATGACTGTCTTCAAGAATTTGGAAGGAGTTCCTGTTTCAGATGGGAAGTTGGATTAGATGACTTCAACTATTCTTATTAGCAAAGGGACTGTGATTCCCTGAATATCTTTATTCTTTCTTACCACCTCAATGTCATAAGTTCATGAAGATTATCTAATTTCATCTCCATATTGACTCATTAACATACATAAAGACCAATGACAAGTCCAGAATAGGCAACTGCTTCTAGGATTGGGTTTCAGGGAATTCTGGAAGACACATCAGATTAGAACCGTACACAATTATTGCCTTGCTCTTTTGCTTAAGGATTGGTTCCCTAGTCAAAAACAACCTCTCCTGGAGAAGCAGTCCATTAAGTGTTAGCAGTCATGCATCTAGATAACACGGAAGAACAGTGATTGTCGACTTGTATGATGAGGACTGTGAACTTTGTGATGGGACTGTCTAGAGAGCCATCCCAGGGTGAACTTCAGCAGGTCTGTAAAATGTGGGTAAGAATAACACCTATCTCATAAGCTTGCTGTGAAAATTAAACAACAAAACATGGAAAAGTGCTTAAAAGAGAGGCTGGCAGTTAGAAAGAGATCAGTAAATATTCACTATTATTTTATTTCTTCATTTGAATAATTTGATCCAACACTTTCTTGAGAGTAAGTTTGAGGATATGCAGGTGAAGGGTGAGGCAGGGGTTTTGCATTAGAAAAGGAGGTTCTTTGAAGGGCTGGAGATAACTTGGAGTCATGGGGAAAGCAACACAACGAAGGCAGAAGCAGAGGGCACAGGAGCAAGCAGTTCTACTCCACAATTTTGTCCAGGAAGTCCAACTCTACCTGGCTCCTGACTTTTCATTTTAATGAGTAAACCCCAGATAAAAAGTTTTGGGAACTCAGTTGCCTATCATGAGAGTTAAAATGCACAGGAACTCAGTAGCTTTTTAGTCTTCAGGTTTTATCTTTCCCAAGTACATAAGTCAAGTGAGACTAAAGGCTTCCTAAGAGACGCCATTACTGTAAGGGCTTAAACTATGTCCTGAATTTAATTAAGTTCTTCTAAAGACCAGAGAACTTAGCTACAAACAAAGGAAGAGAGGCGAGCAGCCTACCTGCAGCCCTCTCCAGCACTTTCCAGCAGCTTCTCATAGATAAGTTAGGGTGAACATCCATATTTTCTCTTTCTCATGACTGAGCCCGCCTTTATCCCAGCATAAAGAAAACTCATGTCATGGTATAAGGAAAGTCTTTAAAGACCCCTTCAGTTATTTTTTAAATAACAGGGACAAAGCCTTGCTTTTAGTTATCCTCCCATTCCATTCCACCTCACCCCACTCTCTGCTTCTGTGTGGTTTAAAATTTAATTTAGAATACAGTGAGGTCAGTGAAACAAGGGCATTAGACGGTCTCCCCCAGAAATGGACTTCTTGTTCTTAGAAATCCATGTGAGTTTCTTTGCACTCAAATTAAGGAGGATTAAAGCAGCTAGACAGTTGTTGCTCAGTTCCTTTGCATCATGTGGCCAAGGCTGAAAGCCTTAAGTTGCTGGCATGAGCCGAAGTCAGTGGCCTGATCTCCAAATTAATTTTTGAATTAAATGATTGTCCCCCTCCCTTTTTTCTTCTAATTGAGAAAAATGCTTAGCAAACAGACGGAAAGACTCAGAACAAAAAGCTGTTGTGAAATAAAAAAATGGAGGTTATTGGAAACAGTTTTAGGTTAGCACTAGAGACACAATTAAAACTTTCTTTTAATTATATTTTATTAACTATAAAATAGTTTAAAGTAAAGCATAGTAGTTAGAAACTACTAGATCACTTAACAATTCACTTCTGTGAGCTTCACAACCTTCCATGGACTCAGAACAAAGACTGGCGCAGCATACTTTCTTATTTAATTTTAGAATAGTAACAACATTGTCTTCTAGATCTTAAACAATATTTTAACTATCTAAACACTTGCAAAATGTTTCTATGAGGTAAAATATAAAGATACTTTTAAATTTCAAAACTGAGAAAGATTTTACAAGCTTTTTGATTGTGCCAAAGACTTAAAGATGCTCAACGAAAAACTTCACACTGAAAAGAAAGCCATATCGTTTCCACATTTCAAAATATGAAAACATCAACTTGATCAAGAAAAGTCTTCAAGTCAATGACATTGCTTGACAGTGAAATCAAAATTGTTTGTTCAATCAAATTTATTTAGACTAGTTATATTTCACCAAACCATGACAAAGCTCTCTTGAGTTTGAGTATTTTGGGTTTTGTTACCTCAAAGACCTCTTTATGGATTGAGAAAAAGAAAAGAAATTGATATGGATAAAAATGATTTCTGACTTAAATGCTTGAAGGGCTCCCTGTGGCTCAATGATCTTAGAGCTCTTCAAATATGTTTGTTACACCCCTGTAGGCTTATATTATAGAAGCCTTATTAAAGGAGAGTCCTTGATGGGGTAGGAGGGTCTTGGAACCAGCAAGAGTTGTTACTTGGAATCTCCAGACATTGTTCTGTCGGTTCTTTTGTGCTGGTTTTAAAATGTTGATTATAGACTCCTTGGTGATTAACTTTCCCACAAACTCTACTAGAACCTTGATGGTTAACTTTTTTCTTTTCATATTGAAGTCTCTCTTTGCCAGCCCAATCGTAGGGATGAAGAGAGAGTAGTCACTTGCTTTTAATGAGTTAGTTACTGTTTTGAAAGTCACTCATTCATTCAAAGAAAATTGCATGCCTATTGTTTGTCTGACATTGCTCTTGATGCTGGGAATACATTAGTGAACAAACCAGACAAAAGTCCTGCCCTTCCACACCTTACAGTCCACTAGGAGTTGGGGAAATAACAGAAGTCACAGAGGGACAGTGCATTGGTGTAGAGGAAAGCAGAGCAGGGTGTTGCAGCTCATGCGGTGTACTGAATATCAGAAGTTCATGACCTTACAGCCAGATTACTTGGAAGACCAAGTTTCTGGTTATGGGATGTGATACTGAAGACAGTATCTTCCCAGTATTGTTCTAAGAACCATGAATTCCTTGCATGCATGATTGTTCCTACATTCAGTAGTGCTATGTGCTGTATTTCAGGGTGCAGAAGTTTAAAAATATATATCCTGTTTTGCCCAGAAGTTAAGTATTAAACTACGTATGCTTCATGATCAATAGCTATACACAGCAACCCAATAAATACTGAGGGAACTGGGCACTCTGGGTCTGAGTCCTTTCTCAGAACCCCAGCCTTCCCCCTTGCTTCCAAATCTCAACTTGACTCTGAGTCTTTCTTTTTAATGTGCACACCATCCCTCTTCTCTCTGGGGCTGCAACAGCAGGAGATGAGGAAATTCTGTAGAGAGAAGGGTGGCGATTGCGATTGCAATTCCAATTTGAAAAGTCAGGAAAAGGCTCACTGAGATGTGACTTCAACAAACGAGCTACACCTGTGTAGATATCTGGGGCAAGAGCTAGCCAGGCAAAGGAAATAATTGTAAAGACAGTGCTATGGGATGTGTTCTATGAGATAGCAAGAAAGAGAACCAGAATCAACCTCTATGGACTGACTCAAACAAGGTGGAGTTTAACAGGAAGAATAGGGGTGGGAGCAGGTATTAAGGTCAGAGGAGAAATGAGGGAGGCTTCTATGGAGGCCCTTGGAGGTCATTTGGGAGACATCTTAAGTTCCCACAGGAAGAAAGAGTATGACATTGGTCAACTACTATCTTCGTCAGTTCAGCCTGCTATGACAAATTACCACAAAATGGTAGTTTAAACAATTAACATTTATTTCTCATAGTTCTGGAGGCTGGGAGTCCAAGACCAGGGAGCCTGCATGGTCAGGTCCTTGGTAAAAGCTCTCTTCCTGGTTTACTGATGAGCACCTGCTTCCTGTTTCCTCACATGGCAGAGGGCAGAGAGAGAAGCAAGTTCTCCTGTGTTCTTCTTATGAGACAAAAGGACTCCACCTTCCTGACCTAATTACCTCTCAGAGATCCAGCTTCTATATAAGGGTTAAGATTTCAACATATGAATTTTGGGGGCACACAAACATTCAGTCCATAGCAATCACTGCAGGAAATAAAATAGAAAATGGAAAGGAACAAAAACAGTAGAGATGGCAATGTCTCCTGTTTAGAAAGTAGAAGTAATTAGAGAGTCTGCAAATTATAAACCAAGGACACTTTTTTTTTCTTTTTCTGTAAAGGATCAGATAGTAAATATTTTAAGCTTCATAGGCCATAAGGTTTCTGTCAGAACAATTCAACTCTGCCTTTAGAGTGTGAGGGCAGTCATAGACAATGTGTAAATGAATAAATATGGCTGCATTCAATGGTGGGCTGGGTTAGACCTCTTGGGCTGTAGGTTGCTAACCTGAGTTTATGGACTAATGATTTGTGAAGACCTATGGTAGGATATGAAGGATCCTGAATGAGTTACAGCAGAGTAGTCTTATTTCATCATTTAGTAGAGTATCAGTATACTAGGATAAGTCAACTGGGATCACCATCACCACGCTAAACAACTTTAACAGGACAAATTCTTTCCTGGTTTTGGTTGTTTTGGTTTTGTTTTTTAGCAAGATGGAGATATCATCTTGATTCAAGAACAATCCATTAGTAACTTGTTAAACAACTCTACCAAAAGAGGGCCACACTGGTCCTGGTTGTATGAGTTCAAATTTGCTCCTGTCCTTAGACTCTTCTGCTCTAAATCACAGTTGATCTAAGCCAGCTATGTTTCCCAATCTCTGGCATCATCTGGGTTCCAGTTGGGTTAGCTAACAGATGGAAGGCTAATGGGTCTTGGGTGGCAGCTCCCATAGTGGTGGCATCACCTATGGGCTCCACATTTCACTAGTAATTTCTACAAACATGGTCTTTTTGGTTACCCCAACCTATGGGTGTCAGTAGCTTCCAGCTGTTGCTGCTCTCTGGCTGCCTTATTATTTCTGGATTTGCTTCTCGGATCTTCCATTGGCTGTGAAACAACTCCCTGTATTAAATTATCTCTGTGTTTAATGCTTGAAGTAGTTTCTGTTTTCCTGGTTGGACCTTGACTGGTATAGGAGCTCAGTTGTGAATGTCACCCTAGAGGGAGGGTTGGGCACTGGTGTTGCCAGGCTTTCTTGTCTGCTCTCAGCATTTTTATCAATAACCTGGATGATGATGTAGCAGGTACAATAATCACGTTTGCAAATGCCCTGGAGCTTATTGGAAAAGCTATTCGCTAAATGGCAGAATCAGAATCTAAAAATATCTCAATAGACCAAGTCTAACAAGAAGGAACTTAATAAGAAAAATGTAAACTCCTATACTTGGGCTCAAAAAATAACAAGAAAGGGAGGGGAGAAATTGTGATATAATAACATATGGAAAGGTATTTCAACTGACATCAAAATGAGGCAAAGGTTTATAAAAAAAATTTAAAAAGGAAAATAGAGTTAACTGGAACTATTCTATTCTTTGTTGGTGAGCTTACTCTGAGATGCCAAAGAATGATATAATGAAAGGAAGTCTGGACTATTGAAAGAGACTAGAAAGAAGCAGTACAAGAGATGTACAGAAATAAAACATTACTGAGCCTAAAGTGTTTCAAGGATGCCAGGTTAGCAGTAATGATATAAAATGAACACATTAGCTGGCATCTGTCTTTTAAAAAGACACAAGTTACATGCTCTCCCTCTGTGGCAAACTTTATGATTTTACAAATTAGGAAAATGTTCCTTGTGTATGACAAAATTCTTTTGTTTTAGTGAAGGTTTGATACAAACAAACATTATTGAAAAGAGAGCTCACTTTTACATGTAATTAATAGCTCAGTAATCAAACATTTCTTTAATTCTAGGCACTGATTTCTTTTTGTGAACCTGGACAGTTCACTCTTTCCTCACCAAAAAAAAAAAAAAAAAGGAAAGGAAAGGAAAGAGGAGAAAGGAATTGCCAAGAAGGCCATATTTAGCAAATATTGGGCTTTCAGAACTTAGTGAAGGTTTGGGGGTTTCTCCCACCTTTTTTTGCTTCTTACTACTTTTATGTTCTGCAGAAATCAGAAGCATTAAAACACAATGGGCTCTCTAAGTAGATATGATGAAAAGAAATGCACAGAAAACAACTAGGACAAAATAAAGAATGGTGGCCATGATATTCCATGAAAGAGTTGACATCAAGCCTCATTAAGACTGTCATAATTATTAGATTATCATAGGGCCTATCACTTACTTTCTTCTTCTTGTCTAGGATTCGTAGACTTTTTTGTACATAATAGTCGTACAAGGGGATGTATTGTGACATTGTGACATTTACATATGTGCTTAAAATATAACTTAGATTCACCTCCTCCATCATTCTTCCTCATCCTCCTTTCCCCATCTTAGAATAATTTTAACAAGTTTCATTGTTCTATTTTCATACATGAATACTATATATATGTATATATATATATATATATATCATATTTGTCCTCATTCATCCTTATTTACTCTGTTTATCCTCTCCCCTGCCACTGACCCAACCCCAGATAGGATCTGCTTTACTTTGCTGTCCTTCATTTTTTAAATGTGAGTATTGATATTCAAGGGAGGTTCACCTTGGTATTTCAGACATGTATATATGGTGCTTTAATACCCTCTATTACTTTCTCTTTCTCTATTGCTCCCCTATTGTCAACAGCTTATAGTGTATTACAATATATTATCTTAATGCATAGATGAAATGTATTTCAATAGTATTCATTTTCTATCATTCCCTTTTCATCTCTTGCCTCCTCGTAGTACCCTCAGACAGACCCACTAATATAATCATATTCTGTCTGATGTATGTATATGTATATGTACATTTATATGTAAGATCACATATGTATTTATGTGTACATTTATCTTATAGGTCTAGCTTCCGCATATGAGGGAAAACATGTGACCTTTGCCCTTTTGAGCCTGGCTTACTTTGTTTAGTATGATGATCACAGGTGAGTTGGTAGACTTTTTATAACTTGAATATTTAGTCTGCATTGTGTTTACCAAGTTCTGTTCTCATGTAATTTTGAACACAGAGCTGAGTTTTTTGTTGTTGTTGGTTGGTTGGGTTGGCTTGGTTTTGAGGAAGATTTTTGGCAGAACTGGAATTGGAATTCAAGGCCTCTTGCTTGCTAGGCAAGTGCTCTACCACTTGAACCATGCTACCAGCCTGGTTCTACCACTTGAACCATGCCCCCAGCACATAAAAAACATACAGAGATGTTTTTTATGTGTTGGTTCTTAGCTGTGGGATAGCTTTGGTCTGGCCTATCTACCTGGCACCCACTTCCTTCTTTGAGAAGTACTGATTGACATCTTTTCCACAATCAAAATGTAGACGTGTAGGCTAGTCATGAGTTAGTGTTTGCTGATGGAGCCCAATAGTGCTAAGGTCACTAGTACTACACTACATATATCATTGTGTTTAGCATGGGCAGGTTAAAGGGAAAATTTTGTTAACACTTAACCTGATGTTTTGTGCTATTTTGATGGATTTAGGAAAAAGGGTGGGTATTGTTGGCTCTAATACACTATTCCCTTTTAATGTGTTTTAGGTAATATAAATTATTAAATTTTCTTTGTAATATAGTTGTCACGCTTGGCAAATTCAAAAATAATCAATGTGGTTCTTTAAAAAGAACACTAGGTTTATATAATGTATTAGAGTATTAGCTTTAAAAAGTTTGTAATCAAAAGAGATCTTAGTGATTATCCAGTTTCTATTATAGATAAGGTCAGATGAATCCCAGAGAATTTAGGATCTCTTAAATTGTCAAGTAGAGTGAAACATGGAATTAGAATCCAGTGCTTGTCCACTTTAGCACCCTGAGAATGTTCTGCTCCAGCCCTAGCCATGACCTCATGTGTAAATAGAAAATGAAGATCAGACATAGTATCTATAAGGCCATAAAATGATGTTTCTATCAACTCAGAGTTGAAACTTGTCTATAATCCTGTTCTAGTGAACAAAAACTGGGTGTGGTTTTGTACACATCATTTATTTAATCTATACTAAGATGCATCATTATGTAATTGTATTTTATATTTACTGAGAGCACTCTTTTAGATTAGTATACCAATATCTATAAAATCTACTCTTGTGTATAAATAAAAAGAAAAATGTAAGCAAAACTAATGGCACCTTTAAAACTTCTTTACAAGCAGGGTTCAATACTGCCTAATAATAATTTTTGGATGTATGCTTATTACTCTGCATGCCTTTCCACCCAATGTTCTCTGTGTAATCAAGAATATTGGTGATGCAGTATTTCTGAAAGGAACCTTACAGGCTCCAGGATTTTTTTCCCGAAACCACTGACAACTATTCAGTAAGTCTGATGCACAGGCTCAGGTCAAGACAAATATGTTTCAACTGCCACCTGGTGTCAGTAAGTTTAAGACTTCAAAGATATTAGATACTAAAAAATTAAAGAAAAGAAGAAAGGAAAGAACAAAGAAAAGGAAGAAAGGAAAGAAGGAAGGAAGGAAGAAAATTTAGATGAAATATGACATATTATTTGGCATTTATAGCATTCCTTCCCTCATTTAATGTGTGAATATGTATGTGTTTACATTTGGGAACTGCTGGCAGCCATCCTTCCCAGACCCTTTGAGGAAGAGAATAATGAGGCTCACATAGAGTGGAAGGTAAGTATGAGAGACAGTTTTCATGACATTTGCCCCCTGGATTCAGTCACACCTCAAACTATCCTTGAACTTGACATTTCAGTGAACTGGGCAAATACCATCTAAGACTTATACTACTTTGACTCAGTTCTCTTTCACTAGGACCCCAGTGAATCTTGACTAATACATGGGCAATCCAATGTAGAGTCAATGAATATTCTGTAGATTTAAACATTTACTTAACAAACAGTAAAACAAAGAAACAAAAAAACTGTCTGGCAATGTCAGATAGTTGTCTTCATGAACAGGGCCAAAAAGAATATCAAGAAAACAAAAAAGAAAGAACCAAGCAAATGACAAAGTTTATTGAACAAGGCCAAAGTTTTAACATTTTTAGCCTAGAAAGTACATATGGAAACTGAGGCCATTGTTGCCAGTAGAACTAACCAGTGCTGCCTCCTTCTGTGGACTCTGCCCACATCGTGGGTCCTGTGGTGCTTTGTGCACCTGGGCAGGGACAAAAGTGTACAGTCTTCTACAATATGCTTCCATAGACAAGGCCACTTGTTGGAGATGATACTACGGAAACCTATTTACCACTCTTGGCTAATGCCTAGGAGGTAATTAATAAAGGCTAGCTGCCTTGATTTCTCACACTGTAGTCACTGTGCCTGACATTAAATGAAAGCTCAGAACCCACTCAGCTTTCCTGTCATAGTAACTTACATGCTCTGCCCAGGGTTGCTTAGAAGGCTGCTCTTTAATGAAAGCTCAAGAGTTTGACTGATAGTAATGTATGTGCTAGAACATGTGCCTATCCAACAGCTAGAGTAATTACATAATTTGTCACCTAAGGTCAGACACTTTTGAGAATGAAAGGGAACACTAGTAATAATTACTCGTGACAAGCATATGGACATATGAGCAGCACTAACTTAAGGGAATGCTTTGTTGTTCAATTTCTTTCCTTATTAGTCAATTTACTGTCATCTACTAAAGTGTGAGTCCTGAGGAGACAAGATACAGGTCTTCTTCATGCTGGATTGTCTATCCCCCATACAGCAGAAAAATAGAGTTGCTCAGCAAATGTTGGCCATCACAGGAACAATCAGAAGCAAGGAGACAGTAGCTACAAACACACAGGTAACTACCGGGTTTTCAAGTCATCAGTGACCACCCACGCTTCATAAGCAAAACACCAAAGAACTGGCCATCGAAGCAGTTTAGAGCAGTAATCCAGAGCACAAGCTGTGTTAGTAAGTCCATCTGATACCCTTACACTGATGCATAGTAGTAATTGTCCTACTTTGTCATTGGGCATACATGTGAAGAGGTCATGTCTCTTCTGCACATGACAACTAACAGAGGGAGGTGAAATGAAGTAGGAAATTGTTTAGTCTCCTGGGACACCTGGACCCAGAAACAGAGCTGTTTCCTGCCTCTTCTCCCCTATGGAGTGTCTTTCTTCATGGAGGGAAACTGGAACCTCAGAGTCAGTTCTCTTGGGTTCCAGAGTCACACATGAGGCAAGTGAAGAGAATGGGAAAGAGGACTAAGTGTGGCATCAGCCACCCATTTCTGTCACTGACTGTGTTTAGCAGGGAGCCTGGACCCTGAAGGATCCTATTCCTTCTTCCCTCTTCTCTAAATTCCTCATCTCAGTCCCTGGGTCTCAGAGCTACTTTCTACTCTGGCAAGATTAACTCGTTTTCATAAGCTCTCCTTTATATGTCCTTCCTTCCTTGTGAAAGTAAAAAGGTGAAGTACAAAGAAGTAGTGGGGAAGCAAGTGTGGTGTTGGAAGGTCACACTCTGACCCAGCATCTTAGGGATAGCCATGGTTGGGCCATAAGGAGAGTCAGCTGATGTTCACACTGAAAGCTGCACATATTAACATTATTCTTGTCAGGGGTCCCACTACCCAGAGCTGGAGTGTAATAGGAGGAGGAGGACTCCCCCATCCTAGGAAGACAGAACAGGGGTGACCTGGTTGAACCAGACAGTAAGCTCTGGAAGGCCAAACAGGAAGCCAAATTGTAGAGCTGCTGTCTGAGGCCAACAGGAGACCACAGCGGAGAAGGACTGAACCAAGCCCGTGTTGACAGAGGACAGCAGAGGGACTGGACAGAGGGAAGGAGAGATGTGCTGTCATGGGACCAAGATTTTGGAATAAATGAGAAAGGGATTGAAGCACGAGCCAGAGGCTCTGGATCTAGGACTGAGGGTGTTCTGTGATTTCCTTTAAGGGCTGGGAGGACAACTTGGCTGGTTTCTGGGCTGGAACTGAACAGTATTTAGGGAAGAGAAGGAGGAGGCATAGTTTAGAAGCAGGTAGGTGATGCTCCTTCTTGGAACCCTCACCTCCACATTTGAGATCTCCTTATAATGTTTCTAAGTTTTCATTGCCTCAGGCAACCCCAGCTCTAAGGTTGCTCCAGAGACCTACCTCCCTGCCTTTCCAGGTGGGGATGTTGCTCAAAGTTCACCTCTCAGTCCTGCCTCTACTTCAGTCAAGGTCATCTGGGTAGCGAGAGTGCACTCCAGTTCCTCTGTTTACCGTTCAGTGCCTTTAACTTCCTAATGCTTACCTCTTCATATATAGCATGAAATATAAAGCAGTGGGGTTTGAAACGATGTGAGGACTGGAGTCCAGGAAGCTGGGGCTTAAAGCCTGTGCTCTCTGCATGGCCCTGGTCACCTGATTTGACTTCTCAGAGTCTGCACCTGGGAAACTACTGGCTATTTCACCTGGCATTGTATACAAACTGCCCAACCTAGTGCTAGGCATCATGGAGATGCTTAGAAATGACACCTCTACCCATTTGAATTCCTCAAACTCTCAGATCATTAGTCCTTATTTAATGACTAGTTGTTTTCACTTGGCTAGAATTCAGTTAAAAGAACGGGGCAAGGTAATTTTAAATGTCTGACCCATTTTTATTAATTCATTAAAGTTTTTTGCAATTCTGCTTCGGTTAGCTAGAGTAAAGTAAGAGATAATATTTATACAACAGAAAATGGAATATTTTTTGTTCCTCGTAATTCTTATCAGTAAAAACAGTGACTGTGTCCCTTCAATGCAAAAGGGGCCATCTGGCTGCTCTGGAGCAGAAGCTTCCAAGGAAACAAGGCCAGCAGTGGATTTCTGATATTACTCTTTATAGAAAGGACATGAGTCATGAATAGTTCTGATCACAGTTTAAGTTTTTTAGAAAATTAAAGGTAGGAATAAAAAGGGATTTTAAAGCACTTATTCATATATGGAAAATCAAAATTCTTCAGATACATGGTGACACATGTAGGCCTACGGGATGTGAACCAGCAGCCCAAGGGCCTCTTATAGGGTTGGGCAGAACTTGAATTGTTTTCTTTCTAATATTTGATTCCACAGTGGTGTTATATAAAGTCACTGTGTTCACAACATCAGGCTACAGTGGTTTTCCTACAGAATTGTTCAATTTAGTTCTTTTGGCTCCTATATAAGAGTTAAGGAAATACAAGGAAAGAAAGAAAGTGGGTAGAAGTGATTCCAGAAGGTGGTGAGGAGGCTTTTTCTCTACAGCAGCCCTCCCCAGATGTGGGGGAGGAGAAAAGCCAATTCACCGATGGGGAAATGTTTAATGAACTTCTCAGCATCCCCCACCACCGCCTGAATTAACCAAATGTGCACCAACTTGATAATAGATCAACTTCTCGGTGCAGCTTTGAGAGGCTTGTTTTTTGCCCCCCTCACGTAAAACAGTTTCTTTCTCCCTGAACACAATTTCTCCCCCAAGAATGTTTTCAGTGGGAGATAATACGCAGAAGGTGTACAATACCAATGGTTGTCAAAGAAAAGAAGCTGGGGTCCCTTCTAGTGGGTGGTAGGTAAGAATTACTAATCCAATCTGCTTGAGTTAACTCAAAACAAGGATTAGTGTAAAGTTCCAGAATATGTTAATCTTCCTTTATAGAAGTAGACTTCGGCACTGCCACCAACCCCATGGTTTATAGTTCCTGGGAACAATGAGCCAATTAAACTTGAGAGGGAAAAAGAATCTTGCCCAAGTTTACTGATTGTTACCTAATACTTTTGAGTTGCTTTGATTCCTGATTATCTGGCTTTGTGTTTCAGACACAGGAAATAAAACATCATTTATTATTCATTAGAATACTCCTAAGTACAGTATACCTCCTAATTAAACACATACTCTTGTGTGCTGGTATGTTTTATCTCGTGGTATTAAAGAGGCTGCTTAAAATGGCTTTTGTAAATAGGTCATATTGTTTTGCCGAATATGTCCGTCAATATTAATATACTTTTACCAAAACACATAATTAGAGCTTACGAGATAAATGAATGGAACAAATTGTTACTTATTTGGATTCAACCCACCTGGTAAAGATTTTCAAATGGAAAATAGATTTTTTTTTTTTAGGCTGGAAAAATATTTCCCCTTCTCTCTGCCAATTTGGCACTGTCATTTTGAGGAAATGTTTTTATACCTACAATTGTTGGCAATGACTTTAAGAAGGTTTAGCTATCTGAAAACATTTTGAAATTATTTGTTTTCATTTATTAATTATTTGATTTCCATAAGTAATGATTGACTTATTTTATTGAAGTATTGGTCCAGTGATAGAAGTTGTAGAATATTAATTACTTTGAATATTAGCAGTCAGATATTTATCTAAAAACTATTCTAATAACTAAATAACAACAACCAGCATGGTAACTTACTAGGAACAGGGGCATTTGCTATACATTTTCTTATTTCAGCAATTTAAATCAGTGTTAAGGTTTAGAATTACTTCAGAATTTGTGCTGCATAAAACTAAAGGGATATTACTCATGTAACATTTTAAATGATCCTGAGTTAGAATATGTGTTAAAAATTTTTTATGGAGATTTTTTAAGAATGTTAAAATAAACTCTAATTTTTAAATTTAATGATATTTGCAATCAGACAAATATACTCTGAAACTCTATACCTTTCAATAAAACATCATTATTTTAGTTTAAATTTTGGGTGCCAGAGTCATTTTAAAGGCAGTTGTCATAAAGTCTATTTATATCTTTAGGTTTAAAGAATAATGACTTGATAACTATACCTGAATTTCATTTTCTATCAGAAGATTTTGTTTTGTTTTATTTTTGAGCATCAGAAAATTAGAGAGATGAAAGTTGGAAAAGTTACTAACTATAGTTTAAAGTCTTGATTCTCTTTTCTCATCTATGCCTGTGTGGAAACACATCAACTGGGGCAAAGTGCCCAGGAGCAAACTTACGTGAATACATTTCCAGAACCTGATATTTCCAGGGCAGATAGCCTAGCAATGTTCTCGAAGACCTGGAAATTTTTTATATCCCACATATGTGAAAGTGTACGTGTTGGGGGTGTTTTGTGTGTGTGTGCAATTTTTGGATTTTATTTGTAGAATCAATATGCAAATTTATTTATTATAAGTTGAATCTCATTGAAATGAAAATGAAAAGGCAATACTATTCCTTTAATATGGTTCACTAACCTTGTTCACACTGAGTTACTGAAGCTCGGTAGGAGTTCGCCAGCACCAGTTCTACTCACCCCCTTGATGATTGTGGAGGATTTAATTATAATTGAAAATGTAAAAAAAAAGGACTAAATCTAATCTAAAAATCAATTTTGCATAGAATTTAATAACAGATAAAGATTCAAAATTCTATAAGTAACAAATGAAAAATATCAACACTAGGAAATAAGAATTTAGTTCCCAGCGTCAGTCCTACTACCTGTGTAGATGCTTCCTGACCTCGCCTCTTTCATCAACTTCGTGACAAAGAAATTGGTCTCACACTGAGGCATGGTAAATACATTATGAAATAAAGGCCAGCATCATAAACAATATCAACCATGGGAAACAAAGGCAAAACCAGTACTGCAAACAGTCTCTTCCTCTCATGTGTAGGCAGAGATTTCTCTGCAACCACAGCTCCTCTTGGGCCTGCTGTGAAATGTGTGTTAACAGCCTTCAGTGGTCATCCATGAAGTTAAAACGGCTTAGGGATGGTTTATCTCTCAGATGGTTCTTCTGTATTTGCCATGAACACCAACATAAAAAACACAGCAAAGAAGAAAGGAAGTTTCCTACATTTCCTTGTTTAGTTTGCATGGGGCTTATGAGTGTGGTCCTGCTCTCTTTTTTTTGTATGTAGTATGAATGTCTTGCTGTGTTACAGCAAAAAGTTAGTAAATACTATTGATGTGTTTCCATTTTATCTTCATGGTGCAAGAATCCAGGCTCTGAGAAAATTGACTGCTTGATTGTTTTTTTAAACACAAATGTGATAAAATATAGAGGTGTATGAAATGATGTCCACTTAAAGAAAAAGCCACTGCCAAAAACTGAAAGGATAGATGTCAAAATTGTGTATCCTACACATGGAACCAAATTTTCCCGTTGAGAGACCATTAGGATTTTGCTATTAAACAACAACTTAAATATTCCCCACCCAGGCCCTCTTACTTGCTTCCATTGTAAATAAATAAACACTCCCCCACCCCCAGTGTCCTGGCTGTCTCCAGGGGAGGAGCCCCTGGTGGCTGTGCCGAGGCGCTGGACTCACACTGCCTGGTAACACTGGTGATAATGTAACTGTGTGTTACAGTTCTGTTGAAGGGAGCAGCCTATCAGTTACTTGAAAACACAACATTTTAATTTAAACAAAAGACTTGAAAAAATAAAAGTGGGTCTTAAATGGAGTTTAATCAGTCGGGCGAGAGATGTGTAATGAAGCTGCCAGACGGATTTGTAGCCAGGCTGTCACTTCGGCCATCATGTTTACAGCTCCAGGAGCGAGATTAGCACCGTGTGAAGGCACAAACTCTGGTGAAATTTCCCCTATCTGGGATGGCTGTAAATTTTGACAATTTGACAAGTTATTTTGTAGCAGGGATGGTGATTTAAAAACCTGGCATGGTAAGAATTTAGTTCTTTGAACTTCCTTTCTTTCCCTGGGACCTAGAAAACATGACATCATTTGCCACAACAGGTTACAAACTTAAAACCTTGGTAAATGGTTTTTTTCACTTTCATATTTTATTCCATCTAGTGCTTTCAAGGGAAAAATGCCATTTTGGCCCATACGTCCCCTAAAAGTTCTTCCAATGGTTTTTGATGGAGGATAATTCACCCATGGACCATTAGGACAATGCCATGTCATAGTGATTAAACAGTTTTCCTACAATTCGAATTCTCCATTGCATTGTGCCTGGGGAGAATTTGGGTACGGGTTTTGGAAGATTTACCCTCTTTTTGGTTAAGTCCTGGGAAATTTAAACCGCTCAGTACTTTAGTGTATTAGTTTGCTTTCTTTGCACTGTTAGAGACACCAATTTGTAATTCTCTTTTGTAACAAACGTTCACTGAGTGTTTAGGTGACAATATACAATTAAAAGTGGGTAGTCAGAAAACTTAAAGAGAATAGAAACTTTTTTCAGTAACATTTTTAAAAATTGAAAATTAAAGAAAGGAATTATTGCCCTGGGGAAAAAATAGTAGTTGCCTCTGTTCCTCCCTTCCCTTCCAATTTCATTCCTCCCTCCCTTTCTTCCTTCTTCCTTCCTTCCCTTCCTCCCTTTTTCCTTCCTTCCCTCTTTTCCTCCCTCCTTGCATTTTTCATATTCATTTGCTGAAAATAGCATGCAGTCGTGCATAAAGAATATAATCCACTTTGCTTCCTCTTAATAATCCAGAGAAGCCCTGACTTAATCTCCCACTCACTTCAAGCACAAAGCACCAATGTATTGCTTTTGTTTTACTATGTGTGTTTCATTCCATCTGTTGGAAGCCTAGTAAGTCAATATTACATTTATAGATTCTGCATCATTAGGGGGAAGAAAACATCACAACTGGGAAAAACATGTCCATCATTCTTTCTTGACGATTTTAAAGTTTAAAGGTGTTATCTCTGTGATAATTTCATTCTTTTCAGCTAAAACACTGCAGCTTGTATTAATTTTTATTTAAAACTACATGTTTTCAAAGTTTTTTTTCATTTTTTCCAAGCCTCTATAATTGCCTTGTCACGATTATCATTTTCCTTTCACTGTTGCTTTCTATGGAAGCCCCAGGAAAGAGTTACTAAAAATTAAATTTCATGCTTGCGTGTGTTTCTGTGATCTGCGGCGTGTATGATCTCTGAGTGCGAACTTCTCTAAAAATAAATGGATTACCCTTTTTACTACACTGTCTGATGTCTCTTCAACGGATAGCCCTGCTTCCCTGTGATCTCTAACTCACCACAATTGAAGTGACAAGCGTTGAAATGGGGGCCTCACGGTGGCGCCCTCTGCCTTTGCGGGCCCCTTCTGCAGCGGGGAGCGGTTCACGCTGCAATGCACTGGTTCTCAAACTTGATTGGTGTCTGGACCCCTTTCAAAGAACAGCAGTCTTCAGATTCCCATCAGGGGAGTCCACCTTTGGAAATTCGGACCTGAAAGTTATTAGCTTATGCTACAAATTCCTTGCAATTGAGAATTATCACTGCAAAGAAAAGTTGGTACTTTACAACTGCTAAAAGGTTGAGTTTTTAAATCTTTATTCTGATATTGAAACAAAATTCCAAACACTTTCCATATTCTAAAAGTGTCAGAATCCTGAAAGTGTCCATGGAAGAACCTGTTGGAGTCCCTGCTTTTCCTTTCCAGAGGAAATGCATCATTTGTTGCCAGCAGAAGAGAGCCTCTGACCTTTTATAAACTGCTCTGTAAATATCATCGTTGCTTAGTTTGTGAAAGACTAATGTGTTTCCACTAACAAAACTGTCTTTCCAGGGTTGCTGTTCTCTAGAATAAAGCTTGTTTTCCTAATGGGCTTTCTACCGCTGGCATTTTTTTAAAGGCAATTAAATTTGTCTAAGGGATTGCACTTTGAGGCAATCCAAGGAATTTTAATCAAGGACCAATAAGAAAGCCAAAGTCTGGAAGTGGGAAAAAAAGAATGTGACAAAGTAGCAGACCTCAAAAATATGAACCAAGTCGATTTTCTAATATTGCCTTTTAAGTAGAAGTAGAGTGTTTCAAAAAAAAAAGTAAAGTAAATGTTATAAATAAATAAAAATAAGGTTTTTTTTTTCGTTGGGAGTAACTTCTATGTTAGCTGGGTGATGGTAACAGACAATAGAATTGGCTTCTCTCTTTATAGCAATCAGCAAGTATGGACTTTCTTTTAAAAGAAGAATGAATGATGCCTTTAAAGGATGTGTTCTTTCAAAGGGGAAGAATTATAAGGGAATGAATGATGAGAGACTAAGTTTAGAACATTGGCATTCCCATCTGTCCTTTCTTGTGTGTAATAGAGGAAAGAAATCAACCAATTAACAGTGAGGAAAATCAGGCCATATGACCCAAAGGTCCTACAGCTTCAGCCCATTATGGTTCTTGCATTTCTAATAAGCTTCCAACCACAGGCAAGGCTGGCACAGCTTTGAGCCAACTCACACACCTTAAAAACAAATATATATGGTTACTCGTGTACCACTGTGGGAACATACCATAAAACCAAACAGAAAGAAATATAATAAACATGTCATTCCAGAAGCATATGCTATGATGTGTAGCTTCTCGTCTTCAGTAGTTGGGCTTTATTACTATAACCACAACGTGAGCTGCTCTGGGAAAGAGAACAACAAGGTCAGCTTGTAGGCCAATGGAACTGTCAGTCAAAGGCTCTTCCTTTCAAAGCACAGCTATCTGGGTTGAACTTTGTACCGGAAGTTTGGTTCATCCCAGTAGCTTTGTAAATAGAAATATCCCTAGTGAGCCTGGATGGCAACTCATTTTTGATAGATCTTACAAGATTTATAAGTAAGTCTTTTGTTATTAGTCTCAGGAAAGAGCTATTTTAATTAATCTGGTATATAATCAGGCTGTATGTTATAGAAGACCTCAAGTACACTCACAAAAGCCTAAAAATTAGGAAATGTACGTTTCCTAAAAGGGTCAATATGCTTTTTTTTTTGTAAGAATTTGGTGGCAGTTTTTTTAAGTGATTATTATTTGGTATGCTTAAAATACTACATTAAGAAAATATTTTAAATTTTTATATAAAATAAAAATTATACCCTTAATTTATCATAGTGCTGTTCTTAATTCTAAACATTTAGAAATTCTCAAAAAAAAAAAGGGAAACCTTTTGTAATTTCTTTTGATTTAGAAATATTGGGAGGGGGATCAAGGAGAATGATGGAGGTTGTGAATTCAACTATGATATATTGTAAGAACTTGTGTAAATGTTGCAGTGTACCCCCAGTACAACAATAATATGAAAATAAATTTTTTTAAAAAAAGGAACATATGCACAAAGAAAAATAAATATGCCAATAAACTAATATTAGCTTATTAACCTGCAATGAGGTAACTGGAGTCAGGGATCTCGTTTCCTCTGCTCTTACATCCTTTGCCCCTATTATCAGTGCCAACATGTAAACTGGCTGAATGGATGAATAAATGACTGAGTACAGTATTAAACTGATACATTTTAGTCCTTTTAATTATGTGAAAACGGTAATTATAATTATCACAGTTAAAATAGAGATGGACTTCTGATGCTTGCATTTCCCTAACTGCTAAAGGTATCCAAACTTCTAAAATATTGTTGCACCTAGCAGACCTGACTCATTCTTCTCACACTCAGAAAACTTTCTGCTGCCACAAAGGGTCTTACTGAAGTCAGTCCTCCTGAGGAAATGTCTATCTTTATGTAAACTCTAAGAACCATTTAGCCCATAGGACTGTTGCTCTTGATCGTTCTCATAACGTACTTGTACTTGGTTTTTGTGGAAGCAGGCAGCATGGTTTCACCTGGGATCTACAGAATTATAGTGTGTGTCTGACATCTAGGAGCTGGACATGGAGTTTGCTGGCAAGAATGTTGAGTCTTTATTGGACTTCTAAAGAACAGTGAAGTATTTATTCTTTTAGACATTCACTCTATTGCAAGCTGTTAGCATTCAAATATGTCTTAGCTCTCATTTTTCTGTGAAGCAGAGAAGCACATAAACGAGGGGCAAAAAATTATTGGAATAATGAGTCAAATATTAAACAGTGTATTCCAAGAGTATGAGAGAGATTTCACCAAGTATTTTTAAGTATTATTGTGCCCAGGCCTGAATGGGAATTCAAAGCTGAGGGAAATAAAGCGTGTGACTTAAAGGACCCATGGTGAATCAAGGGAGTAAGACTCACATGCATTAGCAGCACGAGCACACACACTGCTGCACAGACACACACACACAGACACACACACACCCCTGCATAGACACACACAGACACAGACACACCCTTGCATAGATATACACACACAGACACACAAACACACACCTGCACAGACACACAGTCTTAATAGGAGAACGATTAAAAACAACACATGAATAATAATAATTACAAGATGGCAAGATTAAAAGCTTATATAGAAATTCATGAGTGCAAAGTACCTTCCAAGAGTGGAATTCGTCGGGAAAAGCCCTCTGAAGTAGTGAGATTTGAGCAGAGCCTGTTAAATATAGTATTTTATGTTGCCTTTCATTCAACAAACATTGGCAAAAATGCCTCTGTAGCCTGGTCCCTGGAGAGCTGCACCTGGATGACAAGATGACCAAGTCAAGTCATATTCTCAAGTCTTATTCTTTGTTTTGACCCTAGCACATACTATGTAGTGTATCATATTAGAATTATTTAAAAATATTTTAGCTCTTGGGACTGATAGTGACTACCTGGTCACTGCAAGAGCAGGAACAGTTAAAAAAGCAAGTGAGGACAGGTGTGGTAAAACACACCTGTAATTGCAGCACTTGGGAAACTGAGCCAGGAGGATTGTGTTTGTGGCCAGCTTGGGCTACCTAGTGAGACCCTGCCTCAGAAAAACAAACAAACAAAATAAAAAATAAAAAAAACCCCAAAACCCAGGAGTGTGTGAGGCTGCTATCTAAGGTGTATCATCAGAGCTAATGTGGAAAGGACACTCGAGAGTTCTGAACCAAAAGGAACAGAACTAAGATGTTAGGCACACACGAATTTTTTAAAAATAGCTACTGATTTGGCCTATTCTGTCAGAACCATTGCTTTACTGAACTTTTCAGTTACCGGGATGGTTGTTTTAGGAATGTTTTCTATCTCTAATACTTTTGGTATTGCATTAAAAAATTTTTTTTTGCCAAGTGGGTGGTGCACATCTGTAATCCCAGCACTTTGGAGGCTGAGGCAGGAGAATCACAAGCTTAAGACCAGCCTGGGCTACACAGAAAGATCCTATCTCAAAAATAAATAAGAAAAAATATTTTAAAGATTCTTGAAATGTTTTCATGGAAGAAGTTTGTTTGTTCTCGCTTTTCTAATTGGCACATTTTAAAATGAAAACCAACTGTGAGACCAGGCGCCGGTGGTTCACTCCTGCAATCCTAGCTACTCAGTAGTCAGAGATGAGAATCGCAGTTGGAAGCCAGCCCAGGCAAACAGTTCAAGGGACCCTATCTTGAAAATGCCCAATACAAAAAGGGCTGGCAGAGTGGCTCAAGTGGTAGAGCATCTGCCTAGCAAGTGTGAAGCCCTGCGTTCAAGCTCCAGTGTCTCCAAAAAAAAAATTGACTGTGAGATTGACCATGAAGTTGCCCCTCCTTAGCATTTGTAACCGTCTGCTTCTAGCTGCTGCCCCATCCCTGAACCACCCTCTGGATGTATTTTCTGACTCTTCTTCTCTGGATATTTTCTAAATTGCTGTCTTTCTGGTCTTTTCTGATTGCATTGAACACGGCTGTCTCTCAAGGTCCTTGCTGTTATAGCTGCCGTGTATTTGTGAACTTCCCTGGATTGTCCAACATCTCAAAATCAGCGTGCTCAACATGACATTCACTGTCTTTCCTCCCAAACATGCTTCCTTCCTTCCCAGTGCCTCTTGGCATTACCAATTCCCAACTTGCCAGGAGAATGAAGCCACACTTTCCTGGTTTTCTTCCTGCTTTTCCAATACTTCTTTCTCAGTCTTTTCTGTAGATTCTCATCTGCCACTCACTCCCTGACCTTGAATGTTTGCCAGAGTTCTGTCCTGGCTTCTTTTCTCTTGTCACCCGACGTGGTCTCCCATGGTGAGCCCTCTCAAACCTGTATCTCCAGACTAGATCCAGCTCCATGTGTTCAAAATTGTTGCCATCACTTCTCCCCAGTGTCAGACCCCTGCCCCGGACTCCCCACACCACCCCAGCCACCCACTACAGAGATCCTGGAGTCACCCTTGACTCTTCCTCTCTTCCCCTTGGTCTATCCTGGCCACTGAATATATATAAGTATGATCTTATATCTCTCTAGGCCTTATTTCAGCCTCTCATCACTTCTCATCCAGATTTCCAAGACACCATCTCAGTCAGTACTCAAAACAGCCCAATTTCCAGAAATTAAAATGGAAGCTTAAGCAAATGTTGTTTGGGATTGGTGACAGTTTTTGGTACTGGGATCTAAAAGTGGAAGTCCAGCTTTAGGACTAACCCTTAAGCACAAACTATACTGCTTCTCAGCCTTGGAAGGAAGAAGAGGGCAATAAGATGGAGTTTTCTATTCCTTACCAGGCAGGATGGTTCAGAGACCCACAATGTCACACCACCTGGGACCTGGCTGGACACGTTGACTCCCACAGCCACCCAGGCCTACTGAATCACAGTCTGCATTTCACTGGGAGTTCAGGCGGTCCAGGCTTCTGAAGCCCTGCTCTAGTCCAGCCGCGGAGAGGAACGCAGAAGTACATACAATCAAACCCATGCTCACCTTCATGCTCTCATTCTTTCATTTCCTTCAAATGGATTTGTCTGTGGTTTGAGGTGAGAATTTTTTTCTTGTAAGACAGAAGCACTTAATATCAAAGCATCTTTCCAACAAGAAAGCTTTGGGGATACATGAGAAGTGGGGAACTGGGGTCACAGCTGTTTGACCTGACGGATATCTGCTCCCTCCAGGGTGCAAACTCCATGCCTGGCCATACCCTGCCCTGTTTTCCATCAACTCTGGCAGGAAAAGGTATGAATAAAGGGACTTCTAAAAGGCTAGGTAATGTGGAGGGAGACACAGCCCCTCCCCTAGGTTTGTGACACTGCCTGGTGGCTGAGTTGTATTCATTTATAGTCACGGAAAACAGAGGTGGAGCATAACTATGGCTCGAGTGCACAGTGAGTTGGCAATAGATGTAATCACAAGACCTAAGAATTCTTAGCTCAGATGCCCTGGCTCTAGCAAGGGGACCACACACGTGAAATCATCTTTTGTACTGATTATTGAATCCTTCTTTACAAAAACCTTGCCCTATGAACCCTTGCCTACAGCTCTGAGGCCATGCACGTGGAGGAAATCACGAATGCCACCTCATCTGCTTGTGCGGGGCAACGATTTACTTTCTGCCTTTGCTCTGACATCTATAGGCTGTGTGACTCTTCTTTGAAGCCTAGGGACTGTATCCAAAGACACCATTATCTTACAGCTTAAATAAGAAAATCCTTATATTGGCTTTACAATTAATGTAGAAGTGTTAAGTGGCAATATTGATGAGTTTGGGGAGAGAACCATAAGCCTGGAGAAAATGTGAATGAATCTCTCTCTTCTCTCTCTGTCTCTCTCAAAGGCAGGCTTAGTGAAATTTGTAGCGCTGAATCCAATCCCATTAAAATGGGTTGTAAAAAAGTAAAGTTTCCATGCTGCTAAGCTGCTTTTGTGTGGCAGTGGCATCTCTGCATGCAGCATGTACGTTCAAGATGCTTCCATTCCAAATCGAGTTTGTGAAAAGGTAGGCCTCAGATCTGCCGTCTTTGCTTAGGGTCTTCCAAGAGAAACACCACCGTCAACTCAATCTCTGCCTGACTAGGAGACACTGGAGCCTTCAGAGGAAAAGTTGAGTAGAGCGCGGTTTCATAAATACCCATGACTTGTTGTGAACCCAGCTCTGCAGAAAACTAACAGCATGAACAAAGGATACCACCTCATTTGCCAGAACAAAGGTAAGAGTTACTTTTTCAGGTGATCGTCAATCTTTTTTCTCTATCATAGGCAGGGAATTTAATGAGCATTAGTCCTTAAGGAAATCAGAAGCAGATAACTGAAAGTGGAACCAGGTCTCCTTCGTCCCTCACCATCCCTGCCTTCCTAGCCACCAGGCCGCCAAACCTTTATCTGTCCACTGAAGTGGCAGACTTTTTTAGCCTTTAACCTAAGTTGTGTTTGAGCTTTCATTTTGAGAAAGCAAAGTTTTGAATATTAAACCACTTAAGTCTTGAAAAGCCCCTGGATTTGTGTCCTGTTCTTCAGCAAGAATCCCAATACCCTTGTCTTTGACCAGCCAATAAAGTAGAACCTGCTCTCCCCACTTGCAGCAATGATGAGCTGGGTGAAGAATTATCATCAGAAGGAGGTACTTGTAGTGCTTGCCCGTTTTAATAGGTAAGCTGGCTGAGAAACAGTAAAAGGGAAGACTTCCCTCAACGATTGAAGACTTTTTATTTGGGGTTCTTATTTCTCTTCAGAATAAATATGAATGTAACTTAAGAAAAACTCCTCTCTGCCCCCAGAAATAAAATAATGAAAGTATATGTGGGCACTTTAGAGTAAGTCATGTTCATATTTCCTAATATAGAAAGTCTGAGGGTCATAATATCTCACAACCTCTTTAGAACAGGTTGCACAGGAAGCACCAATGGCTATTTTAATGGACAGCCCTCTCTATTCCTGACTCAACTTATGGAGGATTTGCATTTTAGCCATAAGCATACCCAGATGAGGATATGCCTCAAAGAGACTAACTGAGGGACAAAGTAGGTCTGAGAGGATTACCTACAGAATAAAACCCAGATTAAATCAAATAACTAAAGGAAACTTAGAAGCGCTAGACAGGTTTTAATGGTGTACCAGGGAAATGCCTACCTCAATGCATTGGAAGAGGAGGGGTGCCCAGCAGATTTAAATCAAAGCCCAAAACTAGCTTTGATTTATGTTTGGAACTCTTATGACTTACACTTAAAAAAATAATTTACATTGGTTTTATTTGTCCTGTCAGTTAAAATAACTGAGGCTGCCAAAACACTGTCATTTGTTATAACTGACTACTCCCCCCTCCTTCCCAGGGCTGTCATAAGTGTCTCAAGTATATTTGTCTTTGGAATGTTGTTCCTTTATTGCCTTTTGTGGGACCTGTCTTGCTCTGGCATTTTTACTGTGGTAGACACATTGCTATATTACAGTAGGCCAAAGGTCATCTACACAGCCATCAATTATAAGAATGATTTTTTGATTAATAAAACTAATTTTCTTAGCTGAAGGCTGCTTGCTGTGAGAAGGATTTATATTTGCCAGATCATATTTTCTAGAAAGGGATAGAATGCCAATCATCAAGCCATAATTTATGATGGTCTAACAGTTTCTCAAAAACTAAATTTTCCTTTTGTAACATGTGGATTTTGAATATGACTAGTAAATTCCAGTTTTGTAGTGAAGTGACAAGATGAAGCAAATATGTGTTTTAGGACATGGGTAGTAAACATCATTTTCCTCCTGGCTCAAGAAAGCACCTAGGCAAAGAGTACAAAGCTGGAGTATGGACGAAGGCCAGCCAGGATTTGGAGCCTCAGAGAAAACTGTCTTGGCCATCTGCAGTGCTCTTAGTCAAGTTAATTAATTTCTCTCAGCTGGGGCTTTTTCATCTGCAAAATGGACATACAATACTACTTACCTCCTAGGTTTATTTGGAGGAAGAACTGTGATAGAAACACAAAGTATTTGGATCTATAAATGTGTATTAGCCAGGTTAGGCTGCTTACAGTGCATTAACAAATAGCCCTGCTCTCAAGGGCTTAAGACAACCCAGTAGCTCTTGCTTGTACTTATGTCCACTATAGGTTAGCAGGGTTAGAGTGGGAGTCTGCTGGTGGTAGGGTCATTTGGGGATCTAGGTAATGATGAAGGAGCCACCCTCTTGGACTTTGTTGGTCACATGCAGAAGGGATTTCATGTTCTGCCCAGAAGTGGTTCATATGACTTATCAAACTCATGGACCAAAATGAGTCCTATGATCCCATCTACCCACAAGAGGCCAGGAAGGTATGCGCTTAGGAGGCAGACAGCTGGAAATACTTTGTGAACGGTATTAATGGCTACCACAAACGTATACATGGAAACACATATGAGCATGTGCATGTATCATTGTATGTTGGAGCAGAAAGAAAGAGACAGAGAGAGAGAACCAAACTCCCTCTCTTTTGGCAGGTGGAATAGGAAGAGTTGCTTCAAAGGTACCATCGTTGTTTCCAGGGCAACTGGAAAGGCTGCATGTGGAGGAGTCACCACTGAATGCCCCAGGCAATTTCAGGAAAGAAATTGTGAGATTGAAAGGGAACTTGAGGCATTAGGGCCTTTTTAAGAACGTCCCTAACTCGCAGGAGGTCCTTCCACTGTTCCTATTTAGAGGAACTGTATTCTTTGAAACAACGTTTTCTTTTGGTAAGTCTATGCAATACACATGAAATAAATGGCCAGAAAAGGGAGTCTGTATGGGTGACCTTAGCCATCAGTCAAAATGCCACTCAGGTGGCAGCTGCTGGGTAGTGGAGCACTCTGTTACAGTCAGGGCTAGGGCAAAGTCTACACTGATGTAGACTGGACAAGTCACTTTCACACTCAGATCCTAAGTGTTCTCACATGTGAAGCAGAGAGATCTAGCTTGGCAGAGGTTTGGGTCACATAGTGCAGATGACATTATAATGAGCACTCTGGAAGCACATGGTAGAGCCACTGGTCCAGATAGGTGCTCAATAGTACCTACCATTCAACCAACCCAATGGGGCCCACAGATCCTCCCTCTCTGTCCTCCTTAGAAACTGTAATGTTCCTGTCAGTTCTATGAATAAAGTCACTCTCAGAAAAGTAGCTTCCCAGACAAACTGCCCTGTCAGATGTGGTGATGTGCTCGGTGTGAAAAAAGTACCAGGGACACTGGGGACATCTGTCTCACCATCAGAGCTGAGTTCTCCAAGGGCTCACGCCATGGGTCAAAGTTGCATTCCTGACCCAGCTGGTGGGTTGCAACCAGTCAAGGGAAGTCCTGTCCTATTGGCAATGGTCCCACTGTGGTCTGAGCCATGGGTACCTCTCCTACTACAGCCATTCCAGGATTCCCAAGGGCCTCTTGAAACTAGGTGTTCAGCAGAAAGAGCCTCAGGTGGGAAGTCAGCAAGATCCGGGTCACCTGAGTGGCCTCATTCAACCTACTTAACTCTCTGGGCCTCAGTTTTCTTTTGTGTAAAATGTGGTATCTGAATTAGGTGGCTGGTTTTCAAATCTTTTTTTTTCCACCTTCAAATTAGAGAAAATCTTTCAGTCCTCAAGTTAAAATACATAGAGGCAGAGTAGCTCTGAGGGATGAGCTCCAAGGCCCCTTCCCAAAAACCTTTTCACTCCCTAAGCATCTTCGTGTATATGCTGGGCCTGAAAACCTGAGAACAGTAACTTCCTCTTACAGAGCTCAAGGTGCTTTTATCAGAATGTAAGAGAAATGGAGTCCATTGTCACCTTCATTGTGAGTGACAGTCATTTTGTTTTCTTACCTCTGTGCAATTCAGTGGGCAGAATATCTACAGAAAAGATCAGGCTGGGGAGGAACAATGGCTTTCTGTTCTTCTTCAGAAACCTCTGGATCATGGGCAGGATGAGAACAGGTGCCTCACCTCTGCAAGGTCTTGGAGACCAGTGGTCACCAGCAGAAGTTCCTGGTGATTGTCATCACACCATGATTTTGACTAAAGACAGCCTTTCCCTCACCGATAGCCCTAAGCAGTCACATTGGGAGGAAAGCTACTTAAGTAGTGTCTGGGATGGAAGGTATCAGTGATTTATCAGTTTGTTCTCTGCTGAGCAGAAATAGTTGCCCCCACTTTCAGCAGCAGCTTCCTTTTCTTTGTTAACCTCCTGAAAGTATCTTCTGGAGGTGACAAGTGGAATCACAGGAAACAACTCGTGTTTTTTGAACACTTAATTTGTACAAATGCTGTGCTTGGTAATTTGCACACATCATTTTTAACCATGCACAGTCCTCTGAGGCCCTAAGCTGTGGGTCTCCCCCCCCCACCCTAACATCTGTAGATGAGGGAACAGTTTTAGAAATGAAAAAGAGTAAGAAAATTCACACAAAGCCAAAATATATCTGACTCTAACTCCTGTATGTTTAATCACTGCACTCTTTCCCTTTCATCTTCTCTCCATCTTCCCAACTTAATCACTGCTAAAGAAAATTTTTAACTCAATGAGGGAAGAGAAAAAGGTGTGGAATTTCTTTTTTTTAACAGGTATTTTATGTGGTTTCCATACTTAAATCCCTCTTCAGGTTAAAGCTGGTCAAGGTTAAACACACACACACACACACACACACACACACACACACACACACACACACGAAAAGCTTCATACTTCCTCAAAGAAATGTATCTTTTTTCTGTTTTTTGGAAGAATGGGGCCCTATTGATTTGTTTCTTATGTTACATTTTGATAGGTACAATAAATGAGTAAAAAAACCAGTTCACTTTCCTCTTAGATCCAAGAGTTGTTAATAGCAAATAGTTTAATTAGTGGCAACTCTTTGCTGCTACAGAACAAGGGAGAACGTGGGGTGGTGTTGTGGTGAACTGTGGTGATCAGGCCCCATGATTAGCCTCTACTCCCTCTCTCTGAATGCAGGCCAAATTTGGTCTGTTTGCTTTCTCAAAAAAAAAAAAAAAAAATCCAGAGATCCAGAATTTTAATATAAAAATCTATAGATTTTAAGTGGGATACCAGTGGTTTATGCCTGTAATCCTACCTTCCTGGGAGGCTGATATTGGGAAGATCTTACTTTGAGGACAGTTTGGGCAGTTTGTGAGACCCCATCTTTAAAAAATAACCAGAGCAAAATGAGCTATAAGTGTTGCTCAAGTGGTAGAGTGCCTGCTTTGCAAGGATGAAGCTCTGAGTTCAAACCCCGGTCCCAACAAAAAAATTTTAAATATAAATCTATTAATTTTAAATATTGGCAAAAATAAATAAAGCAAAAGAAGAATAACAAGAAAAATCCTAGGACTGGCAGATTTTCCAAATAAAAATACAAGATGCCTTGTTAAATTTGAATATCAGAAACAATGGGTAATTTTTAGTGTATGTTGACTATTGCATGAGACAGTACACTAAAATACAGTTTATTGTTCATCTGAAGCTTGAATTTACCTGGCAACCCTAGGTCAAATGAAACACGCATATGGGCCACACTAGGTGTATGAGTAGCAGGTGGCACCCTGTGGTATAAGTAGGTCAGTGCTAGTCTGTAGCTGGGAAGTGCTACCTTTTTAGAGAAATAGCTTATGTCATCATTTTATTGTGTTGAAATGAGATTCATTGATAATATAACCTAAATATACATAATATTTTTTTAATCATCCTAAGACCCAAATTATAATAAAATAAAATGACTTCAATATTCAACTACTTTCATCTACAAGACATCTGGGAACTGTGTGGGATGTGTGGCAGCCCCAGGTGTTACAAGGTTTCCCTGGACCCTGACTACTGCTAAATATTCACACTGCCCCACAGTCCTTGTGACAACCCAAAAATACTCCCCACCTCACACACACATACAAATGATCCCTGGGTGGGATGCTATCCACCATCTTTAGCAAAAAAGGAAATGCAAATTAAAACCACGCTAAGATTCCACCTCACCCCTGTTAGAATAGCCATCATCAGCAACACCACCAACAACAGGTGTTGGCGAGGATGCAGGGAAAAAGGAACCCTCTTACACTGTTGGTGGGAATGTAAACTAGTACAACCACTCTGGAAAAAAATTTGGAGGCTACTTAAAAAGCTAGACATTGATCTACCATTTGATCCAGCAATACCACTCTTGGGGATATACCCAAAAGACTGTGACACAGGTTACTCCAGAGGCACCTGCACACCCATATTTATTGCGGCACTATTCACAATAGCCAAGTTATGGAAACAGCCAAGATGCCCCACCACTGACGAATGGACTAAGAAAATGTGGTATCTATACACAGTGGAATTTTATGCAGCCATGAAGAAGAACGAAATGTTATCATTCGCTGGTAAATGGATGGAATTGGAGAACATCATTCTGAGTGAGGTTAGCCTGGCCCAAAAGACCAAAAATCGTATGTTCTCCCTCATATGTGGACATTAGATCAAGGGCAAACACAACAAGGGGATTGGACTTTGAGCACACGATAAAAGCGAGAGCACACAAGGGAGGGGTGAGGATAGGTAAAACACCTAAAAAACTAGCTAGCATTTGTTGCCCTTAACACAGAGAAACTAAAGCAGATACCTTAAAAGCAACTGAGGCCAATAGGAGAAGGGGACCAGGAACTAGAGAAAAGGTTAGATCAAAAAGAATTAACCTAGAAGGTAACACACATGTACAGGAAATCAATGTGAGTCAATGCCCTGTATAGCTATCCTTATCTCAACCAGCAAAAACCCTTGTTCCTTCCTATTATTGCTTATACTCTCTTTACAACAAAATTAGAAATAAGGGCAAAATAGTTTCTGCTGGGTATTGAGGGGGTGGGGGGGAGAGGTAGGGTGCGGAGTGGGTGGTAAGGGAGGGGGTGGGGGCAGGGGGGAGAAATGACCCAAGCCTTGTATGCACATATGAATAATAAAAGAAAAAAAAAAGAAAAAGTTGGTGAAAGGAAAAGGCATAGAATGACACTTGAAGTCCCATGTCAATAACAACTGCTTTTATACAAGGAGAAATGGTTGGGAACTGAATAAGGATAAGTCACGTGGAGTCATTCAACTAGACAGGGAATATAGGAGAAGGAGTTTATTTTGGAATAATGAAATCTGATGACTTTAGATTTTTATAGGAGATCCAAGAGGAACTTGGATCCTGTGGGATGTGGAGATGGTGTGGTCAGAGGTATGAGATGGATGAAAAACTTTGGAAATTAGCAGCAAATCATTCATAACTGGTGTGAGTCACAGGACTGCATGAGATCACTCATAGGAAGACTTTAGAATAAGAGGTGACAGGGTCCATTGACACGGCCCCAGAAAATAATTATTGTGAGAAGGCTCATTCCTATGTCATGGAGGAATGAAGAAATTTCCAGAAGGAAAGTGGGAAATCCAAGTGAAAGTGGTATAACAGAATGTGTGAGAGGTGAGTGAGGCCAATCTGCAGAGACCTTTAGAGGGACAACAAGCAAGGGTTCCTGGTGCCTTGAATGACTATAGTTCAGCACAGTGCTAGGTGTCAATGCCTGTTTACAGCTGAGGAGAAAATGCAAACAAGGCATGCAGACTTCTCAAGTGCCATGGCTATAAAGGAGTATCAACTGTATTTACCTTTTAAGGTCTTCCTCACAGGAGATTTATGAAGTTTCCTTACCTTTTTTATCCCTTAGGATGTTTTTTCTAATAAAAGAAAACTGAGCCCAAGCTGTATGAAAAGTAAAATCCAATAGTGGATTTAAGCTACTAAAACAAGTCCAGCAGTTATGCAGATTTCAAGCTTGGTTTGACCAGAGTTTTGATCCATCTAGTTCTCTCAATCCTTTCCTATTTGTGTTGGATTTGCCCTCAGACTAATTTTCCTATTTTAAAATATTTATTTCACAAATATTTATTGAGCATCTACTGCATGAGAGGCTCTGTTCTAGGCCCACAGGATACAGCAGTAAGACAAAACTGATAAAGACCACTGCCCTTATGGAAGATTAGTACATGTGTATATATACACACATATGTGAAATCATTCAGTATGTTAAAGGATGGTAACAACGTATGTAAAAAAAAAACACAGCACATTAAGGAGGATTGGTAGTGTGTGAAGGGGTGAGTTATGATTTGTATAAGGTGGTCAGGGAAGGCTACATCAAGAAAGTAGCATTTAAGCAGACATGAAAATATAAGAGAGTGAGCCATTATGGATAGCTTAGGGAGGGTATTCCAGGCAGAGAGAGGGAGAGCAACTAATACAAAAGTGCCAAGCAGGAATGATCCAGGATGTCTGAATAGTATCAGGAAGCCAGTAAAGCTGGAAAGACAGAAGCAAAGAAATAGTGAAGGAGATTATATCAGGAAGTAACGAGGACCAACCGTGTGGGCCCACGAAAGGGTTTTTCATCATCAGGACTGAGTTAGAGAGTCAATGATCCAACTCAGAGTATCTGAGGTCTCTCTGGCTGCTGTGTTCAACCTGGACTATGGAGAGCATGAATATTATCCAGAACCCACTCAGGAGGCTGTTTCCCCAATTCAGAGACCAGGATGGTAGTTGGACCAGGTGGTACTAGTGGAATTCTGAAGAAAGTCTGAGCATAGAGACAACATGATTTCCTAAAAGAATGGATGAAGGAGTTGATAGAAGAATAAAGAATGATTAGGAATTTCAGCCTCACCCATGATGTGAGAAGGGAAAGTCTAGACAGTCACAGGTTTGGAGGAGAAGATCCAGACTTGAGTTTGGGACATGTTGAATTTTAGAAATCCATTAGACATCCAGGTATAGACGCCAAGTGGTCAGAGAGCTCTCGGATCTACACTGGCCCTAAATATTTAGGGATGGATAGCATACAGATAATATTTAAAGCCATGAGACTGGATGGATATTCAGGGAAGCAAGAATAGCTAGGGAAGAGAAGACCAAATACTGAAATGTAGACCCTCACACACCAAGAGGTTTGTGATAGGAGGGGAGCCAGCAACAAAGGCCAAGAAGACTCATGATACAAAGAAAATAGGGGTGGAGAAGATAGGGTTCTTCTAACCAAATATCCTAGGTTTCCCATTGACTGTACTGAATTTGGTTCCTTAAACTGATCCTTCTAGTCAATGGAAAATAATAGGTGACATTTTTTTTTTAACTATTCACTTGAAATGGAGCTTGGATCATGCTGAGTGGGTTACACTGATGGAGACTCACTCTTAGACCTCCTCACAGTCCCACCCAAAGAGAAAACTGAATATTGGGACTCAGTCAATGATGTGAATCTTCCATTCTGTCACATGCTCCCTTCTCAGGGGAATTGATCCTTTGTGTTCCTGTTCTCCCAAAGTCTATGCTCATACTGACAGTTTCCTGCTTCTTATGTTGTTGTATAGCTGGCTATCTGTCTACTGATTTATTCTCAGACTGTTAGCTCCTTTTTAAAAAAATTTTTATTTATTTATTTATTTATTTATTATTCATATGTGCATGCAATGTTTGGGTCATTTCTCCCACCTTCCCCCACCCCCTCCCTTCTACCCCCACCCGCTTGCTCTCCCTGCCACCTCCTTGCTACCTGGCAGAAACTATTTTGCCCTTATCTCTAATTTTGTTGAAGACAGAGTATAAGCAATAATGGGAAGGACCAAGGGTTTTTGCTAGTTAAGATAAGGATAGCTATACAGGGAGTTGACTTGCATTGATTTCCTGTGCATGTGTGTTACCTTCTAGGTTAATTCTTTTTGATCTAACCTTTTCTCTAGTTCCTGGTCCCCTTCTCCTATTGGCCTCAGTTGCTTTTAAGGTATCTGCTTTAGTTTTTCTGTGTTAAGGGCAACAAATGCTAGCTAGTTTTTTAGGTGTTTTACCTATCCTCACCCCTCCCTTGTGTGCTCTCGCTTTTATCATGTGCTCAAAGTCCAATCCCCTTGTTGTGTTTGCCCTTGATCTAATGTCCACATATGAGGGAGAACATACGATTTTTGGTCTTTTGGGCCAGGCTAACCTCACTCAGAATGATGTTCTCCAATTCCATCCATTTACCAGCGAATGATAACATTTCGTTCTTCTTCATGGCTGCATAAAATTCCACTGTGTATAGATACCACATTTTCTTAATCCATTTGTCAGTGGTGGGGCATCTTGGCTGTTTCCATAACTTGGCTATTGTGAATAGTGCCGCAATAAACATGGGTGTGCAGGTGCCTCTGGAGTAACCTGTGTCACAGTCTTTTGGGTATATCCCCAAGAGTGGTATTGCTGGATCATATGGTAGATCAATGTCTAGCTTTTTAAGTAGCCTCCAAATTTTTTTCCAGAGTGGTTGTACTAGTCTACATTCCCACCAACAGTGTAAGAGCGTTCCTTTTTCCCCGCATCCTCGCCAACACCTGTTGGTGGTGGTGTTGCTGATGATGGCTATTCTAACAGGGGTGAGGTGGAATCTTAGCATGGTTTTAATTTGCATTTCCTTTATTTCTAGAAATGGTGAGCATTTTTTCATGTGTTTTTTGGCCATTTGAATTAGTTCTTTTGAGAAAGTTCTGTTTAGTTCACTTGCCCATTTCTTTATTGGCTCATTAGTTTTGGGAGAATTAGTTTTTTAAGTTCCCTATATATTCTGGTTATCAGTCCTTTGTCTGATGTATAGTTGGCAAATATTTTCTCCCACTCTGTGGGTGTTCTCTTCAGTTTAGAGACCATTTCTTTTGATGAACAGAAGCTTTTTAGCTTTATGAGGTCCCATTTATCTATGCTATCTCTTAGTTGCTGTGCCGCTGGGGTTTCGTTGAGAAAGTTCTTACCTATACCTACTAACTCCAGAGTATTTCCTACTCTTTCCTGTATCAACTTTAGAGTTTTTGGTCTGATATTAAGATCCTTGATCCATTTTGAGTTAATCTTGGTACAGGGTGATATACATGGATCTAGTTTCAGTTTTTTGCAGACTGCTAACCAGTTTTCCCAGCAGCTTTTGTTGAAGAGGCTGCTATTTCTCCATCGTATATTTTTAGCTCCTTTGTCAAAGACAAGTTGGTTATAGTTGTGTGGCTTCATATCTGGATCCTCTATTCTGTTCCACTGGTCTTCATGTCTGTTTTTGTGCCAGTACCATGCTGTTTTTATTGTTATTGCTTTGTAATATAGTTTGAAGTCAGGTATTGTGATACCTCCTGCATTGTTCTTTTGACTGAGTATTGCCTTGGCTATTCGTGGCTTCCTGTGTTTTAATATAAATTTAACAGTAGATTTTTCGATCTCTTTAATGAATGTCATTGGAATTTTGATGGGAATTGCATTTAACATGTAGATTACTTTTGGGAGTATCGACATTTTTACTATGTTGATTCTACCAATCCATGAGCATGGGAGATCTCTCCACTTTCTATAGTCTTCCTCAATCTCTTTCTTCAGAAGTGTATAGTTTTCCTTGTAGAGGTCTTTCACATCTTTTGTTAGGTTTACACCTAGGTATTTGATTTTTTTTTTTTGAGGCTATTGTAAATGGAATTGTTTTCATACATTCTTTTTCAGCTTGTTCATTATTAGTGTATAGAAATGCTAATGTTTTTTCTGTGTCGATTTTATATCCTGCTACCTTGCTATAGCTATTGATGATGTCTAGAAGCTTCTGAGTAGAGTTTTTTGGGTCTTTAAGGTATAGGATCATGTCGTCTGCAAATAGGGATATTTTGACAGTTTCTTTACCTATTTGTATTCCTTTTATTCCTTCTTCTTGCCTAATTGCTCTGGCTAGGAATTCCAGTACTATGTTGAATAGGAGTGGAGACAGTGGGCATCCTTGTCTGGTTCCTGATTTTAGAGGGAATGGTTTCAGTTTTTCTCCATTAAGTATAATGCTGGCTGTAGGTTTGTCATATATAGCTTTTATAATGTTGAGGAACTTTCCTTCTATTCCTAGTTTTCGTAGAGCTTTTATCATGAAATGATGTTGGATCTTACCAAAGCCTTTTTCTGCATCTATTGAGATGATCAAGTGGTTTTTGTCTTTGCTTCTGTTAATGTGGTTTATTACATTTATTGATTTTCATATGTTGAAACACCCCTGCATCCCTGGGATTAAGCCTACTTGGTCGTGGTGAATAATCTTTTTGATGTGTTGTTGAATTCGGTTTGCCATTATTTTGTTGAGGATTTTTGCATCAATGTTCATTAAGGAGATTGGCCTATAGTTCTCCTTTATTGGAGGTGTCTTTGCCTGGTTTTGGGATAAGTGTAATACTGGCTTCATAAAATGTGTTTGGCAGTCTTCCTTCCCTTTCTATTTCGTGGAACAGTTTAAGGAGGGTTGGTATCAGTTCTTCTTTAAAGGTCTGATAGAATTCAGCAGAGAATCCATCAGGTCCTGGACTTTGCTTTTTGGGGGAGACTCTTGACTGCTGCTTCAATTTCATTTTGTGTTATAGGTCTATTCAGGTGATTAATTTCCTCTTGGTTCAGTTTTGGATGATCATATGTATCTAGAAATCTGTCCATTTCTTTAAGATTTTCAAATTTATTTGAATATAGGTTCTCAAAGTAGTCTCTGATGATTTCCTGGACTTCCATGGTGTTTGTTGTTATCTCCCCTTTTGCATTCCTGATACTACTAATTTGGGTTTTTTCTCTCCTCATTTTAGTCAGGTTTGCCAGGGGTCTGTCGATCTTGTTTATTTTTTCAAAGAACCAACTTTTTGTTTCATTAATTCTTTGTATGGTTTTTTTGGTTTCTATTTCGTTGATTTCAGCTCTTACTTTTATTATTTCTCTCCTTCTATTTGTTTTGGGATTTACTTGTTCTTGTTTTTCTAGGAATTTGAGATGTATCATTAGGTCATTGATTTGGGATCTTTCAGTCTTTTTAATATATGCCCTCATGGCTATAAACTTTCCACTCAGGACTGCCTTAGCTGTGTCCCATAGGTTCCGGTAGGTTGTGTTTTCATTTTCATTGACTTCCAGGAACTTTTTTAGTTTCCTCTTTTATTTCATCAATGATCCATTCTTCATTAAGTAATGAGTTATTTAGTTTCCAGCTGTTTGCATGTTTTTTGTCTTTACTTTTGTTGTTGAGTTCTACTTTTACTGCATTGTGATCAGATATTATGCACGGTATAATTTCTATTTTCTTATATTTGCTGAGACTTGCTTTGTGCCCTAGGATATGATCTATTTTGGAGAAGGTTCCATGGGCTGCTGAGAAGAATGTATATTGTGTAGAGGTTGGATGAAATGTTCTGTAGACATCAACTAGGTCCATTTGATCTATTGCATATTTTAGATCTAGGATTTCTTTATTGAGTTTTTGTTTGGATGACCTATCTATTGATGATAATGGGGTGTTAAAGTTTCCCACAACCACTGTGTTGGCGTTTATATATGCTTTTAGGTCTTTCAGGGTATGTTTGATGAAATTGGGTGCGTTGACTTGGATGCATACAGATTGATGATTATTATTTCCTTTTGGTCTATTTCCCCTTTTATTAGTATGGAATGTCCTCCTTTATCTCATTTGATCAATGCAGGTTTGAAGTCTACTTTGTCAGAGATAAGTATTGCTACTCCTGCCTGTTTTCAGGGGCCATTGGCTTGGTAAATCTTCTTCCAGTCTTTCATCCTAAACCTATACTTATTTCTGTCGGTGAGATGAGTCTCCTGTAAGCAACAAATTGTTGGATCTTCCTTTTTAATCCATTTCGTCAAGCGGTGCCTTTTGATGGGTGAATTAAGTCCGTTAATATTAAGCGTTAGTACTGATAGGTATGTGGTGATTCCTGTCATTTAGTTGTCTTAGTTGTTTGAAGGTTTGATTGTGTGTACCTAAGTTGAGGTTACTCTCTACTGTCTTGATTTTTCTTTTCCTGTGGTTTGATGCTGCCTGTCTTTTCATGGTTAAGTTGGGTTTCACTTTCTGTGTGCAGAATCCCTTGCAGAATCTTTTGTAGTGGTGGCTTTGTGGTCACATATTGTTTTACTTTCTGCTTATCATGGAAGACTTTCATTGCTCCATCTATTTTGAATGATAGTTTTGCTGGGTAGAGTATCCTGGGGTTGAAGTTATTTTCATTCAGTGCCCTGAAGATCTCACCCCATGTTCTTCTTGCTTTTAATGTTTCTGTTGAGAAGTCTGCTGTGATTTTGATGGGTTTACCTTTGTATGTTACTTGTTTTTTCTCTCTTACAGCCTTCAATATTCTTTCCTTAGTTTCTGAACTTGTTGTTTTAATGATGATATGTCGTGGAGTAGTTCTATTTTGGTCTGTTCTGTTTGGTGTCCTGGAGGCCTTTTGGATCTGTATGGGAATATCTTTCTCTAGATTTGGGAAATTTTCCATTATTATTTTGTTGAATAGATTACGCATTCCCTTCGCTTGCACCTCTTCTCCTTCTTCGATGCCCATGATTCTCAAGTTTGGTCTTTTGATGGAGTCAGTGAGTTCTTGCATTTTCTTTTTACAGGTCTTGAGTTGTTTAATTAATAGTTCTTCAGTTTTTCCTTTAATACCATTTCATCTTCAAGTTCTGAGATTCTGTCTTCTGTTTGTTCTATTCTGCTGGATTGGCCTTCCATTTTGTTTTGCAGTTCTGTTTCGTTCTTTCTTCTGAGGTTTTCCATATCCTGGCTGTTTTCCTCTTTAATGTTGTCTATTTTTGTCCTGAGTTATTTATCCATTTATTCATTGTGTTCTCTCTTTCACTTTGGTGTTTATACAGTGCTTCTATGGTTTCCTTTATTTCTTCTTTTGCTTTTTCAAATTCTCTACTTTTGTTGTCTTGGAATTTCTTGAGTGTCTCCTGTACATTTTGGTTGACCCTATCCAGTATCATCTCTATAAAATTCTCATTGAGTACCTGTAGTATGTCTTCTTTTAAATTATTCTTGTGGGCTTCCTTGGGTCCTTTGGCATAGTTTATCTTCATTTTGTTGGAGTCTGGATCTGAGTTTCTGTTCTCTTCATTCCCCTCTGGTTCCTGTACTAATTTTTTGCTGTGGGGAAACTGGTTTCCCTGTTTTTTCTGTCTTCCCGTCATTGTCCTTGGTGTTGTTACTGTCCCTGTACTGTGTGCAATTAAGTATTTTCTAGCTTGTAATAATAACAATGGTAATATTTAGAATGGAAGGGTGAGCTGAGATGGAAAGCAAGAAGTTAAAGAAAAAGGGAAAACAAATACACAGACAAGAGGGAGAAAACAGAACCAGGTTTCAGATAAGAAAGTTTCAAAGGTATAAACAGGGAGCGTTAGTGTACTAATTGACAGTAAGCTGAACAGACATTAGAGGGACAGAGATAGGATTGAAAATCACAATAGCCAAGTTATGGAAACAGCCAAGATGCCCCACCACTGACAAATGGATTAAGAAAATGTGGTATCTATACACAGTGGAATTTTATGCAGCCATGAAGAAGAACGAAATGTTATCATTCGCTGGTAAATGGATGGAATTGGAGAACATCATTCTGAGTGAGGTTAGCCTGGCCCAAAAGACCAAAAATCGTATGTTCTCCCTCATATGTGGACATTAGATCAAGGGCAAACACAACAAGGGGATTGGACTTTGAGCACATGATAAAAGCGAGAGCACACAAGGGAGGGGTGAGGATAGGTAAGACACCTAAAAAACTAGCTAGCATTTGTTGCCCTTAATGCAGAGAAACTAAAGCAGATACCTTAAAGCAACTGAGGCCAATAGGAAAAGGGGACCAGGAACTAGAGAAAAGGTTAGATTAAAAAGAATTAACCTAGAAGGTAACACCCGCGCACAGGAAATCAATGTGAGTCAATGCCCTGTATAGCTATCCTTATCTCAACCAGCAAAACCCCTTGTTCCTTCCTATTATTGCTTATACTCTCTCTACAACAAAATTAGAGATAAGGGCAAAATAGTTTCTGCTGGGTATTGAGGGGGGGAGCGGGAGGGGGTGGAGTGGGTGGTAAGGGAGGGGGTGGGGGCAGGGGGGAGAAATAAACCAAGCCTTGTATGCACATATGAATAATAAAAGAAAAATGAAAATAAATAAATAAATAAATAAAATAAAATTACATGTATTAATGCAAAAAAAAAAAAAGAAAATCAAAAATAAAAAAAATTAAGATAAGAATAATAATTAAAAATAAGTAAATGAAAGAAATATCTATATATTAAAAATGAATTAAAATAAAATGGAAAATAGAAAATTGAAAAAACAAAAAACCAAAAAACCCTCCAAGTTCAAATGCAGTGAAGTTTCTATCTTAATAATTTGGGTGTCCATCTCGGTCTCCAATCCTGGAGATGGTGCCTCAGATGTTGTTCTGTAGTTGTCTCATCAAAGGGGACACATAAAGTAGAACAAAACTACACACACACACACACACACACACACATGAAAACCCCACCTAGTGTCCCAAGTTCAAATGCAATACAGTTTCAGTAAGTTTTTCTGCTTGCAGGTATAATTCAGTTGTTCTCTCATCAAAGGTAGGGAGAAAAAGAAAAAAAAGAGTCTGAAGACAGTTCTAAGAATGGTATCTGCAGCTGTGGCTTGCCTGCCTGCTGCTGTCAGCCTGCTGTTGCTGGAGACATTATTTATGCAGCTCTCTGGGGTGAGCTTAGCACTCACCTGGCCCCGCAGGCTTTGTTTGTTCAGAGTTCTCCTGTGTGGGAGCCTCTGCTACAAGCTTTCCCCTTTCCAAGCACTGAGAAAGGTGACACTGCACCCGCGTTCTCAGGCCTACGTGTTTATTTACAGTTCATGTGGGAGGTGGGTCTTCCCCCCTCTCCTGTGAAGTTTTCCTCCCATGCCACTTTCACAAGGTTTCCTGCTCCCGCTTACTGGGCAGTGCTGCTGCTCCTGCCGGCTGCCATGTTTGTTTACAGTTCACATGGGAAGTGGGTCTTCCCTCCTCTCCTGTGGAGTTTTCCTCCCTCCGCCACTCTCACAAGCTTTCCCGTTCCTGTTTACTGGACACGCGCCCTGCCCCCGGTCCCACCAGAGCCTCTCCAGCCCGCCTGGCTTGTTTATTTACAGTTTATTTACAGTCCCAGGAAGGATTCCTTTCCCCCAATCTTTGGCGCTCAGTGTGCCCCACGCTCTTTCCTGCATGTCTTATTTGTTCTTATTGCTTATTACTCAGTTTCTCTTTTTTCCCTGGGTGGAGGTCAGTCTGTCCAGGGGCCTATGCTGCTCTGGCCCAAGCTTGTCTGTGGGAGTACCGCGATACCGTGAATCTCACCTGGTCCGCGTCTTCCCAAGCCGTCTGGGCGCAGGCAACTGGCAGCCCGGGGGCCCTCCTTATTTCTCCGTTTAACATGAAGTGGAGATTCTCTGCACCGGCTGAAGGTGTGGAGGGGTCAAAGTTTTGCCTTTTCTCAGTGATTATGCCTGCAAAGTGTGTCTCCAGTGTCTCTCCAAGATTTCACTATAGGAGGCTCACTTTCTGCTTCCTCCCTCTAGGAATCCTCCTCTTTTATTTCTTCTTGTGCTTTTTCAAATTCTCTATTTTTGTTGTCTTAGAATTTCTTGAGTGTCTCCTGTACATTTTGGTTGACCATATCCAGTATCATCTCTATAAAATTCTCACTGATTACCTGTACTATTTCTTCTTTTAGATTGTCTTGTGGGCTTCATTGGGTTCTTTGGCATAGTTTATCTTCATTTTGTTGGAGTCTGGATCTGAGTGTCTGTTTTCTTCATTTCCCTCTGGTTCCTGTACTAATTTTTTGTTGTGGGGAAATTAGTTTCCCTGTTTTTTCTCTTCCCATCACTGCCCTTGGTGTTGTTTTTGTCCCTGTACTGTGTGCAATTAAGTATTTTCTAGCTTGTAATAATAACAATGGTGATATTTAGAATGGAAGGGTGAGAGGAGATGGAAAGCAAAGAAGTTAAAGAAAAAGAGAAAAACAAATAAACAAACAAGTAGAAAAAACAAAACAAAGAAACAAACAAAAAAAATTCAAAGATATAAACAGGGAGAGATAGTGTACCTATCAACAGTAAGCTGAACAGGCATTAGAGAGACAGAGAGAGGATTGAAAAAATAAATAAATAAATGAAAAAAAATCTCCAAGTTCAAATGCAATAAAGTTTCAGTCTTAATAATTTTGGTGTTAGTGCCTCAGCCTCAATCCTGGAGATGGTGTCTCAGAAGTAGTTCTATCGTTGTCTCATCAAAGGGGAAAAAAACCAAACCAAACCAAACCAAACCAAACAAAAAAAAAATGCCACAAAGTGTCCCAAGTTCAAACGCAATACAGTTTCAGTAAGTTTTTCAGCATGCAGGTGTAGTTTGATTGTTGTCTCATCAAAGGAAGAAAGAAAAAAAAAGAGTCTGGAGACAGTTCTGTGAATGGCTATCTGAAGCTGTGGCTCATCTGCTCGCTGCTGTCAGCCTGCTTTTGCTGGAGGCTTTATTTATGCAGATCTCTGGAGTGAGCTTAACACTCACCTGGCCCCTCAGGCTTTGTTTACTTAGAGTTCTCCTGGGCGCGACCTCCACTGCTACAAGCTTTCCCCTTTCCAAGCACACTGGGGGAGGTGACACTGCACCCACTTTCTCAGGCCGGTGTGTTTATTTACAGCTCACGTGGGAAGTGGGCTTCCCCCGTCTCCTGTGGAGATTTCCTCCCTCTGCCACTTTTACAAGCTTTCCCGCTCCTGGTTGCTGGGCATGTGCTGCTGCTCCTGACTTCTCCAGCCGGCTTGTTGTGAGGGATTTCCCCTCCCCCCATCTTCGGCGCTCAGGGTGCCCTGCCCTCTTTGCTATGTGTCTTTTTTGTTGTTATTGCTTATTATTCAGTTTTTTTTCTTTTTTCCTTGGGTGGGGGTCAGTCTGTCCAGGGGGCTATGCTGATCTGGTCCAGGATTGTCTGTGGGAGTACCACGTGCCACTTAGTTCACCTTGTGGTCTGCATCTTCCCAAGCGATCTGGGTGCTGCCATCTGGCAGTGGCACGGGAGCCCTCCTGGTTTCTCCATTTAACATGAAGTGGAGATGCTATGCTCAGGGTGGAGGTGTGGGGGAGTCAAAGTTTTGCCTCTTCTGGGTGGTTTTTCCTGTAAGATGTGTCTCCAGCATCTCTCCAATATTTTACTTTAGGAAGCACGCTTTCTGCTTCCTCCCTCTAGTTGCCATCTTGGAATCTGTCCCGACTGTTAGCTCCTTGAAGAGGAGCTATGTCTTACTCATCTTTGAAATCCATGGCCTAGCCCCACTAAGCATTTGTTGAGATGAGTTAAATATGAACTTGTGAAAGTGTATAGAATTCTGATTTCTATGAGGCCTCTTGGGTGACCTGGACCTAAAGGTTAAAAGAAAAAATTGTAAATACTTAGAATAGTTCCTGACTTGCCTGTAATATTACCACATAGAATGTCACCTGTTTAAATGACTGATATGAAGCTATTTCTTAATAATTGTGGCTTTCAGAACAACCTGGTCTTAAATAGATGGGTAATTTGAATATATACAAGCACAACCACACATACACATTCCTAATGGTTGAGAGTTAATGAAAGTGCCTAACAGACCTATGAATTAATTGTGTATGCTATGGATTGAATGTTCATCTCCCCCCAAATTCATATGCTGAACCTCTAGAACCCAATGTGATGATATTTGGGTGGGTGATTAGAGTTAGATTAGGCTCTGAGGATGAGTTTCTCATGATGAGTTTAATGCCCTTATGAAAAGAGGAGGAGACAGGATCTCTTCTCACTCTGTGTATGTGCCCCAAGGAAGGCCATATGAGGATATAGCTACCATGTTTGTGCCCTGTCATGGGCTTACAGCCTCTAGAACTGTGAGAAATAAATGCTTGTGATTTTGCCCACCCTGGCTATGGTATTGTTACAGCAGCCTAAACTAATCATGACAGTATATGTAGTTTATGAATGCCAATTAAAACTCAAATGATAATGTACTTGGCTGAACAAAGTGTTTTGTGCAAGAAAAAGAAAAGCCTTCAGAGAAAGTAAAATGCATTTTCTTCTAAACAGTGGTCTGAGAAGGAAAAAAAATCAGTATGTTCTTTGCCATAGAAAGTTGTTTTCCCTGAGTGGTTATGATCTTTTGTTGAATACCATTTGTCCCACAGCTGTTAGAATCTCTAAGGAATCTTTATTATTATAGGAGTCTAGTTAATTCTGTGCCTTGCCACAAGCCTAGACTTTCTTAGACAAGAATAAAAAAGCCAAGTATTTGTGTGGAAAAAAATACAAACTGTAAAACATAAGCATCCAAGAATACCATATAGTATATTATGTTCATTCCATTTATTATGGGCTTTTTGGAAGGGCTTCCCTTGTGAACTCCCCTCCCGCGGACATCAATAGGCTATTCTCACCCACATGGGTGATTTTGAATATTTAAGCATTAATATAAATTTCTTCAAATTACAAAAAGTAAAAGATGCCAAAGGCTTATTTGCCTGCTTGCTTGTGTTTAGAAAATGATAGGAAGATATTGCAATAGTCTTTTTGAGTAATTGAAGTTATTTGATATAACAAAATATTTTACCTTTGTCAAACAAATTTTCAGTGTTTAAAATTTCCTTTTGAAGGCAAATTATTTAGTTCTTGGAGAAAGCTTTGACTCTTAGAATGAAGATGCAAAGAAATACCAGTCAGGTGCTATGGAATCTGAGTTCAACCCGTACAAGGGGCCGGACAAATCTTGGGTTATTAAGCAAGTTAGCAGTTTTGGTAGGCTAGACTCTCTTTACAGTGTAATGAAAAAGACAACATATCTGAAAAGCCAGATAATATAATGAATAAGACATTTGGTAAATAAAAGCAATTAAAAATTAAAAAAAACAGCACACATGTAAGGAAACAGATAATACAGCAGGTAAGACTTTCAGTAAATATGACTAAATAATGATGTTATAAACCTCAACCTGAATCAGCCATTCAGGGTGCAATTGTCCATCCAGTGATTGGTTTTTGGTGGGTTTTTTTTCCCCCTTTTACCATGTCTACCTAGATTTTTGAAAATTTAAGTTAAACTTAAAGGTCACAAAGAGATTGCCTTGGTGTGCATGTTCTCTGGGCTTAGGGTGAAGTCAGAGATGTGGTAAACGTGTGTATACTTTCAAGAGTGAAGGAAAATGTGTACCTTTCCTTCGTACAGCTCCCCCCCACATTCCCCAGGTGACTCAGGGAAGACGGGCCAGCAGAAGGTTTCAATGGGAGAGTGCAGAGAGATGCAGTGGGAACCAGGTGCTCTCCCTGCCAAAGGGACAGGAGGTGGCCATTTGCTCAACAAAGGGTGGGAAAGCCCTTTGTTGGTGAGGGGATGGAGAGTTTATTTTTTGCCATTATTGTTCTCCTGCCTTTGCAGGGCTATTGGATCTCTTTCCTTCTGCCCTTGAAAATGGCATTAAAGGGTTCTGTGTATGTGCATTTGAGAAAGCCAGTGCAATATCCTGTTAATCCGCCGAGAAACTTTGACAACTTGAAAATGATCAGAGCACAGTTGATGACTGCGTTGGTCTATTTGCAAGAGCTTTACAGAGGGCCATGCAAGTCATGCCGTTTAAGGGATCTTCCCTTCTGTGGTCACCCAAACCTTCTCTGCCCTCAACTCAGCAGCCTCCCTGGGGCTCATTGTAGCTATCCTTCCAGGACAAGGGTTGGTTCAGGGGGCGATTGTTGCCTTCTTCTCTCTCCAGGGAGCTACTTCTGGTTGTAAGGATTCTTTTTCCCAGCAAGCAGAGATGACCTGGAAATTTGATAGTGCCAGAGTTACAAACTATCCTTTCTCCAGAGAGAAATATTACCTTATAGAAACTAGCTTTTATCCTGCTGGGAAACTGTACAGTGTGGTGCCAATTGTCTCTTATTAGAGCCGGGTGAGCTGGGGGAAGCATGTAGGGCTATCTTCCACACACCAAAAAGGCAGCTGGATGGTGTATGCCCCTGAAGAGAAACTGTGCTGTCACTTGGTGGGGGAGGGGAGACAAAGATGTCAACCTAAGTCAGTACACTCCTTGCACAGAATGAGCTTGGAAACTCTTAAACACACCAGGAGAAAAGTTCTCGAGGTTTTGAAAGTCCAGGCAATGGAGGAATTCTTGGCTAACTTCCTAAAGCATTATTAGGTATTAAAAAAAAGTCCTTTGAATTCAGGCAGTTCCATAGGAACCGGAAGATTGTTACAAGGATTTTTGTATTTAACCTTCAGGGGATCTAAAGCCTTTACTTGCCATTTCTCAATAAAAAGAAAACAAACCTTTATCACATAGAAGAGTGCTCAGAGGATGGAGAATAATTTTAAAACAAAAACAGGTGTTCAGTCAATTCATCAAATAATATTAGCTGAGTCCTCAGGATGTGCCAGGCACTGAAGCAGGGGGGCAGGTAATGGTGTAAGCCTGACACACCTGGTCCCTGCCCTCATGACCCTTCTAGTCCAGTGTGCAGGACAGGCGTAGAGCAGGTGCGATGAGCTTGTCACACCCAAAGGAAAATGTGACTTGTTTACAGTCTCTACTTCAGAGACCACCAGGAACAAGCCCTTGGAGGTTTCTGACTTGCAGTATAGTGGAAGGAATGAGGAAACCCTGAAATTGCTCTGGATTCCTGAGCTGAAAATATAACTTAAGGGCAGAGTGCTTTCCTAGCATATGCCTATGGCCCTGGGTTCGAGCCCCAGGAGCACAAAAAAATTGCTCATGAGTCTTTATTTTTCCCCACTCTAAGGTGTTCTGTGGACATGCAGGAATATGAAAATCCTTATTTCTGCTCAGGAATCTGGGTATCTCAAGTCTTTCCTGTGAAACATCACAGTGAATTGACAAATGTGTCTTAAGAGGTTATATTGTCTCCTTTGGCTTCTGAAATAGTTCTTCCTGCAACATCATCTTATAATCTGCTTTTACTCTGTATCGTCTTTACCATTTTCAAAAATCTATGTATAGCCACAGTTAAGCTAAATACCGAAAGCGGAAACTCTTATTTTCTTCTGCTGGAAGTCTGTGCTAATAATTTTAACAGTTTCTTTATAAATTTTAATCAGGAATATTTTTTCAAATGTACACAAAAGTGGAGAGGATAGTCTGTTGAACCCTAATTCACTCTTCCCGGGGCTACAAATCATTAACATTTTGTCAATTTTACGTCATCAGTATAGACTCTCCCGCCAAGTGGTGGCAGCTTTTTATGTTCTCTTAGCTTCTAAATGTTTGAAATCCTGTCATTGCACTCACGGATACCTTGGTATTCATATCTGACAGATAAGGATTATTTAAATAAACATGCTATTACCACAACTAATAAAATTAATCAAAAAATGCATTAGTATCACCTAATACAGACCATGTTCTCTGACTAAAAAAAAAAATGACTTGTTATGTTTTGTTCAAATTAGTATCCAAAAAGGGACTATTAATCAAATTTGGTTGTTACAGTTCTTAAGTGTTTTTTAGTCTATGATGCAGTCCTCCCCATCTTTTGTTCTAACCATTTAGGTTTGGTTTTGCTTTTTGGGTATTTTTTGGGGGATTGTACTGGGGGTTAAACTCAGAGCCTTGCCCTTGCTGGCTGAAGCTCAGCCACTTAAGCACAATGCCAGCCCTTTAGGCATGAGTTATTTTTGAAGTAGGGCCCACCTGGACCTCGATCCTCCTGTTTATGCTTCCCTGAGTAGCTGGGATGACACATGTGTGCCGCCATGCCCAGCCATTTGTTGAGATAGAGTCTCCCCAACTTTGGGCTTGGGCGGACCTCAAACCGGGATCCTGCCAATATCCACCTCCTGAGTAGCAAGGATTACAGGCTTGACCCACTGTGCTCAGCTAACCATGTAGCTTTGGAGAGGACTAGTTCATTTATCTTTTGATTTTCTGGATTTGACTGACACTCTCTTGTGGCATTGTTTGGCGTATTCTTCTGTCCTTCCACACTTTCTGTAAACAGATCTGTAAGCTTGATTAGATATAGGCTCCTCCTTCCCTCCCTCCCTCCCTCCTCCCTCCCTTCCTTCTCTTCTTCTTTCCTCCTTCTTTCTTTTCTTCCTTCTCTCCCTCCTGCTCTTTTTTTTCTTCCTATCTTTCCTTTAAGGGTGATGCTGTGTACATCCTATTATATCGTATCACAAGACACATATGCCTAATTGTCCCACTTTCAGTGATGCTAAAATTAACCCAAGGACCCAAGTGTTGCCAGGCTGATGTTTCCATAACAACATTCCGCATCACGTCTCATCAACAGCTTTAATAGTCTTTAGTGATCTTTCACAGATCCGTTATTTTATCATGAATGTCAATATACTAACTTCATCAACCATAATTTTGAACATCAAATGATTTTAGTAAACTTTTCTAATAAAATTATCCTAATAGTGCTATTTGCTTTTCAATTAAATGCTTCATAATTATGAAATGATACATGTTCATTACAGAAAATTTGGAAATTGTAAACTATAAATTTGAAATAAAAATCACCCAAAATTCTTCCACAAAAAGATGATTCTATGGCTGTGTGATGCATTTGTTTTTTAATCTTTCTTTGAATAGCATATTTGAACAAACTTGGGAGCACAGTACCTTCTGTTTTGTAACCTATTTTTTTGCTCTTATTAATCTGTTTTGGTATCATTTCATATTAAAAAATACAGATTAACATCATTAATTTTAATGGCATATTTAAATTTTCTTAAAATATATTCCTAAAAATGAAATTCTTGGAATAAAAAATACTAAAAATTTAAGCTTTTAATAAATATTTTAAAATTCTAGGTTAGAAAAGTCTCCTACCTGAACTGTATCATGAGGAGTAATGTGGCTACTTCTTTGTTAATAATGAATATTTAGAATTTTTTTATTTTTTATAATATGATAGAGAAAAATATTCTTGCCCAGATAGTGGCAAAAATTAATATTGATTAATTGCTAGAGAGATTGACATTATGTATCTGTTCATTGTTTATTTGCATTTTTCTTCCATGAATTTTTTTCCATGAATTTTCTATTTCTTGTCAATTTTTCCATTAGCATGCTTATACTTAATAAATTAGAATGATATCATATTAAGCATTTGTTTATAACATTTTCAAATATATTTTGCAGTGCTTTGTAGGAAAGAGGTTAGCTTAATTTGGGGTGGGGGCAGCACTGGTATTTGAACTCAGAGCTTCACACTTGCTAGGCAGGTGCTCTACTGCTTGAACCATGCCTCCAGACTTTCTTTTTTTATTCTTGTTTTTGACTTTTTAGTAGTCACAACTTTAAATTTTGATGTTGTCCACTAAAAGCTGTATCTTTCATTTTCCTTTGTCATTTCTTTCATGGCTTTGACACTGGCAGGTCCTTTCCCATCTAAAGAGCAGTTAAAGTATTTTCCTATATTTACCTCACAGGGGTAGTGTTTTGTTTTTATATCCTACTTTTTCAATTCCTTAACCCATCTTGATTTTTTTTTTGTTATAATGTGATGTAAGATTCTATTTGAATTATCCTCTCATTCCTCAAATTCTTAAACATTTTCCCCAACTCCATAGTTTGCATGAATAATCTGCTCCTTCCCTATGTGCTCTTAGTACTTTAATTTCTGATTCTGGGCTATCTTTTCTGTGACACTGACCTGTCAGATAGTTCATGTAATAGTAAACACACGTGGTTGCTGCAGGATGTCTTAGGTGTTCTAATCTGCTTACATTATTGTTGGGACCTATTTGTCAAAGAGCAAAATGTTCTCACTTGACCTGGATTGTATAGATTTTCCACTTAGGTTGTTAAATAAGTACGCTAATATTTTAAAGTTTCTCTTCATTGTCAATGGAGTTTGGTCATCATTGTGTTGCTTGATATCTCCATAATAAGGAGAAGTTTTATTTATAATATACCTGACCACCTCACCAAATTCTTATTCAGTAGCCTATTGTTCTTGTTTTTTGGTGCTAGGGATCAAACCCAGGGCCTTGTGCAGGGTAGACAAGCCTCTTCCACTGAGCTACATCCCCAACCCTTGGTCTTTGGAGACAGGGTCTCTCTATGTGGCCCAGGTGGCCTGGAACTCTCTATGTAGCCAATGCTGGCCTCAAACTCTTGATCCTCCTGCCTTTACCTCCCAAGTGCTGGGATTAAGGTTATGTGTCTACCTGCTGTGCTTCAGTAGTTTTTTAATTTGAATTTTTTAGGTATTCAACCTTATCATCAGTGAGAAGAAAGACATTTAGCTTTTTCTTTTCTGACATTTATACTGATTATTTGTTTTCTTCTCATTTTTTTTCTTGAACCTCCAAAACAACACTGAATTGACTTTTTTTCATGATTTAACAGGATTATCTTTTAGTGTTTTATTATCTGAAAGGATATTTGCATTGCATTTTAACCAGTAATTATATTTGAATAGTTTTACATAGAGATCTTTTAAATTAGAAATGACTATTACATTTTATTTTATTACAATTTATTTTAGTGCTTGATATATTATTTTTCTCATTTAGGTAATTGATAAATTGTATATATTTAATAGGTATTTGATACTGAATCCTTTCATTCTTGGACGGCTTATTATTCTTTTAATATAAAGTTAAACCCAACTTCCTTGCATTTTATTTAGAATGTTTGCATTAGTGTCATAAATTAATGTTTCTTCTCCCACCATTATCACTTTTCTTCACTGTCTTTATCAAAGTTTAACTATATTAAATTTACATAAACATCCTAAACCAAAGTGGGGTGCTTTCCATTTTTTATTATGATCTGAAATATTGTAAATGAATTGGAATTGGGGAATGATACTGGAATTATCTCCACTAAAGTTTAGATTGAACTCAACTATAAAATCATCTGAATATTTTTAATTTGTCCTTTTTTTAACTTTGAGGCATTTATTTGCTAACCCATGCCACCAATCATGGATCATTGTGATTATGAGTGGCTTCTATCTCCCCAGGAAAACAGAGCTATTGAGTGACTCTGGCATACCCTGGACAACTTGAATCTTTGGTCATAACTAAGAGCTCCTGGTTTCACAGCTGCACAAACCTCCTTGAAATGACCTACTGAATACTTTTTAAAAACGTGATATTTAGCTATAACATAATCAGTTTTTGCAAGGATTCATCTTTAATCTTGTTTGTAATCTTTTGTATGATAATAACTCTTTTCAAGTTTTTAATTTCTTCTTGAGTCAATTGTGCTTACATGAATCATCCATTTTCTCCAAGTTATCAAATTGCTGCAGGGTTTTTCATGGTATATTCTTATAATTACTTTTCATCTTTTATTTTTGGTTCTGTTTGTGGCTGCTCACTCTCAGGCTTAGTCTTCTATGTTTCTGTTCTTTTTTTCTAAGATTAGCAGGCATTCATTTCATTGCTGTTTTCATGGCATCAAGTTTTGGTTTTTCCTTCTTGTTCTGTGTTTTCTTTTTTATTAACTTTATTTTTATCTTTGTTAATTCCTACTGTTTACTTTCTTTGGTTTATTTTATTTTTCTTTTACTATTCCTTAAAATGGGTGTATTAGTTTGGTAGGTTTGCAGTAACAGAATACTACAGACTAGATGGTTTGCATAACAGAACTTATTTTCTTACAGTTACTTACTCCATTAGTTGCAGTCCAATGAAATCACCAACTTATAATAGTTTTTGAATGACTCAAAGAAAATTATAAGCCAGGTGTCAGTGCCAGTGGCTTACATCTATAATCCTAGGTACTTGAGAGGCTGAGATAGGGAGGATCGAGGTTGTTAACCAGCCTGGGCAAAACCCTCCAAAATAACCACAGCAAAATGGACTGGAGGTGTCACTCAAGTGGTAGAGTACCTGCTTTGCAAGTGTGAAGCCCTGAGTTTAAACCCCAGTTCCAAAAAAAAAAAAAAAGAGAAAGAAGATTATAAGGACTATCCTAGATATTTTGTTTCTTTTTTGAATCCTAGTTGATGGCAGAGCACATCTTTACGTGTTTATTGGGCAGTGGATCGGCCACTGTTTATGAGTCCACTCTAGGAATTCGATTTTGCAGAAACTTTCTGGAATTATTAAGGCAAGTTCTTCCTTTCACTGACTTACATGTCCTTTAGGTGAAATCTTCACCTGGAATCCACCTGAACACTCACCAAGGTACATGTGTGATACCACTAACATATGGTCCAATTAAACTAAAATCTCATAGCAACTAATAACATGAAGTTATTATATAACTTTTTATTTATAGTCTTGCCTCTCTTCTCTACCCCCAATCAACCATGTAGCCAGTGGTGCTCCAGCATGGAACAAAACTCATGTATCTACTTAGAAGCAGCTTTTAAAATCAACTAACAATTAATTAATCTGGTCATTGAGTAGCTTAGAAGAATTTTCCCCTTTTTTCTCTCATTTCCTCCTCTTTGTCTCATACATTTTTCTTTCACCCTTGCAGACATCTATAGAACAAAAGAAAATTATGAGGAGGAGATAAAGGAAGAGGAAGTTTTTTCTCATAGTGGTGAGATTTCTATTTAAGGGAATATACCCAAATTTCAGAAATAGTTTATGCTCTGAATGACACACGTGATCATTCATTCACTTTCCTCTTTTCTTTCTTTTTTTTTATTTGTGTGTCTGGCTGTATCTTTATGCACAAAGAGATGGATTGCCCACATGATAGAGAACAATAAGAAAAATGTCATTAAAAAGCCAAAGGGAACAGAATAATGATGGCTTTTGCCTAAGTATCTAAAATTAAACACATTAGCTTTCTATATGGAAGCCTGAATAGCTGACTTCAATTTCAAGCCAGGTGTGGTACACATCTATAAACCCAGCACTCAACAGCCTGAGGCAGGAGGATCGCAAACCTGAGACCAGCCTGGGCTATTAGTGAAACCCTGACCCAAAAAGAAAAACACACACACAAAAAAAGTTTTTCAATTTTAGAGCTTTAAATAGCTATAAAAATACTCATTTTCTCATTTCTAGAAAAAGTATATTATTAAAAATTATTTGGCCAGAATCTTTCAAACTGTTCAATTTTAATGTAATACACCAAATGCAATTTTCCACTGCAATGGAACTTGATAATGAATGAGACAGGTTTTGCCCTACAATATATGTATTAAAGGTTTTCTTTCTTTCTTTTTTGTAGTTTGACTAGTTTTTTTTTTTATCTTGAGGGAATTTAGCATTTAAAGGAATATGTGGGTATGCTCTAGTATTAAATTTAGATTATATTCTATGATAAATATGTACAGTAGAGTTATAAGTCTAAAGGGAAAATTCCAGTAGCCAGGCTATTTTTTAACTTGTTTGCTTGATGTTGTTATGTAGTTCCTAAGATTTAGGGATGGCCTAAATAAGTCAACTTAAGAAAAAACTGTTGGGATGGCCACAGTCTGGGTTGCATCGTGTGTACTGTAGGGACATGTATTGTTCAGTGTACTAAGAAATACTTTGCTACTAGAATCATGTTTAAATGAACAAAAACATTTGATGTGCCCACTGTAGAGGAGCTAATTAAGTAATCTGAAACTGAAAAAATAAAAAAATGAACAAAAACATTAATTGAACAATGACTTAGATTAGAATTCAGCAACATTTTTGTAAAGTAAAATTATAATTATTTTAGGCTTTGCAGGCCATCTGTACTTGACAACTACTCAACATGCCATGGTGTGAAAACAGCCAGAAACAATGCATAAATAAATGAGCAGGACTGTGTTCCAATAAAACTTTATTTACAATAACAGGTGGTGGACTGGATTTGACCCAGGGACTATATAAGTTACTAATCTCTGGATTCAATGATTATTTGTAAATATCAAAAATTGAAGCAAGCAGTATTTTTGGTATCCCCTTCTATTATAAAAACCATAACAGCCTCTGTAGACCATCTGTACATCAATGAATGAATTTTTAATCTTATGTCTGTAGAGTTTAGACTCATGTCAACAGCCATGTAAAAATATACTTAGCTGTCATTATAATATCTGGGAATATAAATAAAACTTTTACTGTAACTCATTAGAAATCATTTTATAAATCTTCATTCATCACATAACTTTTTTACACTACTCAGTCATTATTTACAAAATTTTTAAATGTTACCCAACTTGCAAGGAAGTTGTGAATGTAACATTAGTGAGAAATCATTTGAGTGACTGAAGCCTAGCTCAAACTGACTCAAGAAGAGAGGGAGGTTGAATGGTTTATGAAAGTGGAAGCACGGCTGGATTTCATAGTCCAAACCAAGTGTCAAGGCCCTCACTCTCTCGTCCACTCTGCTCTGCTTATTTCTCTTTCTCTTTTTCTGTTACTCTCATGCACTTCTGCTGAAAAACAAACAAAACTGGCTGACTCCAAAAGGCTTTAAGGATGGATCTAGCTAACCCACACAGATAAGTGTACAATTTATGACCACAGAGGTAAACAACAACAGCAACAACAACAAAACCCTCTTTCTTAACATCCAAACATGCAATTTCACATAAGGTAGGACAGCTAGCTATTTACTCTATGAACAATGACTGTAGTTAGAGAAGTATGGATGGTGAGAATTATCATCAACATCCCCTGTCAGAACCATATTTGGTGACAAAAAAAGTGCCCTAAAACATCAGGACTCATAGCACAAACATGTTGTAATGCCCCTTGACTGTACTGTGTCTGCAAGCATTGCTCAGAAGAAAATCAGAACCACTAGGATGTGTGTATCCTCCCCCACACACACACAATTGAGGATTTATTGACCTTATGATTATGAGAGCTGCAGTTTCTTTAGTGCTGGAATTTCTTTTCCACAAGGCAAGTAATTGGGAAGCAAAGATGGATATGAAATAAGGAAGGTGAGGACAAGCTGGAACCCATGAGACCAAGCTAGAATCATAGGATGAGCTATAATCTGTTTTCTTCCCACCACCTCCAAGCCTCCAACTTTGAAGCTGCAGGTGTCCTGAAGGGCAAGCAGATACATATCAATTTGAAGCCCAACTTGCTCCTGAGCCAGGTGTCAGAGAAGCTGAAGGAGGAAGTGGGCAGAGCTGAAGTCAATGTGGGCTCAACCATAGTTCCCACCAACCAGGCAAGCCAACAGATAGGAGACCACGCTTGTGATGCACCAAAATCCCTTACCTGCTCCAACCTTCAGTGCATTAAAAGAATACACCCACTGTTTCACCCTTGCTCTCTAAACTGCTCATGCAAACAGAAGGTTTTTTTTGGTTTGTTTTTACCTGGGACTGTGAAGAGAAGGGAATTCTGGGAAAACAATTCCAGATTAGCTAACTTGACACAGTTGAAATCTACCACATATATGACGGCAGCTATTTTTTTCCTTAACTCCATATCCAGCTTCTATACTTTGTTTTGTGGTACTGGATTTGAGACCCTGAAAACCATATTTCTGCATTATTTGCTGACTTTATTTTTGGTCTGAAGAAAAAGCATGAGAGTCTATTTAAAAAACAAACAAAACCCCCCAAAACAATAATAAAACAAACAAAAAAAACCTTAAGGCAAAATGAATGTACATTTCCTTGTAAATTTTATGAAATCCAAATACAGAGCAAGTATTCCTAATTAAAAGTTAGTGTCCAAATTGAGATAAAAAGAATGCTAAATATCTCAATAATTTTTACATTGATTACATGTTGAAATGATTTTGGATACTTTAAATAAAATGTACTGCTTTCACCTGTCCCTTTTTACTTTTTTAAATTCAAATAGTATAAATTTTTAAATGCTGTATTTAATTCACGTTACATTTCTGTTGGACAGTCCTGTTCTAGATTTGAGGGGCTACAACTGGATTAGAGCCTCATTCTTGCTAGACAGGTTCTCTGCTACTTGAATATTACCCCCAACCATGTTCTAGATTTTTCTACATTTTTACCATGTTATAAATGAGGAGGGAAACACTAGAGAGGACTAGAGGCTATCGGAAGATAAGGAGATGGGGGAGAGGGAAGGTTTTTAATCTTTCAGTCTTCAAGGTCACAATTCTTGAGCCTGATTTTTAAGAGTAAGTTACATTTCAAGTGGCCTTCCAAATTTTCCTTCTGTACAACTTAATTCTAACTGGTATTGTTTGCAATTTTTGAGCCATTGGAAGTTCCCTTAAATATTTTTTCAATTAAATAGTTTAAATTCTGCAATAGGATTTGAGTGCATAAGCCTTGGGCAAAGAGGAAAAAAAACCTGAGGGTGTTCAACATTTTAGAAAGTATATCCTGATTTGTTAAAGAGGAAGGAGGATAAGGAACAGAAGTAGGAGGAGAAAAGAACAAGATAACTAGCTGTTTCATTCCATTTAAAACACAAATGTTATATTGAACTTCTAACAAAGTAAATCCTAATTCATACAAGACATAAGCATTGTGATCTGGTGTGTTCATTAATGTTCATTTGACTAGAAAAAATGAATTTAAAGTTTTAGGTAGAATTTCAACAGCTTTTGGGCACAGAAATCAGTCGTGCCAAAAGTCATCAGTTTAGAGCATCGAGGTGTTATATTATGTCACAGATGTATGGGCTGACCCTGAAAATTCCCCTGGAATTGAAAACTGAACTCTAGGCTTCGGAGCATGAGCAGGAAACCAGCAGGTCTGAGTTAGCTTGTGTCTTTAAGAAGTATTATTTCTGTTGGTCCATACACTGATTCTATTGGAAATGGTTCTGCCCCGCTCCCCTGTACCATGTGGTTCTGGAGGCTGGGTTGTCACATAAAATTCAGAACTCCCAGCTGAATTTGAATTCTAGAAAAACAGCAAAATGTAAATAAATAGGGCAACTCCCTCTAGTGACCCTGTCAATCAGACCTACTTCTGGTTTCATAGGTGGGCATGTGACCTAAGCTTAACCAATTATAGTATATCTATCCCCCTATTCATGCTAATTGGTCTAGTGGCTAGGCATTTGTCCCAAGTACAGCCAATCATAGCCTTTCTACACAATTTGGTCTAGGGAGGTTCAGTGCTTTTGGGTTGCAAGCTGCAAGGATGCTGGCCTGGAGTAAGTAGTAGCCATCTTCCCTGCATTTGCAGAGAGCCTTCCTGAGAGAGGAGAAAAGAAGGCTAAGTTCAAAGACCAAGAGATGAAGACAAAGGAAAGTGCTCTGGCAGTTACCCCAACTTGGAGGAATTCCTAATGCTTTGTGTGAAAGCTTGAGAGTGATTAATTGCTCTTCTTCTACAGGTATTAAACAAAAACAACAGCAAGTTCTTACTGTACAGGACTCATTAAGTCATCATCTCAGCTATAGCATCGCTATAAACATTCACTTCCTCCTCAGTTTGGTATAATTTCTCAAGTGTTCTACTGAGCTGGGAGGAGGTGTTCAGGCATGGTATGCATCAGGACATTTATTTTTGGTTAGTAAAATCCATGGCTTTGTTGTCATGAGCATTTAGAAAGGGGAGACAGTGAGTGTCCTTACTTTCAAAGAGTACTTAAATTCATGTTTCTATTTTCTGCTCCAATTCTATTACTATTCCTTTCGTTTTCTAAGCCTATCTTGTCATTAGACAATACCTGTAAATATTAGTTTGTGGACTTCTATTCCTGGATCTTGAATGCTTTCCTCAAAGAAAAGTGTGACCACCCCCCCTCCAGTTTTAATCTCACAATCCTCAAAGGGACAATGCTAAAGGGAAGGGTTTGAGGGCATGACTGAAATCTGCAGGTCCAATGCAAAAAGTAAACAACAATACACCAACATACATATCTTCTTCAAAGCTACTTTAAAATTTCAAGGAAGCAACAGCAAAGCATTAAATAAGCATGGAACTCTTCTAAACACAGGGTCCATGAAACTGTTCCTGCCTAAAGGTTATATTTAATCATTTGATATCTTAATTTCCTCATCTGTCTGCCTGAGGCTCTACCTACCTACCTACCTTATGAAAAGCAAGGGAGAAGTACTGGCCACAAAAGCAATCACAGATTCAATGAGCAGTGAACACTTGGATTGGTTTGAGAGTTAGAGATGTTTATCAAACTTCGGCCAAAGTTGGGTTTGTTTGATTATATGTTCTTCATTTGGGTGTCTTTGAAACAATACTATGAAGGGTCTTTTATATTTTTTCCCACTGAGAAATGATGTGTGCGTGTGTGCATGTATGTGCCTGTGTGTGCGTGTGTGTGAGCACAAATGTGCTCATGGAGCCATGCCCACAGTTCTTTGCTTTTTGTTTATTTTTCAGATGGATCATGAGCTTTTGCCCTGGCCAGTCTTGAACCATGATCCTCCTACTTCCACTTCCTGAGTAGCTGGGCTTATAGGCACACACCACCACACCCAGCTTGTTTTTGAGGTATAGTCTCCCTAACTTTTTTCCTGGGCTGGACTTAAACCATGCTTCTCCTATCACTGAGTATCTGGGATTACAGGAACAAACCTCCACATCTGGCCATCATTGTCCTTTAGAATGCACATTGCTAATTTCTTATGTATAACCAAGCAACACTAGTTATACCCCTGTGTGCAGTTTCCCCACAAAACAGTTAAGACTGTACTAAAACTAGGATGGTCTGTGCTTATTCACTCCATGTTTCCTAACTGATAGATGTGTTGCTATTTTACTTTGCAGTAGTACTGGTGCTAGTGTTTGGCTTTAAGTTCTGAGCCTGAAGAAAGTAGGAGAGGCAGGGAGGAGGATATTCTGCCATCTCTGGAGCATCAAAAGGATTTTTGTAGCCTGGAAAACTAACTCAAAAGCCACTTTGAAATGTCCAGGTGAACAGCACTTTCTAAGACTTTTTTTAAATCAGGATTTTTCTCTTACTCTGAAGGAAGAAGGTGATAGCATGCCCAGGAGAGTTAAAATCAATTCGCCATTGATCTTTTAAATTAATTATATAGCAAGCCTTTTCATTAAATGCCTGCTGTAAGCCTAGCGCTGTACCAGAATTAGAGACAGAACTACTTAAATTTATGATAGCTAAGTTAAACAGAATTATAAAGCAGTTATTTCACCTTATTTCTCTCCTCCCCTTTCAATGGTTCTTGCTTCCTTCCTCTCTTATGCAGCTTTTCTCCCTTCCAGTATCCCCCAAAGAATATATTTTAGAAGTGTCAATGAGTGATTGTGTTCAATAGATGAGACAGATTGGAAAGATCCACCTCTCTCTGGGACACAGGGACAGTAGTTAAGCATCATTGAACACTGTTAAGTGATGTTGTCATTATTAATGTTAATAATGTCTTTATTGTAAGTACTCCTTTTAATCTTTATTTTTTCTTTAAATAAACTAAGATATTTGAGGCTGGGGTGACTTGACTCCTTAATTCATAGCTATTAGACCCTTCCCTGGTACCTCAGGTATCTTGAACAAAAGACTATGAACAAACCAGATAGCCAGCTGTCCTCATGCCAGCACCAGCTGCTTTGAACACCATGAATACCTTGAAGAAGCTACCTGGCTACTCCAGCTGCTTGCTACAGAAACACAACTCCAGCTCCTGAAGGCACTGTCCAAGCCACTACTATTTCAATTAGTTTGCAGTGGACATTTCACCATCACTAGCCTCAGTGGTGTCTAGACGACCCTGCAGCTATTTCATCATGGCCAGAGGCGGAGCACTTCCCTGCTGGCCTAGCACAAGGCATTTGACTGGTGCAAACAGTTCATTTGCATGAAGGTCAGCTGTGACTGGTGCAGACAGCCTGGCCACCCTCCCTTTCTGTCTATACAAGGAGGCCATTTGGCTCACTTTCAAAGTCACTTTTAATCTTTATCATTAGTGGAGTGGACTAAGCTGGTAGCATGAAGAGAGGATGGTGGCAACAGTGGTGGAGGTAGCCGCAGCCACTGCCCAGTAGCTATAGTGGCAAAAGCTATGAAAAGGCAGCTGAAGAGTTCAGAGACCAGCCAGGGAAGAAATGACAAAGATGGGGGCAATGGAGACAGTGAGGACTGTGAAGAACTGCAGATGAGAATCTGCAGACCCTAGTTGTTGGAAGAGTTTTAGGATGCTGTCATACCTTATGGCTAAAGGTCTCAGACACCCTGGGTCTGCGAGCTTGTAACACTTGTCTGTCAAGGATTGAGGATTCTGACACTGTAAGCCCAAGACTATAACACTGTAACACTTGTCACTGTAGGGCTGAGGATCCCAGCACCTGAGGTCTATACACGAGCTCTAACCTGAAAGGCGCTACCTGTTGCTGGTGGTTGCCACCACCCACTGCTATGGGAAGTCCAGGATTATAATAGTCGCCAAGTGCCAGGGTGCTAGTAGTTAAAGCTCAGAGCGAATAAGCCTCCAACCTGAGCACCTACAGCCATAAGTCTCTGGCTTCTAAAGGTCAATCAATAGGCTCGTATCTCTCAGGACTTGGAGCTGTAAGTCTCTGTGTCTGCCATTCTAGCCCCAAGGACTTGAACACTCAAGGGTCTGGGATTACCAGCCCTGAAGAGCTTCTCCTTGCCTATTCACAATTCCTATCTTGGGAAAGCAAAAGGACCATAACCAGCTGATTGATAGCCTAGGCACAGCCCAATAACTTTAGAAAATGCTATGTTGATAATTTTTAAAGAGCTAGCATTTATAAGTGCTTCTCTTTGCTGATCAGGTGCTTTATATTCATGGCATATTTAATTCTCCCATAACCCCATGAGATTATCTATTATCTCCACTTTCCCTAAGTCACACGTAAGGGATGTTGATTTCAAAACTTAGTTGTCTTCAGGTAATATAAACCTGCTCAAGCCCATACAAATAAAAGTCAATTTATTGTAAAACTTCAGTTTTCCTAGACTCTGAGGACACGTAGTAAAGCTGGGTGGTATTTTAACTACTGGTAATTCCCTAGGACTAGAGTCTGTCTGTCTCTCCTACAGCTGCAGGACCTCTTGTCTTTCTTTCTCTCTGGCATTTTCTTCATTTGCCTGATTCTCTGCAGTAACTTCCTTGTGACATCTGCTCATCTCATGGATGGCAAAACATTGGCCACTGCTCCTCTATCCCCAAGGCCTTCAATTCTAGCAACTACTCTGTCTCTTGGTTCAAATTGATGAGATTAAGACTTTGGCCCCTCTGGTCAGATATTTAATCCTGGCCATCAGTTCTGGCTATGAGGTGGGTTCATATAATTTATAGCCTCTGAGCAGGGATCATGTTGGGAAAGGCAATGGTAGATATGTCTAGTGCAAGTGCTTAAAGAAATAAGGCAGTGGAATGGAGGATTGCTGAACAATGTTGAGTCTTTTTTTGCTCATTTATGTTTTTATTGGTCTTCATAGAAAATAGCCTCTTGGTATATCTAGATGTACATCATGGCTATAACTTTTCTTTTAAATAAAGAATGAGACATTGTAGAATCAGCCGCTAGCACTCTGGCACCTTAAGGGCCTATCCTATACCCTAGATTCAGAGCTCGTTTAGGATCTTTCTTTTCTGTTTTTTTTTCCTCTCTTCTCTTTCTCTCTCTCTTTTTCTCTCTCCTCCCTTCACTCCCTTCCTCCCTTCCTCTCTCTCCTTCTTTCTTTTTTTTCTTTCACTTTTTTTTTTAAATTTATATTGTGGAGTCAAGACCAAAGTCTCTTTGGATTATTCCACTAAAGGCTCAAACACCTAAAGTTATTGCAAGGAGCTTAAGGACCAAATTTAGAAGAATAACCTTTTATGGACCATATCTTCAAGGGTGGTTCTAGGACAGGGTGATTCCCAGAAGTTGATGGTAAATATGCAGAGAAGTCAGAACTGGATGTGTCAGGACCTAAGATACCCAGCATGGAGATAGCAACATCCTAGATATAACTAAATGGTCTGCTCTACAGGGTGATGAGAATAAAAGCTGAGTGATTTAAAGTTGATTAAATTGAAGTGGTGAGAGCAAGCTTCTATACAACGTTCTCCATGTTAGAGGGAAAGCATTTAATTCTCTGTATGAGCTATAGGTTTTCCACATAAAATTTACAGTGGTTTTTAAGATTTTATAAATCCTGGCTGAACATTTTCCCCCACTAATGTAAAAGACATCACTATTAACAACAAATTACTAAGAAGTAGGTGGCATTTTCCTACTGGACAGTATCTTTGATCCTAGTTCTTTGAGTGCATCCAAGGGAACACTCTGAAGTAGATGAGAGAGAACCATAGTAAGTCTTTGCTTTAGCTTTCTGGAGGAGAGACTTAATAAATAGTTTCTTCCAGTAAGGAAGAGTGCTTCCTGCTCAGCAGGCATGGGTTAGATAAGCTAAACGAAAGGAAGACAGGCATTTGTCTTCAATGTGGATGGCAAAGAAAGAACAGAAGTATAGACTGAGCAGCAGGAGTAACAGAAAGCCTTTTTTTTTTTTTTTTGCTCTTAGGGCAGTCCACCTTTGTTCTATTAACTGGACATGGAACAATTCATGGAGGAAGTGAGTTAAGCCCTGTAACCTCAGGATAGCTACAGGTAACACCCCTGCACAGCATGTCAACTACTCTCCTGGGATAACATGAGACTTAAGAAGGGGAGAATTCAAGTCAGGACAGAAAAGGACAAGATGAGATCTGGGGAAACATTGGAACAGGGCCAGTTGCACATAACTATAGGTCTACTATCAACTCTCTAAGTGCAGTAGTTAATCTTGACTGTCAACTTGATTGGATTGAGAAATACCTAGGAGATTAGTAAAGCATGTCCAGGTATGTCTGTGATGGTGTTTCCAAAGACAATTAGATTATGAGGACTCTGACTCAATGAATGGATTAATCATTTGATGAATTAATAATATGATTGCATTATTGGGAGATAGTGAAGAGTAAGAGGTGGGCCTAGTTGGAGGAAGTAGGTCATTGGGGGTGTGTCCACAGGGACTATATATTACCCTTGCCCCTTTCTATACTCCTTCTTTTTGTCCACCATGATGTGAACTGCTCTGATCCACCACTCTCACCCTGCCATGATAGACTGAACCATTGGAAATCATGAGCCAAAATAAATCCTTCCTCCTGTATGCTGTTCTCTTAGGCATTTTGGTCACAGTGGTGCAAGAGTAACAAATACTAGAAAAGGAGAATCCATGCTGAAGTGAGACCATTGGCACCTAGGTTAATTGTGAGTAATTCTGTAAATAAGTTCTCCTATAGCGTTACTTAGATATTTTACAGTAGTTTCCTATAAAAGAACCTCACTCAAAGTTTGTTGCAGTAAGCAGTCTGTTCTGAGATGGACCTTAACTGTCCCCAATCAGGCACAGCTTAGAAGGACTATCCTATCAGAAACTAAATTATAATACAAATTTCGATCTTGAGTAGAGCTGAGACATGGATAGGAACAGCCATTAGGCAGGTAAGACTGGCCATGTGTGCAAAAAAAGAATACATGGTATGAAGGGTAGCCCCACTTTGGATTCCTAGGCTCCAATCAAAATGCATGGCAACCTAAACGGTGTGCTTATCATTTACTTTGTAATCAAACATGTCTTTTTTCATATACATTGACTGCTTATTAATTCACTCAGTAAACACTTGATTAGATGTCTATTATTTTATTTTTATGAGTGTATATTACTTATACAAAGAGATTTCATTACATTTCCATACATGCATATAATGCACTTTGACCATACTCACCCCCGTATCACTCTTATAGCCCTCCCTCCTCTCCACTTTATCTTTTTTACAATTTTAATGGGTTTCATTGTGTTATTTGCATGCATGTATATAACGTACTTTGATAATATTCACCACCCATCAACTTCTTTTCTTCTTCCTCCTGCTGGTTCCCACTCTCAAACAGGCCCCTTTTGATATAATGTGTGTGTGTGTGTGTGTGTGTGTGTGTGTGTGTGTGTGTGGCTTTACCTAATTCATGTAACAATCTATTGAGGTCAGTGCTGTTATTCCCATATTTTACAGATTGAAAAACAGAAGCAATATGTGACTCAATAAATTGCCTAAGGTCTTAGAGTAAATGGTAGAATCAGGATTCAAACCTAGGAAGCCTGACTCCAAAGCTCACAATCCATTCCTCTATTTCTCTCAAGGTTTTTCTCAACACCTTACATGTTTGAGAAAATCTACCAGAATCCATTCTAGGCAAGTAGGCAAGAGTCAAGAAAAGGAAGATAGAGCAAGAACCCTATTTTGTGGAGTTTATATGCTAATAGTAGAGATATACCATAAACAAATAAATAAGTGAAAATATAGTATGTTGGATAGTGATTAATGCTATGAATAAAAATGAAATACACAAGAAACTAAGATTGATGGCCAGATAGGATGGTGTTAGTGGAAGGTCCCTGTCAACAGTTGAGCACAGCCCTTAGTGACACATCCTCCTAACAGTTTATTCCTTATGAACAGTTTCTTTGAGACCACATTTCTTGTATTTCATAACAAACTCGAACACTTGTAGGTTTCATGATAACTATATAGAGCTAATAGATAAGCACACTGATATGCAGTTATTGTCTCCCTCCTACGAAAAACTGGCAAGACATTACAACAGAGGAAAATAAAAGATCAATATTCCTCATGAGCATAGAGTACATTATAAATTAGTAAGGGTTGTCCCAGGAATACAAAGTAGTTTAAATGTACAAAATCAATCATGTAAATACATACCATATTAATACAATAAAGGAAAAAATGCAATAATTTCCATAGAGTTATATAAAGATTTTGACCTGATCCAACAACAGTTTATTATTTTGAAACATAACAACAATTTGCTAACAATTCATCACATTAGGAAAAGAGAAATTCTTCAATCTGACAAAAAACCTACAGCTAATATACTTAATGTATATTTGTATACACCATTGTAAGGTGCTTGTTCTTATCACTTTTATCCTGCATTGTACTTGGCAGTCCTAGCTATTGTAATAAGGCAAGACAAATAAATAAAAGTCATAAATATTAGACAAGAAAAAATAAAATTTCTTATGATCCCTTATACCTACATTATTAGTCATGTAGGAAATCCTAAGGAGCTAAAACATAACCCTGAGAACTAGCAAATTTAGTAAGATCATTAGATATAAGTAAATATAACAAAATCAACTATGTATCTGTATACTAGCCACAAACAACTGTAACCAGGAACTAAAGAAAAGGTTAATTCAAGAAGAATTAACTTAGAAGGTAACACACATGCACAGAAGATCAATGAGAGTAAACTCCCTGTATAGCTATCCTTATCTCAACTAGTAAAAACCCTTGGTCCTTCCTATTATTGATTATACTCTCTCTTCAACAAAATTAGAGATAAGGGCAAAATAGTTCCTGCTGGGGTAGCAAGGGGTAAGGGGGTGTAAGGGAGGGAGCAGGGTGAGTAAGGGGGGTGTGGGGGGAAGGGGGCAGAAATGACCCAAACATTGTATGCACATATGAATAAAATTTAAAAATTTTTTAAAAATAAATTATAATGCTAAAAATTATAATTTTAACATTATAATTAAATATAATTAATAATTATAATTAAAATGTATAATGTTAAATTATAAAAGTTAATTCCATTTAAAATAGAACCTAGAAACATAAAATACTTATGAATAAAATCACCAGAAGTTGTATAAGATTTCTACATTAAGAACTACAGAACACTACCAAGAGAAAAATTTTAAAGTCTTAAATGAACAGAGATATACCATGATTATGAATTGTAAGACTCAGTATTGTTAAGATGTTAATTATACTTGAATTGATTTATAGACCCAATCTCAGTTGACAATCTTCTAGAAAGTGGCGAATTGATCTTAAAGTACATATGAAAATTTGAGTGGCATCACTAACACAAATTGAAAAAAGATTGGAGGATATCACTCCTGATTTCCATTACTATAAAATTATAAAAATCAGTTGATGAAAGAATAGATAGATACATAGATCAAAAGAACAGAAAAGAGATATGGATGGTTAGTTGATGTTTTTAAAAATGCAGGAAAATCCAATAGACACAAGAAAGTCAGCAAATGGTGCAGGAACAATTGATTATCTGTAAGGAAAAAAAATAAACCTAGATTCTCATCTTACATCAAACACTAAAATTAACCCAAAGTGATAGATTATATACCTAAATGTAAAAGGTAAATCTATGTGACTTCTTAAACAAAATGCAGGAGATAAAAAGTTTTGCAAATGTGCAATAGGTAAATATTTCTTTTATAAGCAACAAAAAAGGGCACAAGCTAAAAACTAGAAAATTGATAAATTGGACTTCATCAAAATTTTAAACTTTTCTTCTTTAACATATACCATTAAATAAACAAAAAGACAAATCATAAGATTGGAAGAATATATATATATGTGTTCTTGTATATATAGGCTTGTATCCAGGACGCACAAAGAATTCTTGCAAATGAATAAAGCAACAAAAATTTAACCAGCGAGAGATTTGAACAAACATCACAAAATAGGTATAAAAATGATGAATTAGTACACAATTCATCATAGTTAAATACAAATGAAAAACCACAGTGAGATTTTATAACATACTCATTAGCTAAAAATAAAGATTGATAATATCAAGTGTTGAAGAGGACATAGGACAACTGAACCTCATGCAATATTGCTGAGAATGGGATATGAAACAACCATTTCCAAAATACAACCTTGGAAAATGACTGGGCTGTTCTTCAAAAGTTAAATATATTCTGTCACATGACCAGCCATTCCCCTACTCATTACTTACTCACAAGTAATGAAAACACACAGCCACACCAAGACTTTTTTCTCTATTTTTTATGGTTGTACTGGGTAGGGGTACATTGTGGCATTTACAAAGGTTCTTACAATATGTCATAACTGAATTCATCCCCTCCACCATTCTCTTTTATCCCCTTCTCTCCCCATTCCTGCAATAACTTCAACAAGTCTCATTTTTCCATTTACATATACATGTACACAGTATTTGCACCATATTCACCCTCCTACACCCTTTCCCCACATCCTCCCCTCCTTCCATTGGTGCCAAACCTCCCAGACAGGATCTGTTCTGCCCTCCTGTTCTTCGATTTTGTAAAAAAAAATAATAATAATAAATGACATTTTTGCTTGTTTAAGATGCTACACAGGGAGTTTCCTTGTGGCATTTCCATGTGTATATGTATTATAGCCCTATTTGATTCATCTCCTCTGTTTTTACCCTTTCTACATTAGAACCTTTCTTATGGTGGTTTCAATAGGTTTAAAAATTCTATATTCTTGTATGGAAATACATCAACCATATTCACCTTCTTAACTTTCTTCTTTTACCCTCCCCCTCTCATATATGACCTTGCCTTAGCATGACCTGTTTTTCATAATATTGCTGTATTTGTATTAGGTCTGTATTTCACATCTGAGAAGGCTTTTGACCTTCTGAACCTTGCTAACCTCACTTAAGATGATATTCTCAGTTCCATCCATTTACCTGTGAATGAAAAAATTTCATTCTTTGCGGTTGAATAAACTTCCATTGTGTATAAATACCACATTTTCTTAATCCGTTCATCAGTAGTGGGGCTCTTTCATATCATAGCTGTTATGAATAGTGCTGCAGTAAACATGGGTGTGCAGATGCCTTTGTTGTACCCTGACTTACATTCTTTTTTTTTTTCTTTTATTATACATATGTGCATACAAAGCTTGGGTCATTTCTCCCCCCTGCCCCGACCGCCTCCCTTACCACCCACTCCACCCCCTACCTCTCCTCCCCACCGCCTCAATACCCAGCAGAAACTATTTTGCCCTTATTTCTAATTTTGTTGTACAGAGAGTATAAGCAATAATAGGAAGGAACAAGGGTTTTTGCTGGTTGAGATAAGGATAGCTATACAGGGCATTGACTCACATTGATTTCCTGTACATGTGTGTTACCTTCTAGGTTAATTCTTTTGGATCTAACCTTTTCTCTAGTTCCTGGTCCCCTTTTCCTATTGGCCTCAGTTGCTCTTAAGGTATCTGCTTTAGTTTCTCTGTGTTAAGGGCAACAAATGCTAGCTAATTTTTTAGTTGTCTTACCTATTCTTACTCCTCCCTTGTGTGCTCTCTCTTTTATCATGTGCTCAAAGTCCAATCCCATTGTTGTGTTTGCCCTTGATCTAATGTCCACATATGAGGGAGAACATACGATTTTTGGTCTTTTGGGCCAGGCTAACCTCACTCAGAATGACGTTTTCCAATTCCATCCATTTACCAGTGAATTATAACATTTCGTTCTTCTTCATGGCTGCATAAAATTCCATTGTGTATAGATACCACATTTTCTTAATCCATTCGTCAGTGGTGGGGCACCTTGGCTGTTTCCATAACTTGGCTATTGTGAATAGTGCCACAATAAACATGGGTGTGCAGGTGCCTCTGGAGTAACCTGTGTCACAGTCTTTTGGGCATATCCCCAAGAGTGGTATTGCTGGATCAAACGGTAGATCAATGTCTAGCTTTTTAAGTAGCCTCCAAATTTTTTTCCAGAGTGCTTGTACTAGTTTACATTCCCACCAACAGTGTAAGAGGGTTCCTTTTTCTCCGCATCCTCGCCAACACCTGTTGTTGGTGGTGTTGCTGATGATGGCTATTCTAACAGGGGTGAGGTGGAATCTTAGCGTGGTTTTAATTTGCATTTCCTTTATTGCTAGAGATGGTGAGCATTTTTTCATGTGTTTTTTGGCCATTTGAATTTCTTCTTTTGAGAAAGTTCTGTTTAGTTCACTTGCCCATTTCTTTATTGGTTCATTAGTTTTGGGAGAATTTAGATTTTTAAGTTCCCTATATATTCTGGTTATCAGTCCTTTGTCTGATGTATAGTTGGCAAATATTTTCTCCCACTCTGTGGGTGTTCTCTTCAGTTTAGAGACCATTTCTTTTGATGAACAGAAGCTTTTTAGTTTTATGTGGTCCCATTTATCTATGCTATCTCTTAGTTGCTGTGCTGCTGGGGTTTCGTTGAGAAAGTTCTTACCTATACCTACTAACTCCAGAGTATTTCCTACTCTTTCCTGTATCAACTTAAGAGTTTGAGGTCTGATATTAAGATCCTTGGTCCATTTTGAGTTAATCTTGGTATAGGGTGATATACATGGATCTAGTTTCAGTTTTTTGCAGACTGCTAACCAGTTTTCCCAGCAGCTTTTGTTGAAGAGGCTGCTATTTCTCCATCATATATTTTTAGCTCCTTTGTCAAAGACAAGTTGATTATAGTTGTGTGGCTTCATATCTGGGTCCTCTGTTCTATTCCACTGTTCTTCATGTCTGTTTTTGTGCCAATACCATGCTGTTTTTGTTGTAATTGCTTTGTAATATAGTTTGAAGTCAGGTATTGTGATACCTCCTGCATTGTTCTTTTGACTGAGTATTGCCTTGGCTATTCGTGGCCTCTTGTGTTTCCATATAAATTTCACAGTAGATTTTTCAATCTCTTTAATGAATGTCATTGGAATTTTGATGGGAATTGCATTAAACATGTAGATTACTTTTGGGAGTATCAACATTTTTACTATGTTGATTCTACCAATCCATGAACATGGGAGATCTCTCCACTTTCTATAGTCTTCCTCAATCTCTTTCTTTAGAAGTGTATAGTTTTCCTTGTAGAGGTCTTTCACATCTTTTGTTAGGTTTACACCTAGGTATTTGAATTTTTTTGAGGCTATTGTAAATGGAATTGTTTTCATACATTCTTTTTCAGTTTGCTCATTGTTAGTGTATAGAAATGCTAATGATTTTTCTATGTTGATTTTATATCCTGCTACCTTGCTATAACTATTGATGATGTCTAGAAGCTTCTGAGTAGAGTTTTTTGGGTCTTTAAGGTATAGGATCATGTCATCTGCAAATAGGGATATTTTGACAGTTTCTTTACCTATTTGTATTCCTTTTATTCCTTCTTCTTGCCTAATTGCTCTGGCTAGGAATTCCAGTACTATGTTGAATAGGAGTAGAGATAGTGGGCATCTTTGTCTACTTCCTGATTTTAAAGGGAATGCTTTCAGTTTTTCTCCATTAAGTATAATGCTGGCTGTCATATATAGCTTTTATAATGTTGAGGTACTTTCCTTCTATTCCTAGTTTTCTTAGAGCTTTTATCATGAAATGATGTTGGATCTTATCAAAGGCTTTTTCTGCATCTATTGAGATGATCAAGTGGTTTTTGTCTTTGCCTCTGTTAATGTGGTTTATTATGTTTATTGATTTTCATATGTTGAACCACCCCTGCATCCCTGGGATGAAGCCTACTTGGTCGAGGTGAGTAATCTTTTTGATGTGTTGTTGAGTTCGGTTTGCCATTATTTTTTTGAGGATTTTTGCATCAATGTTCATTAAGGAGATTGGCCTATAGTTCTACTTTTTGGAGGTGCCTTTGCCTGGTTTTGGGATAAGTGTAATACTGGCTTCATAAAATGTGTTTGGCAGTTTTCCTTCCCTTTCTATTTCGTGGAACAGTTTAAGGAGGGTTGGTATCAGTTCTTCTTTAAAGGTCTGATAGAATTCAGCAGAGAATCCATCAGGTCCTGGACTTTTCTTTTTGGGGAGACTCTTGATTACTGCTTCAATTTCATTTTGTGTTATAGGTCTATTCAGGTGATTAATTTCCTCTTGGTTCAGTTTTGGATGATCATATGTATCTAGAAATCTGTCCATTTCTTTAAAATTTTCAAATTTATTTGAATATAGGTTCTCAAAGTAGTCTCTGATGATTTTCTGGACTTCCATGGTGTTTGTTGTTATCTCCCCTTTTGCATTCCTGATACTACTAATTTGGGTTTTTTTCTGTCCTCATTTTAGTCAGGTTTGCCAGGGGTCTGTCGATCTTGTTTATTTTTTCAAAGAACCAACTTTTTGTTTCATTAATTCTTTGTATGGTTTTTTTGGTTTCTATTTCATTGATTTCAGCTCTTATTTTTATTATTTCTCTCCTTCTATTTGTTTTGGGATTTACTTGTTCTTGTTTTTCTAGGAGTTTGATGTATCATTAGGACATTGATTTCGGATCTTTCAATCTTTTTAATATATGCACTTATGGCTATAAACTTTCCTCTCAGGACTGCCTTAGCTGTGTCCCATAGGTTCTGGTACGTTGTGTTTTCATTTTCATTGACTTCCAGGAACTTTTTAATTTCCTCTTTTATTTCATTGATGATCCATTCTTCATGAAATAATGAGTTATTTAGTTTCCAGCTGTTTGCATGTTTTTGTCTTTACTTTTGTTGTTGAATTAAGTTTTACTGCATTGTGATCAGATAGTATGCATGGTATAATTTCTATTTTCTTATATTTGCTGAGACTTGCTTTGTGCCCTAGGATATGATCTATTTTGGAGAAGGTTCCATGGACTGCTGAGAAGAATGTATATTGTGTAGAGGTTGGATGAAATGTTCTGTAGACATCTACTAGGTCCATTTGATCTATTGCATATTTTAGATCTTGGATTTCTTTATTGAGTTTTTGTTTGGATGATCTATCTATTGATGATAATGGGGTGTTAAAGTCTCCCGCAACCACTGTGTTGGTGTTTGTATATGCTTTTAGGTTTTCAGGGTATGTTTGATGAAATTGGGTGCATTGACATTGGGTGCATACAGATTGATGATTATTATTTCCTTTTGGTCTATTTCCCCTTTTATTAGTATGGAATGTCCTTCTTTATCTCGTTTGATCAATGTAGGTTTGAAGTCTACTTTGTCAGAGATAAGTATTGCTACCCCTGCCTGTTTTCGGGGGCCATTGGCTTGGTAAATCTTCTTCCAGTCTTTCCTCCTAAACCTATGCTTATTTCTGTCGGTGAGATGGGTCTCCTGTAAGCAACAAATTGTTGGATCTTCCTTTTTAATCCATTTCGTCAAGCGGTGCCTTTTGATGGGTGAATTAAGTCTGTTAATATTAAGCATTAGTACTGATAGGTATGTGGTGATTCCTGTCATTTAGTTGTCTTAGTTGTTTGAAGGTTTGATTGTGTGTACCTAAGTTGAGGTTACTCTCTACTGTCTTGCTTTTTCTTTTCCTGTGGTTTGGTGCTGCCTTTCTTTTCATGGTTAAGTTGGGTTTCACTTTCTGTGTGCAGAATCCCTTGCAGAATCTTTTGTAGTGGTGGCTTTGTGGTCACATATGTTTTAGTTTCTGTTTATCATGGAAGACTTTCATTGCTCCATCTATTTTGAATGATAGTTTTGCTGGGTAGAGTATCCTGGGGTTGAAGTTATTTTCATTCAGTGCCCTGAAGATCTCACCCCATGCTCTTCTTGCTTTTAATGTTTCTGTTGAGAAGTCTGCTGTGATTTGATGGGTTTACCTTTGTATGTTACTTGTTTTTTCTCTCTTACAGCCTTCAATATTCTTTCCTTAGTTTCTGAATTTATTGTTTTAATGATGATATGTCGTGGGGTAGTTCTCTTTTGATCTGGTCTGTTTGGTGTTCTGGAGGCTTCCTGCATCTGTATGGGAATATCTTTCTCTAGATTTGGGAAATTTCCATTATTATTTTGTTGAATAGATTATGCATTCCCTTCGTTTGCACCTCTTCTCCTTCTTCGATGCCTGTGATTCTCAAGTTTGGTCTTTTGATGGAGTCGGTGAGTTCTTGCATTTTCTTTTCACAGGTCTTGAGTTGTTTAATTAATAGTTCTTCAGTTTTCCTTTAATTACCATTTCATCTTCAAGTTCTGAGATTCTGTCTTCTGTTTGTTCTGTTCTACTGGATTGGCCTTCTGTTTTGTTTTGCAGTTCTGTTTCATTCTTTTTTCTGAGGTTTTCCATATCCTGGCTGTTTTCCTCTTTAATGTTGTCTATTTTTGTCCTGAGTTCATTTATCTCTTTATTCATCATGTTCTCTCTTTCACTTTGGTGTTTATACAGTGCTTCTATGGTTTCCTTTATTTCTTCTTTTGCTCTTTCAAATTCTCTATTTTTGTTGTCTTGGAATTTCTTGAGTGTCTCCTGTACATTTTGGTTGACCCTATCCAGTATCATCTCTATAATATTCTCATTGAGTACCTGTAGTATGTCTTCTTTTAAATTATTCTTCTGGGCTTCATTGGGTCCTTTGGCATAGTTTATCTTCATTTTGTTGGAGTCTGGATCTGAGTTTCTGTTTTCTTCATTCCCCTCTGGTTCCTGTACTAATTTTTTGCTGTGGGGAAACTGGTTTCCCTGTTTTTTCTGTCTTCCCGTCATTGTCCTTGGTGTTGTTACTGTTCCTGTACTGTGTGCAATTAAGTATTTTCTAGCTTTAATAATAACAGTGGTAATATTTAGAATGGAAGGGTGAGCTGAGATGGAAAGCAAGAAGTTAAAGAAAAGGGGAAAACAAATACACAGACAAGAGGGAGAAAACAGAACAAGGTTTCTGATAAGAAAGTTTCAAAGGTATAAACAGGGAGCATTAGTGTACTAATTGACAGTAAGCTGAACAGACATTAGAGGGACAGAGATAGGATTGAAAATCAAAAATAAAAAAAATTAAGATAGGAATAAAAATAAAAAATAAGTAAATGAAAGAAATATCTATATATTAAAAATGAATTAAAATAAAATGGAAAATAGAAAATTAAAAAAAAAAAACAAAAAACCAAAAAACCCTCTAAGTTCAAATGCAGTGAAGTTTCCATCTTAATAATTTGGGTGTCCGTCTCAGTCTCCAATCCTGGAGATGGTGCCTCAGATGTTCTGTAGTTGTCTCATCAAAGGGGATGCATAAAGTAGAACAAAACTACACACACACACACACACACACACACACACACACATGAAAACCCCACCTAGTGTCCCAAGTTCAAATGCAATACAGTTTCAGTAAGTTTTTGTGCTTGCAGGTGTAATTCGGTTGTTCTCTCATCAAAGGTAGGGAGAAAAAGAAAAAAAAGAGTCTGGAGACAGTTCTGAGAACGGTATCTGCAGCTGTGTCTTGCCTGCCTGCTGCTGTCAGCCTGCTGTTGCTGGTGGCGTTATTTATGCAGCTCTCTGGGGTGAGCTTAGCACTCACCTGGTCCCACAGGCTTTGTTTGTTCAGAGTTCTCCTGTGCGGGAGCCTCTGCTACAGGCTTTCCCCTTTCTAAGCACTGGGAAAAGTGACACTGCACCCGCGTTGTCAGGCCTGTGTGTTTATTTGCAGTTCATGTGGGAGGTGGGTCTTCCCCCCTCTCCTGTTCAGTTTTCCTCCCACTGCCACTTTCACAAGCTTTCCTGCTCCTGCTTACTGGGCAGTGCTGCTGCTCCTGCCAGCCGCCATGTTTATTTACAGTTCACATGTGAAGTGGGTCTTCCCTCCTCTCCTGTGGAGTTTTCCTCCCTCCTCCACTCTCACAAGCTTCCCGGCTCCTGGTTGCTGGGCGTGTGCCCCTCCCCCACTCCCGTCAGAGCCTCTCCAGCTGCCTGGCTTGTTTATTTACAGTCCCGGGAAGGGTTTCCTTTCCCCCAATCTTCAGCACTCAGGGCGCCCCCACCCTCTTTCCAGCGTGTCTTTATTGCTCTTATTGCTTATTACTCAGTTTCTTTTTTTTCCCTGGGTGGAGGTCGATCTTTCCAGGGGACTATGCTGATCTGGCCCAGGCTTGTCTGTGGGAGTACCGCGGTACCATGAAGCGCACCTGGTCCGTGTCTTCCCAAGCTGTCTGGGCGCCTGCAACTGGCGGCCCGGGGGCCCTCCTTGTTTCTCCGTTTAACGTGAAGTGGAGATTCTCTGCGCCGGCTGGAGGTGTGGAGGGGTCAAAGTTATGCCTTTTCTCAGTGGTTATGCCTGCAAAGTGTGTCTCCGGTGTCTCTCCAAGATTTCACTATAGGAGGCTTGCTTTCTGCTTCCTCCCTTTAGCCGCCATCTTCGGGCCTCCTGACTTACATTCTTTCTGGTATATCCCTAAGAGTGGAATTGCTGAATCATATGGCAGTTCTATTTTTAGTTTTAGAGGAGCCTCCATACTGTTTTCCATAATGGTTGCACTAGCTTACATTCCCACCAGCAGTGTATGAGGGTTCATTTTTATCCACATCCTCACCAACATTTCTTGTTGTTGATGTTCTTGATGGTAGCTATTCTAACAGGACTGAGGTGGAATCTTAACATGGTTTTGACTTGCATTTCCTTTATAGCATTTCTTCCTGTGTTTTTTAGCCATTTGGACTTCTTCCTTTGAAAAAACTCTGTTCAGTTCTTTTGCTCATTTTTTCATTGGGTTATACAATTTTTGGGAGTTTAGTTTTTTGAGCTCCCTGTATATTCTGGTTATCAGTCCCTTGTCTGATGTATTGCTAGCAAAGATTTTTCTCCCATTCTGTGTATGGCCTCTTCAATTTAGAGACCATTTCTTTTGTGGTACAGAAACTTTTTAATTTTTTGTAGTCACATTTGTGGATCCTTTCTCTTAGTTGCTGAGTCATTGTGTACTACTGGGGAAGTCATTGGCTATGCCTATTAATTGCAGTGTATTCCCTGCTCTTTCCTGCACTAGCTTCAAATTGATACTTGTACAGGTTGGCAGCACACCAAGACTTCTATTGGCTGTTTATTGCATCTGTATTCACAATTTAGTAGGGAATGGATAAGCAAAATATGTCACAGGAAGCCCACCTTATTCACGGACTTACTGCATGTGGTTTTGACCAAGAACAGTCAAAAATAATCATAAAATTTTTAAATCAAAAGAAATTTCAAAAACAAGTTTTGAATTCCTGCTCTGCAGCTCAGTTGATGCAGAGCCACTCTTGGTCAGCCCCATATTATCATCTATGTGTTTAAACCCTTCTGTGACCTGCTGAGTGTCTCTCTGCCCTCACCTTTCTGAAAAGCTGCTACAAAAAAGCAATTGGTGCCCCAAAATCAATGTGCTTAATTTAAGTGATCAAGTGAAAGTTTGAGATGTGTTGAGAAGCGGTCTGTCTTTAGTGGAAGTTGGGCAGCATTTGGGAAAATGAATCAAGCATCCACATGATTTGAGATAAGGAACATGAAATAAGATCTAGCTTTTGGTGAGCAGTATTATTGTGTACAATAGTAATTTTGTGACAGTAATGTAGTCTACTCCACACAGTTTCAAGTTATGGATGCTCAGACCTACTGTGTGTGGTGCAGGTAAACTGGAATAAATTTAGAGTACCAAACGCTATGCATCCTAAGCACACACAGTTTTCCTCAATGGCTTCTTGGAGCCATAGACCTGCGGACGCTAAAGGTTGACTGTATAGCCAAACAGTGAAATCCATTTAGCAAGAAGAAAGAGACACGAACAGCTGGTTATACAATAAAATGGGTGAACCTCAAAATCATTACACTAAGTCAAGGAAGCCAGATCCAAAAATGTGCAGAATGTATAATCCCATTCAGATAAAATTCTAGAAAATGCATAGTATGTTGTAATTACACAAAGCAAACCAGGGAAAAGTCAACTGCAAAGGAGGAGCACAAGGTAACATTCTATGTTAATGGAAATATTCTGGATTGCTTGAGGTAATAGTTTCAAGATATATATGTTTGTTAAAAGTCATTGAATTATACATTTCAGATGGGTACAATATATTGTATGTATATTATTCCTCAATAAATTTGAAAAAGTAAGTATAGTTTGGTTCTTTTCCAAATGCTTTAGTTTTTGGGTTTGTTTTGGCAGTACTGGGGTTTGAACTCAAGGCTGCATACTTGCTAAGCAGGAACTCTACCACTTCAGCCATGCCACCAGCCCTTTTTTGCTTTGTTTAATTTTGAGATAGCATCTCACTTTATGCCCCAGCCTGCCTAGACTGTGATCCTCTGCTTTGTGCTTGGCTGCTTAGCTGGAATGACAGGCGTGCCTAGCCACTGGGTGAGATGGAGGTCTGTTGAATTCTATCCACCCCTCCTGCCCAAGAACCCATGATCTTCCCAATCTCCACTTCCCAAGTAGATAGGATTACAGGTTTGAGTCACCACACTAGGCTCTGTCTTATCATTTATGATGGTCTTTTATTGTTGGTGTATTTTAGTGCATGCACGTTTTACTTTTAAGAAACGTTTTATACATGTTTACCTTGTATCCTATACCTGATAAATTCTGGTAATTTCATCCTAGAAGAACAAAATCTGTTGTTTATTTTTTTGTTGTTGTTGTTGTTTTAACCAACTCTCACTTATAGAGGATTATTTCCTGTGCAATCCATGATCTTTGATTGTTGGCCTAGATCATTTATCTTAGTCCCTCAAAACCTGGGAGTCTAACCTGATGAGGTTTGGGTTTGCTTTTGCAGGGAACCATGGGTACTCATGAGCTAAGAGCACACAGAATTCCCTCAAGTTTTCTGGCTTACTGGTGGGACTCAGGTCCAGTCACCTTGCCTTGCCCACAGCCCAGAATTGAGTCCATCTCAGTCCTGTTCTGAACCTCACCCACTCTTTCTAGTCAAATTCCACTTCTACTCATGGATTACTCCCTTCCCCAATATCAAAAGGTTTCCTCCACATCCTGCAAATGCAGATACATGATGTCAAGTATAGTCCACACACAGAATCAGTTTTTACAGCAAAAGGAGCCCTTGATGAATCTGTCATACTGCTGGAAAGGGCATGCTTACACTTACCTCAGAGAAAAACAGAAATAAGCCTTAGAAAGTAAAATGATAGTCCTGCCTTTTAGGGGCTTTGAACTAGAAATAGATATGGAAATACACGTCATATCCTGAAACCAACATCTGTCTGGAAATCTGATTATAGACAGCAGAGCTAAGTAATAGTTATACACAGCTATCCATTTCATGCTAAGTTTGAGGAGAGATGGGGCAGGTATAACAAGATAACTCTACAGAGAACATCACAGGGAATGACTGAATCACATAAAAACCCAGAGTTTCATATTCATCCCAACTAAAATAACTTAGAAAGCAGATGACTGTGGGTTTTCAACATTTCTCATTTGCCCCTTCTGAATTTTTTTACCCAGACTATATTTTATTGATCCTTAGGAGTTAATTTGTAATAATTTTAACAATTTGAATATCAAATATTCACTTTACTTTGAATGTAATAGACTCCCTACAACGACTAACTTACTCACAGGGTTTTTGAGGTTGATAGTGGTGGGAGCTCTGTCTAACTCCAGATCCCGGTTCCCATCTCCCTTTACATAAAAATAAATGAATAAATAAAAATGATGCAAAAGTTCAGTGAATCTTTGAATTAGCTTACAAGCTGAATCTCTAAGCCAAAGAGAACCTAACTCCACTTTTATTTGCATGTAACTTGAGATGATAAAAGAATAAAATTTTAGAATAGTTCAGGGTAAAGGATTATTATTTGCAAATCATGGTGTAGTCACTTATGATGTGATCACATGTACTAGCAGCAGAGGAAACATTTTGTTGTTCTGATGAACACATTACCACAGTGGAGGGTAACAATGGCTCACTGTTCTGGTTTAAGATCTTGTCTGAGTTCAGATAAAGCAACCATGTCCTTATATACTTTCCTTATAACCTGGATGAAGAATGGGGTTGCAAGTCCTTTTTTTTTTTCTTAGTGGGAAGTATGTAATTAACCTGCTCAAAAACACTGCTTAGTGAGCCAATCAGGAAACAGAAATTAAGGGAAAGCTTCCTCCCACTCTATTTTACTGAATGAACTTGACTGAATCACTTGGAGACCAAATTCTTCCTGACTACGGTCTGCATCACACACAAATATTATCTGGTGGGTTTCCCTGGCTGTGCAGCTAGGGGTGGCTAATGACGAGAGGCATATCCAAATCCCAGGCAGCCGCCTCTGGCTTTGAACTAAACTTTGGGACATGACAGGACCTGGCAAAAATGGAAATACCTTCCCCGACATTTTTGCTCATGTTTACTAAATTCACTTGGAGATAAGGGCAGTGAGTTTGCTAGAGTGGGAAGTGCTGACAGACAAAGTGTAGTCTACTACAAAATTCTTCCTGGCACTCTAATTATCCTTTCCTTCTCTACTTCAGTATCACATGTAGCCATGTGTAGAATCATAAAATAATTATGCAGTGTACAAGCTTTCTGGGAGCATGTACCACTGTTTTCCTAATTCTTTATCTCTCCCATTGATCGTGGCGTGTGTGCATTGATCCAAGTCGGCCATCTGGTTAGGCAAGATAAGCGTGCTAGTGTCTTTGCATCGCACTGTCACGCGGGGAGGGGGTGCATTTTGGCTGTAGGGAATTACAGGGGCACAGGATTAGCCCTCTTCCTATGAGGAAACTGAATTTTAAATGCAATGTTGCAGCTGCATGGACCATGTTGCTAACTTCTGTTTTTGCCATGAACTGGGTAGATTTTTCTTCTTGCTCAAATTGTCTCTGAAGGTATAGAGATGCCTTGTATTGAATGGAGGGTGTGTGTGTGTTGGGGGGGGTGGTGTTTGAAAGAAGATTCATTTTTAGCACGTTAGACTTGTAAGTGACTGGTACATTACAGGATTTCTAAATAGTAAAATTGCTTTCAAATGACTACAAAAGACAGCCAGATTTTTTGTTTTTTTAAAAAGCATTTTATACTGAGACTCATTCTCCCCAAGAAAAAAAAACCCAAAATTATTTCTGAAAGGAAAGATATATTTGTATTAGTCTCCAGAGGAAGAATATAGAAAAGAATTCTCCGTGTGTCATAGCAGAAGGAATTACTGCATGAGGGAAGCCCAGAACGGGGCTGTGGGATATCCTCTCCGCTTGTTTATCTCTCTCTTTCATGTATTGAAATTAATGTTTGCCTCAAGTTTATGACCACTGGGACTGACTGAATGTGCTCTTTAATTCAAAGAATTTTTTTCCAGCTCCGTTGGCCACTGTTGTTTTTAAAATTTGATTGTGGCCATTGTTGTCTCATATTCTGCAAATGTGTGGAAGACTCAAAAGCTTTTCCTCTAAAATTGAACAATTCTGTCAAAAAAGATTAGTTCTATTTTGTCTGCTGGGTGCTGACTATTCATGAATGTAAAGAGAGAGGGCTTGGTGTCATACTAAGTTGCTAAGGTGGCTGGATTTCGGCTATTGACTTGAGGGTACCAAAGTGAAGTCCACAAAAGAGCAGCCAGAAGGAGAGGGGAGAGGCGGCCGGCCATGTGTTCAGCTATACCTTCTTTAGCTGCCCGTTTATTTCTTTTGTCGCCAGAACTTTTATTGTCATACAGTTGAAAAAAATGTTAGACACAAGCTTCAGGCAGCACCAAGCAGAAAAAGGGATTAGCATATCACTAGGATCATCTTACACTGAACCAAATTCTTTTCAGGATGTATAATTAGCGAATACAGTCTTTTTTTTTTTTTTTTGAGCCTATGGACAGAAAAAAAAAATGAGCTCAGCTCTCTGGTTAGAATATTAGAGGAAATAAAAGCCATTTGCCAGTTTCAGAGAGATATATCCATATTAACTGTTTCAACGCAGAGCCTTTGCAATTCCCTCAAGAAGTGTCTGGTTGAATGGGGGAACTTACTATGAATTCCAGTCATTGTCTCAGGTTTTCAAAGAGGGAAATGCTGTGTGGTTGGACACATTCAAAATTTTAGACCGATGAAATCGGATTCGGCATTAAATGAATGTAAAAAACTTCTCTGACCAAGGGGAACTAAAAGGAAACGTGTGGTTTTCACATGATATGAAATTGTACTCTGAAGAAGGTGCTTTGACAGTAATTAAAAATGTAATTGGGAAGTCGAAGGCAGAAAAATGTACGTTTGGGGTCTATTAGCGCATACAGTTCTGAGGTCGCTCGAAGCTGTCTGAAACTTCCCTTATAATTTGTGGATGTTAAATACGTTTATCTGAAGTAGCAAAATAGGAATATTGGGTTGTTATCTTTTTATTCTCTCTTCTCTTTCTCTCTTCCTCTTTCTCCTCTCCCTCTCCTGTTCTCTTCAGGTTGTACATTTAAGCACTTTTACATACGTAAAAGCATGTACATCAAAGCAGATTTGTCAAATTGAATTTGACTGAATGGATATCTATTTATATTTCTAGAGATGCAAAAGATTTTAAAGAAAACATAGACAGTAGAAGGGGGGTAGAGGAAGAACCTTTTTTCCAAAAGTATATTTTGAAGAATTAACTAGATATTCATTAAATGCAAAAGTGCTTCTCTGCATGTATCTCTGCTTAAAATTCTGGAAGCAGCTGATATTTTTGTTAACATATGACATGTTATGTTGGTTTGTGGTCTCAGGGATTCCTTATCAGAACCGTTGACACTTAACTTTGGTTTTTTTCTTACTTGCCTCTGGATGACTTCACCCTGCCCCACTATCCTTCCCCCAAATAAAACACAGAACCCCAGTCTGGATTCTGGTTCAGCATCCTTTGACATTTCCAAGGACACTCTTCATTTATCTTTGTGGCAGTAATTTCTTAAACTCCCTTCTTGGCATTTGGGTTCCTACAGGTGATTATTTTGAGTTCTGCAACCCTTGAGACAGTGGGGAAAACAACCACTGAGTATTTCTTTGGAATCAGACAATCCAGTCCTGGCTTTTTATTTTCTTAGGGATTCTGGTTTAGAATTTTTGGTCCAAAACAAAATGGTTTAGCGAGAAACTGTGAGCGTAGGTAGAGAGGACTCAATTGTGTTGCCTTCATTTAGGGCAAATCACTTTAGTTTGCATGGGTTATGTCACCATGGAAGTTGGTGTGCGGGATTAGAAACATGGCAGAAAAGAAAGAATAACAATAAAATTACTATAAAAACAGGAATAAAGATATTATTCTTGATTTATTTTCTTTAATTATCATAGCAATACTTTTTAAATCATTTTGTTTCGTGAGTATTTATAATTTATAATTTTTGTGTGACATTTAGTTTGTATATTTATATTTATAAGTATCAGTGCCTGAAAGGAGCTAACCACACTGAGTGCTGATCCAAGATAAGTTGCTAACACTTCTGCTAATTTTCTAGGGATACAGTTTCACCAAACTTGTGATTTGCTGTTCCCAAATCATTGTCTATTTAGTTATTCACATAAGTTGTTTGGTCTTTCATCTCTCAGTTCACACTACCTAGATTCTTCTTGTGGACAAGCACACTTATATACAGAGATTTGGACATCATTTCAGGGCTCCAGTCCTCAGAAACATAGCTTTTAATGATCTAGACGATAAGAGAATAATTCTGAAATCTAGGGTCCAAACTATTGAATTCAGAGAAATGCAAGGTTGACCTTGCATTACCGGGCACTGCTAAAGGTGAGTTCAGGAGGTTCGATGGGGTTTTCTTGTTTTGGACCTCACAGCAATGGCAGCAAGATACTGAGAGCTTCTTATAAAGCAGCATTTAGGTTATTCTGGCCCCTGGAATGGCATGACGTCAGGAGTAGGCAAAGAAATTCAGAAGAGCATAGCTAAGAGTAAGAATTCACCATAGGGCAAGGGACTGGTAGAGTAGTTCAAATGGTAGAGTGCCTGCCTAGCAAGAGTGAAGCCCTGAGTTCAAACCCCAGCCCTGCCCAAAATAATAATAATAATAATTGTAACATTTGGCTGGCAGAATGTCTCATGTAGGCTCCTGCCTAGCAAGCGTGAGGCCCTGTATTCAAACCCCTGTACTGCCAAAAAAAAAAAAAGACTATGAACGTAGGACAGATTGTTAAGAGAAGTAATGAAGTGGAGAGAAAGGGGTAGTGGGTGGGTCTAAGAACAAATTTTCTAATTTAGGGTTTTGTGAAGACCAAGACCAGAAAAACAGCAGAATATCTTTTTTTTAAATGTAGTAATTTTGTTTAATCAAAATATATTGTTTACTAATCTCAACAGAATCTATGTTTTTATCTCAGCAATGTATCAATAGCCGTGATATGTTCTATATGGAGCATTGTATATACTTGCATATTGTGAGCAGGGTGTTAGTGTGCCATTCAGATTAACCTACTGACCTGCTAGCATATGTCATAATATCCCTTTGGAAGTGTAACCTCCATAATGACTGAATATGACATCAAGTTCTGTGCCACATATTCATTAAATGCCATTAGCAAAATAGTTTTGGATCACTGTGATTAGGAATGCTTTCAAAGACATAAGACTCTGCAAAATGTAGGCATGTTAAGTTTCACTCAAGTCTCACCAACAGCCAGGCTGCTGCTAGGGAGGAAAAAGAGACAGCATTTCAAACTTATGTATGCCACAACTCACATTTAAAAAATATTAGTTTACATGAATGCATACAACTAGGATTTTAAAAAACTGCTTTTTGTAGATAGAGCCCATTTTTATTTTTCTAAATGTCACTTACTCTATTTAACTTAATCCACTGTCTTTTTGACACCGTATGTGTACACAGCTATTAAGAAAGAAGAGACGTTCCAGTAAGGAGTAGGCGTTGTTGTGATGAAGATAAGATAAGATAAGCATGTGTCAGTTTTTATGATGTGATAGAAGTGTGGGTTCCTTTCAGGAATAACTGTAAAGGAGGATGTTATAGCTAATGTTATTTTTGAGGCTAATATTATGAGTCATTTTACTGATTGATCTGTAACAGAATGTGAGAGGCTATTTTCCTGTGATGGAGCATATCTATTGAGCCCTCACCAAAGCCTAGGCTATACTTTAGGTGTTTTATAGTGATCATCTTATATAATCCTCAGCACTCTGAAAGTAAGATTGCTATTGTTCGTAGTTGAGGAAATAGATTCATCAACGTTAAGTAACTTGGCTTAAGGTCATGCAGCTGGTAAGTGTTAAAACTGGTTCCAAACCAGGTAATCTGACTTGCATTTGTCTTAACCATGATACTCCTGATTAGGAGTTAGGAGTTCCTTTTGTTTTGTTTTTTTTTCAGTGCTGGGGATTGAACTCAGGTCCTTATACTTGCTAGGCAAGTGCTCTACCACTTGAGCCACGACTTCAGCCCTTTTTTTTCTTTTTGTTCGAGTTATTTTTCAGATAGGGTCTTGAGCCCCTGGACCACCTATCTGTGCCTCCTGCACAGCTAGGGTTACAGGCACAAGCCACCACACCCAGCTTGTTCTTTGAGATAGGGTCTCACTAATTTTTTGTCCAGACTGGCCTTGAACTGTGATCCTCCTTTCTCTACCTTCAATTAAGTAGCTAGGTTTATAGGTGTGCTCCACCACACCTGGACCCTGGTTCGGAGTTGTAATGCAGACCTCTAGATGTGAAAGCTGCAAAGGAGTTAACTGTTCTGCAAACTCCTGCCTTTTATTTTCCAAATGAGAGAACTAAAGCCTAGAGAAGTGACCTGATTTTTATTGTTAATGGTAAATCAGGTACTAGAACTCTCAGTTCTAGTAAATTCCAAACCAGGGCTTTTCACTATATCCAAAGTCAATAACAACTCCAGGGTTGTTTAGAAAAGAACAGAGTAAACAAAAAGATGAGTGTGCACATACATAAAGGAATGTGCTGTTTATTACAGTGCTATTCACAATAGCCAAGCTTTGAAAACAACCCAGATGCCCCATGACTGATGAATGGATTAAGGAAATGTGGTATATATACACAATGGAGTTTATTCAGCCATAAAGACGAATGAAATTATGCTGTTTGCAGGAAAATGGATGGAACTGGAGAACTTCATGTTGAAGCAAAGTAAGCCAGGCTCAAAAAGTCAAAGGTCACATGTTTCACCCTCATATGTGGAAGCTAGATCATACATATATACATATATACATACATTTATATAGTGAGACAGAGAACAAGACTTTATTAGTGAGTGTCTGAAGGGATGACAGGAGGCAGGGGAGGAAAAGAAAATGTTATTAGAGAATGAACAATATTGAAACAACTCATCTATATATGAATATAATATAACATAATGCTCTGTAAGCCATCGAATATTAATTAGGGAAGCATGGTGATAGAGAAATAGTAAATAATGGGGGGGTTAATTTGATTGAAACACAGTGTATACAGGCCTGAAGTACCAAAGTAAGTCCCCCCCCTTGGACTATCAATATATACCTTAAAAAAATATAAGAAGGACAGGAGGGTAAAAAGTCTTCCGCAGGGGTAGATACCAGAGGGAGGGGGTGACATAAGGAAAGGGTGAATGAGTGTGAATATGGTGATGTATTTAGTATTCATAGAGGAAAATGAAACCCACTGAAAGAAGGAAGGGAGGGGGAAGAGGGCAAATGATGACCAAAGGAATTGAAGATAATAGTAAAATTGAGAAGGGAAATAAGCACAGAAAATAAGCTCCTGAATGTAGGATACTCGCTTTTAATTGGGAAATGGTTCTCCTAGTAGAGATGCCTTATTACATTTGGAGGTTTGGAAGTACAAAGGATGATTTAGACAAGGATGTAGAACTGAGAGTCAACAGAGCTCAAGAATTGGCACCGGGAGGTACACTGTATCACACTCACACACACACACACACACACACACACACACACACATATGCATCTTCATCTTCTTTCTTTTGTATTTTTTGCCACCAAGACATTTTTTAGAGATAAAAAGAAAAAGCCTATCACCTTGATCTAAATTAGGCTCATACAGAAATCAATTCAGTCTGGAAACATCTTCATGGCTCCTTGACTAGAACAGATGAGGACATGGTATACATAAGACAGAGCTTTGGAGAGGAGCAAAGCTCTCCTCATTACAACCCCTCATCCCACTTTTCAAGGTCATAGATTTTGGTTGATGAGTGCTCCAAAATATGAACTTAAATGATGTCCTTGGCCGGCAATCAAAAAACTTTACCTTTAAACCTGCTGCCACCAAATCAGATCTTGTTTGAACAAAGAAGGTTAATTACAATTTTCATTTTTTCCTCATGTTGTCTCTTTAAATTATTACAAAACTTGTCAATGCAAACAACTATGTGGCAAAGGATATGCCAGAATTATTAAATGGCACCCCTGTGTATTTGACTTCATATCTCAAGCACGCTCATGTTAGTTTAGTGTCAAAAGTTAGTATGCACAGGAGGAAAGTCACCAAAGAAGGGAGTTCTGTTTTTACTACTGGGAGAATGTAGTCTTAATTAGGTAAACAAAGAGGTTTTTCATTACATTGTAAACACATTTCACAAAGAGACCCCATTTAAGTTTCTTCTTAAAGAAACTGGAAAAATATTAAGGAAGTCAACTGGAAGTCACTCAAATGACAATTAACCAACAGGCACAATTATCTCCTGACTAGTTTGTGGCTTACCGATGTTTTTATCTTTTATTTATGGCATTACTTTAAAATGTGGGAATGCCAACCCGAATAGAGACAGATACAATATTAAATGATAGATTTCTCTATTTATATTTAAATAACCATCTGCATGAAATTATGCACAAATCATGGAGTAATTCCTAACAGAAATTACTGTTTATAAAATATGTAAAATCTGAGACATGGTATGCTTTTCATATTAAACTGCCCATTTCCAGAACATCACATACATTTACACAATGTGGAGATGCTGCATTGCGAAACCAATACAAATTGCTCACAATGTTAATGAAGATGGATGGCGAAGGCTGAAAAACATTCATTTACAAGCGCCAGAGGAAAAGAGAGCAGCAGTGTTCACAATCCCAACCTTCATTTTTTCTGCCATCATAATATCCAATTGAATAAAGGTAACTATAATAATACAGCCCTTGGAAAGTCTTTGCAATGAATTTTCATTTTCAGTCTTGAATATGGCCTATTTTTCCCATTGGGGTGAAAATTGTGCATATGAAGTTGGGAGGTTTGCAGCTAAGCTAGGAAAAGGAATCTTACTCTATGAAAAACTATGAACAGAGTAGAGTGACTACAAAATTGGAATACTTTTAAATTAAAAAGGATAAAATACTTCATCCTGAAAAGACTTCCTTTCCAAGTGAAGATGGACCATTTTTTTCCTTTCTCTCCCCAACACATCATCTACCCTTCTAACACTTCTCAACCAAGGGGCAACTGTGGTTGGATCTATAAAGTGCCCAGGGTATGCTCTAAGGACTGGCAAATTTATTCCAGGAATACAGGATTAAGACCTCCCACAGCCCATCATGGCACATCACCTTTGCCTAAACTGTAAGTGGTTTGGGACTGGACATACACATAGGGAGGGGAGGGGGCACTCTTTACCCATCAATATGGGAAGGTGAGCTTGGGATCTGAGGTTACCACATCATTGTTCCATTTCCACTATCCCAACAACTCCCCACAATTACCTCCACATTCAACTTGCTCCTCAGTCAACCAGAATCTGATATTTCTAGACAATTATTGGATACACTTCACTTTGAAGAGAGTATCTACATTTTCCCACACACCTCAGAATGTGAAAATCAGACACACAGTCACCTCAATCAAGTATCTTAAAAGGACTCCATTCCTCAGGCCACAGGATGGCTTCTTCTCCTTGAGTTGCCCTAATTCAACAACCCATATTTGCTAATTTTTAAATCCATTTATTCAACAAATATTTATTGAGGTCAGTTCTATGCTAGATACTGGAAATACTGCTGTGAACAAGAGAGATACAATGCTTGCCACCCCAAAGCTGACAGACTCACAGTCAACACACAAAGGACACATAAAAAAGTCAAGAGGGTCTCCCTGTCTTGCTCTCATCAAAGGCAGTTGTTCCTAAAATTTCAATCGCTGATGTACACCCACAGAACAAGGCTATGGAGTCTTCCTTTCCCCTTGACTTTGACTTGCCCAGTTATACCTCAATGTCACAGCAGCACTGTGGGACCTGATGCAGTGCTCTGATCTTATCCCACCCTTTGTACCGCCCTGAAGGAGACCTGAGGGTCCTTCCTCTTTTTTAGTCACAGCCTTGATGTAGTCTTCCTGTTGTGTGTCCTCATTCCTAATGTAAAAGTGTTTAATGCTTCTTGGTTGAATTGGGTAGCATGGGGTAAGAATTTAACTGGTTATTCTTTTTTTTTATTTATTTATTTTTTTCATTTTTCTTTTATTATTCATATGTGCATACAAGGCTTGGTTTATTTCTCCCCCCTGCCCCCACTCCACCCCCTCCCGCTTCCCCCCTCAATACCCAGCAGAAACTATTTTGCCCTTATCTCTAATTTTGTTGTAGAGAGAGTATAAGCAATAATAGGAAGGAACAAGGGGTTTTGCTGGTTGAGATAAAGATAGCTATACAGGGCATTGACTCACATTGATTTCCTGTGCGTGGGTGTTACCTTCTAGGTTAATTCTTTTTGATCTAACCTTTTCTCTAGTACCTGGTCCCCTTTTCCTATTGGCCTCAGTTGCTTTAAGGTATCTGCTTTAGTTTCTCTGCATTAAGGGCAACAAATGCTAGCTAGTTTTTTAGGTGTCTTACCTATCCTCACCCCTCCCTTGTGTGCTCTCACTTTTATCATGTGCTCATAGTCCAATCCCATTGTTGTGTTTGCCCTTGATCTAATGTCCACATATGAGGGAGAACATACGATTTTTGGTTTTTTGAGCCAGGCTAACCTCACTCAGAATGATGTTCTCCAATTCCATCCATTTACCAGCGAATGATAACATTTCGTTCTTCTTCATGGCTGCATAAAATTCCATTGTGTATAGATACCACATTTTCTTAATCCATTCGTCAGTGCTGGGGCATCTTGGCTGTTTCCATAACTTGGCTATTGTGAATAGTGCCGCAATAAACATGGATGTGCAGGTGCCTCTGGAGTAACAGTCTTTTGGGTATATCCCCAAGAGTGGTATTGCTGGATCAAATGGTAGATCGATGTCCAGCTTTTTAAGTAGCCTCCAAATTTTTTTCCAGAGTGGTTGTACTAGTCTACATTCCCACCAACAGTGTAAGAGGGTTCCTTTTTCCCCGCATCCTCGCCAACACCTGTTGTTGGTGGTGTTGCTGATGATGGCTATTCTAACAGGGGTGAGGTGGAATCTTAGTGTGGTTTTAATTTGCATTTCCTTTATTGCTAGAGATGGTGAGCATTTTTTCATGTGTTTTCTGGCCATTTGAATTTCTTCTTTTGAGAAAGTTCTGTTTAGTTCACATGCCCATTTCTTTATTGGTTCATTAGTTTTGGGAGAATTTAGTTTTTTAAGTTCCCTGTATATTCTGGTTATCAGTCCTTTGTCTGATGTATAATTGGCAAATATTTTCTCCCACTCTGTGGGTGTTCTCTTCTAACTGGTTATTCTTGAATTTCTTTTACAATGAACCAATTTTATAATCTTTACATTCAAAAAAAAAAAAAAAAGAGGGTCTCCCTGGAAGAACAAATATCCAAGCTAAGAACTGAATTGATTTGGCACCTACCTTGGGCAAGATATTGGGCCAAACTCTGAGGAGTGAAATCAACTATGATTTAGTCTCATCAGCCAGTAGGGAGGGTGTAAATAGCAAGAGGCAGATACAATTCATGTCGCTAAGTAGGAGCAACAAGCTCTTAGGAAGATGGATCAATTCCAATTTGGAGGATCGATGCAGTTTCAGGAACTGATTGAACATGAATTCGTAGAATCAAAAACCAGGCAGTGTAGGCAAAGAGATATGAACAAGGCTGCAGAAGTGAGAAGCTCTGATACATATTTGAGGAGCAGAGGTAATTGTGTTTGACAGAGGCAGAAGGAGCAAGAGGACTTTGCTTAGGGACTCTGGAGAAATTGACAGGTCATTTGGAGGACTGGCTGAGGGAGACAGTAGCAGGCACTGCCTTCTGGGTGCTGCTTCACTATCCCACCCTCCCTGATGACCCTGGGAGAGGAAGCAGATGTGCCCAAGAACCCCGTGGAGCTTACGTGTCCAGATCCCTGCCAGTGAGAGCAGCCAGGACACTAGATTTTTTGGGTCATTCACAAGTCCCCTGCCCAGGAACCCATGTTCTTCATTAAGCCCTAAGACACATATTTACTAAGGTCTCATTGCAGAAAAGCTTGAAGGACACACTGGACACCCAGTTTGTTTCAGTCTCTGTACAGAGAGGAAGAGATAACACAACCATGGAGCCAAGGAAGGGAGTAGTATAACCTGAATGAAATAATTTGCAACACAATAAAGAAATTGCCTAAAGGAGGTTTTACAAGTTGTACAGGGAATATGGAATGCTTGTCAAGAACAGGAAATAACAAAAATACTGAGACTTCAAATCGGAAGGAAATTTTTCTGAATCTCTTGGGGTATTCTTGACAGAGAAAACTGTATGTCCTGAAGGCACACCAGAATATAATATACCCACATGTACTGTATACACATGTACACATGCACACATACACATACATGCATAGCATTCTCTTTAGAAGAGCTGTATAGTCTAAGGAATGTGGAGAGGTGATATTAAACACAAGCCTGTAAGTGTTAAGACACTTAGATCTTACACAATAAGCACCACTGAAAATGTATGAGCAGACAGTGATTTGATAGAAAGGGAACAAGCCGAGGCAGAGAGATAAACAATTAAGGGAATCCATCACCTAGTGTGGTTCCCTAATGGGCCATGCCATGTCTACTTGTTACCCAGGATCCAGCAGTCATTCAATAGTCTGTGCACTGCATTGCTCTAGGGTAGTGATAAGCCAAGACAAAGAGACCAGAAAATCAATTGTTGCCACCCAGTGCATTACAGCACCTTGGGAGCCCCGAGAGGGAAACCCAGAGGAAAGACACCTAAGTTATGTGGGATAGGGAAAGCTAAGGGGTAGGGATGAGGGCTGCCCAAAGGAGAAGATGGCTCAAATGGGTGTGGAAGAACAAGTAGCAACCACTAACCAAACAGGTAGGGGGCTGCAGGGATGCAAGAGTGTGGTAATGAGAAGGGCATTCCAGGGTAACAAAGAACCAGGTGCAAAATCCCAGAGATATAGTGCATTTGGAAACCATAGACACCTTGGTACAGTTAGAGATTAGTGTGGTCTGTTTTCCCTCCCAGATAATGGATAGGTAAATACACCTTGCCACACTGATATCCCAAGCTCCTGGTGAACATAATATACAATTTCCGACATACAGTAGGAGCATGCTAAACATTGTTGAAAGAGTAAAGAAATGCATCTCTCCTTCGCCTTTCTTGCTCCCTTTCTTTTAATGTGTATGCTTTTTCATTTGATAAAGATTAGGGAAGAAGTTTCAAAATTCTCTACCAACTATGTCAACTTCTCCACTTACAACCTTTCTCCTGGTCCCCTTTGTTTTCAAGTCCAGCCTCAGACTGCCAGAATACCACACTCTTAATGCAACTCCTTTCTATTCAGTCATGCTGGACAGTACGCATGAGAGAGTCTGAATATTGTGTGTGATATTTCAGAGGGAAGAGGCAGGATGGAAAGAATTGGTGTTTATTGTAGGCCAAGGAGGAGATTTGAGCTCATGTGAGAAAGATCACTAAGAGAAAAAAAAAGTCCCCAAAGAAGAACCTGGATCCCTTAGGGAAACTCTTTAATCCTGAAGTCATATGAAGATCCTGAGGCAAAGAATACTCTTTGTTGCTTTTTGTAAATCAAGGGTAGGCAATAGGAGAAAACAGAGGGTTGGAGAGAGGTAAAAAAGAGGCTATTTCTTGCAGCATAAGTGACAAGTAGAGAAATACTAGCTAGGGAGATAATAGTGAAGGACATATGTGCTAATTAAAACATCCAAGAGATCCTCCAAAAGGAAGTCAGATATTTAAAGAGAATTGCCTATTTCTGGATATTATGCCTTCACGCCCCTGGTGGGATCATTTCTGTTGGTGCGGAGGTCCATTCACACATTTTATTGTGTTCTTTGCTCTTCAGGCACAATAGGCTATAATAGAGGTCAGAAAATCTCTGCTCTTACCCAAAAGAACCTGTCCCATGGGAGACTGAGTGGGGTTATCCCACAGAAAATCCAGCCTAGGCCAACTCACCCATCTTCCAGTTTTTACCAAAGCTTGTTCTTCTAAAAATAATGATGATGATGATGATGAGTGGCTTATTTTAATAACCCTGTGGGTCCTTGGTGGCCAATCAGAGGAGAGTGAAGTTAAGGCAACAAATCTAATCAGACACTGGAGGGAGGTGCATTTTAAATAGAAACAGGGCTGTAGAAAAGAGGTGACTCTAGCATGGACAAGTTTCACAGCAGCTAAACACAGAATGGCTCCAGGCTTAGTCATTGTTTAAAAGCCATTCCTCACATTCCTTGTTTACTGTCAGCACAGTGAGTTGTGGGCTGTCACTTTAGCTGTTAATGGGACTAAACACTTACGCCAACAGATTAAGCCTTGCTGAAACATTAAGAAAATTGGCCCAAACAGAGTTTGGATGGATAGTTGTTTAGCAGCTGTTTCTTTGTTTCTTTTTCTTTTTCTTTCTTTTTTGGGGGAAAGAAAGAGGGGGGTCTGGAGGGTGGAGGGAGAGGAGTGATTTCCTAGGACAATAGTTTTTTCTGATACCTGTGAAACAGGCAATTGTGTGAGTCACTGGGTAGATTTTCTACTGAAGACTGTTAAAAAAGCAAACATTTAATTTCCATCGTTTGGACTCATTACACAGAACACAGATGAGATTTTCTGAAACTAAAACTGATGAATGCATTGGGGCACACCACAAGTCTTTAAAAAGTTATAATGTATTTCTAGCAGAAATGAAAAATTACCATGTCTGTCATTGCAAAAGGATCCTCCAGGCATCTGGATGATACTGAAGGTGGGAAAACTTTCTTTGTTACACTGGAACCTTTTAAGATATGTCAAATCTATTTCTTATTCAGAAGAGGAGCAATGCTTGCACAGTAGATGTATTTAACTTCAAAAACAGTTTTTCAAGTCCCTTAGACACTGTAACTCCCTTCATGTAAATTCATGTATCTTTACTTGACATGTCTTCTTAAGCAAGGATTTTTAAGGTGGCTTTTAAAAATCTTTTTTCAAGAAGAGCCGAGAACAATTAAATGTTCTGTTTCAATTCCAGCTCTTAAACTTGCAGTTGGGAAAGGATTTTATGTTAAGAATTAGAACACTCTTCTGTTCTTGCTGTAATCAGAAAAAAAAATGTACGTATTAAAATCTTTCCGATTAAAACTTCTTTGATGGGTCAAAATTGAGTAGGAAGTTTATTTTGCATTTCAAAATTACAAGTTTGTAACAGTTACTCTGGGTATTTGTGTCCTGAAAAAATACATTATGACTGATGGATACATCTCACTAACCTTCCTAATGTTTCTGTCACAACCAAGTCACTTATTCCGTATTTATTGTCATGAATCACAAACTTCCTCTGACTAGATATTAGAAACTTTTGCAGCAGTCCTTAAAAGAGAGAAAGAAGAAGGGTATAGGTGACACAGGCCTATAGTCTCAGGGACTTGGGAGTTTGAGGCTGGAGGATCACTTGAGCGTACAAGTGCAAGACCAGCCTAAGCAAGGAGAGAAAAAGAGAGGAGGAGGAACGGAGGGAGGAAGGAAAGGAAAGAGATGGGAAGGGAAAGCAAAAAGATCTTTGGAGATTTCTCTAAATGCTGATATTCAGAGAGGTGCTGAGATTTTTACAATTCCATTATCTTTGGAAACCTCAAACTTGACTTTGATTAACCATGGTGATAACCAGGGTATTTCTCTTAGCTTTACACTTGATGTCACTTTACCAGAGCCATAAAGACATGCTCATAATATTTGCTTTTCATCTAAATCAAGAAGGCAACGCTCAGCAAAAAAAAAAAAAAAAAAAAGTATTTAGTAGTGCATATAGTACTGAAGCGATGATAATCAGAGACCTTGGTAATTGAAGCTTTTGGTCGGGGGAGAGAACCTTTCTTCTGGATCCTTCAGTCTGTTTAATAGGATAAAATTAGCTTGAGTGGTTTGGTGTTTGAAGAGGATGTGATGTAATTGGAAGTGCCTCCCGGGTTTGCTGCTGGACAAAGCAATCAGGTGGAGACCCGGGAGGACATGGGAGGCTCTGAAGTACGGATCCGCTTCTGCCATCCTAATTAGCCTAAATTAGCTATGCCAGTTTTCTGCTTGCTTTTGAATTTCCCTGCTAATGCTACTTTTGGAGCTGAAAGGAAAGAAATATGAAATGCCCAACAAGTCCCTAACAGATGGACAACAGAACTACAACTGGAGGTCAAGTTTTATTGTTAAACCCTGACAAAGTGAGTGAGTCCCAGGGAATAGGATTGGGGGTGGGGAGACAGAGTCTAGGGCTGGTGACTGCTGCTGCTTCTGCAGTGAGAAGGTTGACAAAACATCTATCAGAAATGGATTATTTGGAGAATTTTCCACAAACCACTTCTAAGCCTCACCTAAGAGCTCCAAAGTTGACCATTTAGCTTGTAGCAGATGGAGGAGGACTTGCTCACAGCAACTGTACATCCTCTCAGATTGAAGTTCAAAGTCTAGGAGGGTTGAGAGTGGGGTGTGTGTGTGTGTGTGTGTGTGATTGCTACTTAAAATTGTTCATTTCTGACACCAACTAGTTAACTTTAACTATGGAAGGAATTTGCAATGCATACAAAGTAATTTGCATGAATCTATTTTGATTAGCTGTATTTGGGTAGAAATAAATAATATCTCAACCTAAAAGTCACAGATTTTTGTTTTTCTAGTTGCCGATTAATAAGACAAAATGGAATGGTGCAGATGCCAAATAATAAGACCAAATGGGAAATTGATTTATTAGTCATTTTCTGTAAAGAGGCATCCAACAAAAGCACAGTTCTCTCCGAGTTTCTTGTCAAATCCTCATAGACTTTCACTTACTCTGGTGGAGGTTTCCTGGATAAAAACCATCAGGTTTTTCATCTTAAATTAGTAATCTCTCAATATCTAAAGCCAAATGCTCCAGAGGAGTAATAGAAGCACACACACAACAACAAACAACTGTGTTTATTTTATTTATTTTTATGTATCAAGTTCATTGGCCACTGAGCCATACAATATGGACAGCACGGTACTAAGGCTTCCTAAGAGATATCAAAAAGCTCACTGGTGTCTTTCACTATTTCCCTATAGAAAATAACTGAGGGCCCGGCATGGTGGTGCATGCCTGTAAGCAAGAAACACTATGTGAAAAACAAACTAAAAGCAAAAAGGACCCAGAACATGGTTTAAGTGGTTGAGTGCTTGCCTAGCATGCATGAGACCCTGAGCTCAATAGCTCAATCTCCAGTACCGGAGAAGGAGAAGAAGAATGAAAACATTTTCAAAACTTTGAGAAAAGCTAGAGAAAAACAGAAGCTGGGTGAATCCAGAATTATGAGGGCCTGAAACTTTGAATACACAATTACAAAATTTGTTCCCCACTCTCTCGGGCCCTTGGAAGGCACTCCTGTGGTCTAGGAGCTCAGGGTACATCTGCTTCTTCTGGGACAGCTGTGTCTGGGGTGGTTTTTTTGTTTTTGTTTTTATTGTTTTATTTTTTTATTATTCATATGTGCATACAAGGCTTGGGTCATTTCTCCCCCCTGCCCCCACCCCCTCCCTTACCACCCACTCCGCCCCCTCCCTCTCCCCCCATTCCCTCAATACCCAGCAGAAATTATTTTGCCCTTATCTCTAATTTTGTTGAAGAGAGAGTATAAGCAATAATAGGAAGGAACAAGGGTTTTTGCTGGTTGAGATAAGGATAGCTATACAGGGAGTTGACTCACATTGATTTCCTGTGCGTGGGTGTTACCTTCTAGGTTAATTCTTCTTGATCTAACCTTTTCTCTAGTTCCTGGTCCCCTTCTCCTATTGGCCTCAGTTGCTTTTAAGGTATCTGCTTTAGTTTCTCTGTGTTAAGGGCAACAAATGCTAGCTAATTTTTTAGGTGTCTTACCTATCCTCACCCCTCCCTTGTGTGCTCTTGCTTTTATCATGTGCTCAAAGTCCAATCCCATTGTGGTGTTTGCCCTTGATCTAATGTCCACATATGAGGGAGAACATACGATTTTTGGTCTTTTGGGCCAGGCTAACCTCACTCAGAATGATGTTCTCCAATTCCATCCATTTACCAGCGAATGATAACATTTCGTTCTTCTTCATGGCTGCATAAAATTCCATTGTGTATAGATACCACATTTTCTTAGTCCATTCGTCAGTGGTGGGGCATCTTGGCTGTTTCCATAACTTGGCTATTGTGAATAGTGCCGCAATAAACATGGGTGTGCAGGTGCCTCTGGAGTAACCTGTGTCACAGTCTTTTGGGTATATCCCCAAGAGTGGTATTGCTGGATCAAATGGTAGATCAATGTTTAGCCTCCAAATTTTTTTCCAGAGTGGTTGTACTAGTTTACATTCCCACCAACAGTGTAAGAGGTTCCTTTTTCCCCCGCATCCTCGCCAACACCTGTTGGTGGTGGTGTTGCTGATGATGGCTATTCTAACAGGGGTGAGGTGGAATCTTAGCAAGGTTTTAATTTGCATTTCCTTTATTGCTAGGGATGGTGAGCATTTTTTCATGTGTTTTTTGGCCATTTGAATTTCTTCTTTTGAGAAAGTTCTGTTTAGTTCACTTGCCCATTTCTTTATTGGTTCATTAGTTTTGGGAGAATTTAGTTTTTTAAGTTCCCTATATATTCTGGTTATCAGCCCTTTGTCTGATGTGTAGCTGGCAAATATTTTCTCCCACTCTGTAGGTGTCCTCTTCAGTTTAGAGACCATTTCTTTTGATGAACAGAAGCTTTTTAGCTTTATGAGGTCCCATTTATCTATGCTATCTCTTAGTTGCTGTGCTGCTGGGGTTTCGTTGAGAAAGTTCTTACCTATACCTACTAACTCCAGAGTATTTCCTGCTCTTTCCTGTATCAACTTTAGAGTTTGTGGTCTGATATTAAGATCCTTGATCCATTTTGAGTTAATCTTGGTATAGGGTGATATACATGGATCTAGTTTCAGTTTTTTGCAGACTGCAAACCAGTTTTCCCAGCAGTTTTTGTTGAAGAGGCTGTCTTTTCTCCATTGTATATTTTTAGCTCCTTTGTCAAAGATAAGTTGCTTATAGTTGTGTGGCTTCATATCTGGGTCCTCTGTTCTGTTCCATTGGTCTTCATGTCTGTTTTTGTGCCAGTACCATGCTGTTTTTATTGTTATTGCTTTGTAATATAGTTTGAAGTCAGGTATTGTGATACCTCCTGCATTGTTCTTTTGACTGAGTATTGCCTTGGCTATTTGTGGCCTCTTGTGTTTCCATATAAATTTCACGGTAGATTTTTCAATGTCTTTAATGAATGTCATTGGAATTTTGATGGGAATTGCATTAAACATGTAGATTACTTTTGGGAGTATAGACATTTTTACTATGTTGATTCTACCAATCCATGAGCATGGGAGATCTCTCCACTTTCTGTAGTCTTCCTCAATCTCTTTCTTCAGAATTTTATAGTTTTCCTTGTAGAGGTCTTTCACATCTTTTGTTAGGTCTACACCTAGATATATGATTTTTTTTGAGGCTATTGTAAATGGAATTGTTTTCATACATTCTTTTTCAGCTTGTTCATTATTAGTGTATAGAAATGCTAATGTTTTTTCTGTGTCGATTTTATATCCTGCTACCTTGCTATAGCTATTGATGATGTCTAGAAGCTTCTGAGTAGAGTTTTTTGGGTCTTTAAGGTATAGGATCATGTCATTTGCAAATAGGGATATTTTGACAGTTTCTTTACCTATTTATATTCCTTTTATTCCTTCTTCTTGCCTAATTGCTCTGGCTAGGAATTCCAGTACTATGTTGAATAGGAGTAGAGATAGTGGGCATCCTTGTCTAGTTCCTGATTTTAGAGGGAATGGTTTCAGTTTTTCTCCATTAAGTATAATGCTGGCTGTAGGTTTGTCATATATAGCTTTTATAATGTTGAGGTACATTCCTTCTATTCCTAGTTTTCGTAGAGCTTTTATCATGAAATGGTGTTGGATCTTATCAAAGGCTTTTTCTGCCTCTATTGAGATGATCAAGTGGTTTTTGTCTTTGCTTCTGTTAATGTGGTTTATTACATTTATTGATTTTCATATGTTGAACCACCCCTGCAATCCTGGGATGAAGCCTACTTAGTCATTGTGAATAATCTTTTTGATGTGTTGTTGAATTCGGTTTGCCATTATTTTGTTGAGGATTTTTGCATCAATGTTCATTAAGGAGATTGACCTATAGTTCTCCTTTTTGGAGGTGTCTTTGCCTGGTTTTGTAATACTGGCTTCATAAAATGTGTTTGGCAGTTTTCCTTCCCTTTCTATTTCATGGAACAGTTTAAGGAGGGTTGGTATCAGTTCTTCTTTAAAGGTCTGATAGAATTCAGCAGAGAATCCATCAGATCCTGGACTTTTCTTTTTGGGAGAGACTCTTGATTGCTGCTTCAATTTCATTTTGTGTTATAGGTCTATTCAGGTGATTAATTTCCTCTTGGTTCAGTTTTGGATGATCATATGTATCTAGAAATCTGTCCATTTCTTTAAGATTTTCAAATTTATTTGAATATAGGTTCTCAAAGTAGTCTCTGATGATTTCCTGGACTACCATGGTATTTGTTGCTATCTCCCCTTTTGCATTCCTGATTCTACTAATTTGGGTTTTTTCTCTCCTCATTTTAGTCAGGTTTGCCAGGGATCTGTCAATCTTATTTATTTTTTTCAAAGAACCAACTATTTGTTTCATTAATTCTTTGTATGGTTTTTTTTGGTTTCTATTTCATTGATTTCAGCTCTTATTTTTATTATTCCTCTCCTTCTATTTGTTTTGGGATTTGCTTGTTCTTGTTTTTCTAGGAGTTTGAGATGTACCATCAGGTCATTGATTTGGGATCTTTCAGTCTTTTTAATATATGCACTCATGGCTATAAACTTTCCTCTCAGACTGCCTTAGCTGTGTCCCATAGGTTCCGGTAGGTTGTGTTTTCATTTTCATTGACTTCCAGGAACTTTTTAATTTCCTCTTTTATTTCATCAATGATCCACTCTTCATTAAGTAGTGAGTTATTTAGTTTCCAGCTGTTTGCATGTTTTTTGTCTTTACTTTTGTTGTTGAGTTCAAGTTTTACTGCATTGTGATCAGATAGTATGCACGGTATAGTTTCTATTTTCTTATATTTGCTGAGGCTTGCTTTGTGCCCTAGGATATGATCTATTTTGGAGAAAGTTCCATGGGCTGCTGAGAAGAATGTATATTGTGTAGAGGTTGGATGAAATGTTCTGTAGACATCAAGTAGGTCCATTTGATCTATTGTATATTTTAGATCTTGGATTTCTTTATTGATTTTTTGTTTGGATGACCTATCTATTAATGATAATGGGGTGTTAAAGTCTCCCACCACCACTGTGGGGAGTTAATATATGCTTTTAGGTCTTTCAGGGTATGTTTGATGAAATTGGGTGCATTGACACTGGGTGCATCCAGGTTGATAATTGTTATTTCCTTTTGGTCTATTTCCCCTTTTATTAGTATGGAATGTCCTTCTTTATGTCATTTGATCAATGTAGGTTTGAAGTCTACTTTGTCAGAGATAAGTATTGCTACTCCTGCCTGTTTTTGGGGGCCATTGGCTTGGTAAATCTTCTTCCAGTCTTTCATCCTAAGCCTATGCTTATTTCTGTCAGTGGGATGGGTCTCCTGTAAGCAACAAATTGTTGGATCTTTCTTTTTAATCCATTTCGTCAAGTAGTGCCTTTTGATGGGTGAATTAAGTCTGTTAATATTAAGCATTAGTACTGATAGGTATGTGGTGATTCCTGTCACTTAGTTGTCTTAGTTGTTTGAAGGTTTGATTGTGTGTACCTAAGTTGAGGTTACTCTCTACTGTCTTGCTTTTTCTTTTCCTGTCGTTTTGTGCTGCCTGTTTTTTCATGGTTAAGTTGGGTTTCACTTTCTGTGTGCAGAATCCCTTGAAGAATCTTTTGTAGTGGTGGCTTTATGGTCACATATTGTTTTAGATTCTGCTTATCATGGAAGACTTTTATTGCTCCATCTATTTTGAATGATAGTTTTGCAAGGTAGAGTATCTTTGGGTTGAAGTTATTTTCATTCAGTGCCCAGAAGATCTCACCCCATGCTCTTCTTGCTTTTAATGTTTCTGTTGAGAAGTCTGCTGTGATTTTGATGGGTTTACCTTTGTATGTTATTTGTTTTTTCTCTCTTACAGCCTTCAATATTCTTTCCCTAGTTTCTGAACTTGCTGCTTTAATGATGATATGTTGTGGGGTCATTCTATTTTGATCTGTTCTGTTTGGTGTCCTGGTGGCCTCTTGCATCTGTATGGGGATATCTTTCTCTAGATTAGGGAAATTATCTGTTATTATTTTGTTGAATATATTATGCATTCCCTCTGCTTGCACCTCTTCTCCTTCTTAGATGCCCATGATTCTCAAGTTTGGTGTTTTGATGGAATCAGTGAGTTCTTGCATTTTCTTTTTACAGGTCTTGAGTTGTTTAATTAATAGTTCTTTGGTTTTTCCTTTAATTACCATTTCATCTTCAAGTTCTGAGATTCTGTCTTCTGTTTGTTCTATTCTGTTGTATTGGCCTTCTGTTTTGTTTTGCAGTTCTGTTTTGTTCTTTTTTCTGAGGTGTTCCTTATCGTGGGTGGTTTCCTCTTTAATGTTGTCTATTTTTGTCCTGAGTTCATTTATCTCTTCATTAATTGTGTTCTTTGTTTCACTTTGGTGTTTATACAGTGCTTCTATGGTTTCCTTTATTTCTTCTTTTGCTTTTTCAAATTCTCTATTTTTGTTGTCTTGGAATTTCTTGAGTGTCTCCTGTACATTTTGGTTGACCCTATCCAGTATCATCTCTATAAAATTCTCATTGAGTACCTGTAGTATGTCTTCTTTTAAATTACTCTTGTGGGCTTCATTGGATTCTTTGGCATAATTTATCTTCATTTTGTTGGAGTCTGGATCTGAGTATGTGTTTTCTTCATTTCCCTCTGGTTCCTGTACTAAATTTTTGCTGTGGGGAAACTTGTCCCTGTTTTTTTTGTCTTTCTATCGTTGCCTTTGATGTTGTCATTGTCCCTGTACTGTGTGCAATTAAGTATTTTCTGTTTTATAATAATAGCACTAGTGATATTTAGAATGGAAGGGTGAGAGGGGATGGAAAGCAAAGAAATTAAAGGAAAGGGAAAGAACAAATAATCAAGTAGAAAAAAAAACAAAACAAAGAAACAAACAAAAAAAGTTTCAAAGATATAAACAGGGAGAGACAGTGTACTAATCAACCGCAAGCTGAAAAGGCATTAGAGAGACAGAGAGAGGATTGAAAATAAAAAATAAAAAGAATAAAAATAAAAAATAAGTAAATGAAAGAATATATATATAAAATAAAATAAAACAAAATGAAAAATAGAAAAAAAAAAGAAACTTCCAAGTTCAAATGCATTGAAGTTTCAGTCTTAATAATTTTGGTGTCTGTCTCAGCCTCCAATCCTGGAGATGGTGCCTCACTTGTTGTTCTGTAGTTGTCTCATCAAAGGGGATGCATAAAGTAGAACAAAACTGCACACACACACACACACACACAAAAACCACAAAGTGTCCCAAGTTCAAATGCAATACAGTTTCAGTAAGTTTTTCAGCATGCAGGTGTAGTACGGTTGTTTTCTCATCAAAGGTAGGGAGAGAGAAAAAAAGAGTCTGGAGACAGGTCTGTGAATGGTATCTGCGTCTGTGGCTTGCCGGCCTGCTGCTCTCAGCCTGCTGTTGCTGGCGGCGTTATTTATGCAGATCTCTGGAGTGAACTTAACACTCACCTGGCCCCTCAGGCTTTGTTTACTCAGAGTTCTCCTGTGCATGAGCCACTGCTACAAGCTTTCCCCTTTCCAAGCACACTGGGGGAGGTGACACTGCACCCGCTTTCTCTGGCCTGCGTGTTTGTTTACAGCTCACATGGGAGGTGGGCCTTTCCCCCTGTCCTGTGGAGTTTTCCTCCCTCCACCATTCTCACAAGCTTTCCTGCTCCTGGTTGCTGGGCACACATCCCCGCTCCCACCGGAGCCTCTCCAGCCAGGCCCGGCTTATTTATTTACAGTTCTGGGAAGGATTCCTCTCCCCGCTCTTGGGTGTTCAGGGCACCCCACCCTCTTGGCAACGTGTCTTTATTGTTCTTATTGCTTATTAGTCAGTTTCTCTTTTTTCCCTGGGTGCTGGTCGGTTTTTCCAGGGGGCTGTGCTGATCTGGTCCAGGGTTGTCTGTGGAAGTACCATGTACTGCTTAGCTAACCTTGTCCGCGTCTTCCTAAGCCATCTGGATGCAGGTGTCTGGCGGCCAGGGGGCCCTCCTTGTTTCTCTGTTCAAAATGAAGTGGAGATTCTCTGTACCGGCTGGAGGTATAGAGGGGTCAAAGTTTTGCCTCTTCTTAGTGGTTTTGCCTGCAAGGTGTGTCTCCAGTGTCTCTCCAAGATTTCACTATAGGAGGCACGCTTTCTGCTTCCTCCCTCTAGCCGCCATCTTGGAATCTCTTTTTTTTTTGATGGCACTGGGGTTTGAACTGAGGGCAGGCACTCTACCCCTTGAGCCACTCTGCCAGCCCCTGGGGTGGTTTTTGTCCTCTTCAAATGCTCAGGAGCTCTTCTGATTCCTTCCTCTGTTCCCTTTACAGGATTGAATTTGACCATATATTAAATAACTCTGTGAGCTCTTCAGAGCCACAACCTTCACAATTTCAAAATATTATCATTATGCAAGGTGTTTTAGTATCTCAGAGTGACCAGGAACAATTGTAAGCTACACAATAGGCATGATCTGTGCTAGGAACATTTGCAAACAGATCACATGGGGTTGGGTGTGCTCAGGTGGACAGGTATGATGAGCTGTGGTGTACTTTGTAATTCGTTATGGTGCAACAATGCACATGGGCCCTGTTTGTTTGCTGTAGCTCCTTAGGCCATTTCCAGGGGCTAGTCATTCAGTGACTGGCTCTTAACAATAGGGAATGAACTGTTGAAAACTGTCACTTGTGAAATTGTGTTTATAAAAAGCACAGAAGCCATGTGTTAAGATCACATACTGTTCTGAATAACTCTGTAATTTTCAGACTTCAGTTTAAGGAGTGACATTTTGTCCTCTCCACATTGTAAATGAAAAGTTGGGACATTCTGCAAGTTTTGTATCAGCCTGCCCAACTTGACTCAGTAGTTAGTGGTACAGGATTTGGGTTGCTGTGACATAGCTCTTTCCAACTCCCCAGCACAGCAGCAAACCTATTTACACTTGGGACAACCTTAGTAAAAGAGAACAATGTACAATTTCCATGTAAGCTTTATGAAAATTATTGATTCCCTTTGATTTCTAATTAGTGAATTTAACCTAAGACTCAGGCACATCTTTTTAAAACATTTTTATTAGTATGATAGTTATTATGGGAGGCTCACTGTGACACTTCCATATATACATATATTATCCCCTGGTTTGGTTCATCCCCTCCAATATTCTCACTCCTGCCCCATTTCCCTTCTTAAAATAACTTCAACAGGTTGGTTTCAGTGTTCCATATTCACACATGTATTCAAGGTACGTCAACCATATTCACCCTCCTTTACCGTCTTCATTTACCCTCCCTATCCCACTACTGCTCTTCCTCCTAATATGGCCGTTTTACATTTCTGTCCTTCATTGCTCAAGTGTCTGTTTGTTGTTCAGTAAGGATTTTGCCTCAGTATTTTGCCTGTAAATATATTGTGCTTAAATCAGTCTATCCCCCTCCACTACTCTTCCTTACCCTTTCTCCCCTACCCTGTATTATTCAACAGTTTTTAGTGTGCTTTTTTTGTGTCTTGTTCCTACACAGATGTGATGTATTTCATCATTATTCATTCTCTATCATTCTTTTCTTCCTCCCTTAGTCTCCTCTAACAGTTCCACTTTTGGAAACATGTTCTGTATACATTTGTATGTATATATGATAATGCTTGCATTTGTATTGATCTATCTTCCACCTATGAGTAAAAACATGCCACCATTGTCTTTCTGAACCTGGCTAACTTCACTTAAGATGATACTCCCTATTTCTATCCATTTATCTGTGAAAGACAAAATTTCATTCTTCTTTATGGCTGAATAAAATTCCATTGTATATAAATACCATATTTTCTTAATCCATCCATCAGTTGTAGGGCATCTGGGCTATTTCCATAGCTTGACTATTGTGAATAATGCCACAATAAGCATGGGTGTGAAGGTGTCTTTATGGTAACTTATATTCTTTCAGGTATATGCCTACAAGTGGCAGTTATATGGCAGTTCTACTTTCAGTCTTTTGAAGAGTCTCCACACTGTTTTCCATAGTGGTTGCACTAATTTACATTTCCAAAAACAGTGTATGAGGGTTTTTTCCTCACATCCTTGCCAGCATTTTTGTTGTTTGTGTTCTTGATGATAGCCATTCTAACAGGAATGAGGAGAAATCTTTTTTTGTTGTTTTCAGTTTAATTTATTGTGTGCATTTTAAAGTGAAAGTTAAAACTTGCAGACCACAGAAATTTTGTAGTACTGAACAATTTTAAAAGAAAAACACTGATCATTTATTTACACACATTCCTCATCTTTAATTTTACATCTTGTTATACAGAGGTACTAATACTACACACACACACATACATACACACAAATTCTAATTCCTTATAAGCTTTTGTGAAGCAGCAAAATGACAATGAGTCATAGCACAGCACAGAAGCTTCCTAAGAAGCTACAGCAGCAGTATTGGTGTGGTTATGCATAGAACATCTGTCATAAAACAGGTAGCACAGGGTCACTAACATGGAAATGTAACTGTTCTTGATATAACTCTTTATGCTTTAAGTTTAAAACTCTGGGACACTTTAAAAGCAGACAATACAAAGTGCTTTATTTGAAGACTCCACTACCCAGTACTGTTGTACTAGGCCCTTGAGACTCTCTAAGTTTTGAAGACTGGTCATGAGCAAGTGAGCTCCAAATATACACAAAAGCTCTTACTTTAGCAGTCAAAATCTTGTTACATTGGCTACATGTTACACTAAAACATACCTGTTTCAAGAAAAACTGACTTTAAGAAAAGATTTCATTTTTGACTTAGAATAACTTCAAAAGTTGTTAGCCTTAACAGGTGGGGTGAAATCTCTATGCAGTTTTGATTTGCATTTCCTTTATGGCCAGAGATGTTGAGCAGTTCTTCATGTGTTTTTTTGGACATTTAAAGTTCTTCCTTTTTGGCTGGCAGAATGGCTCAAGTAGTAGAGCACCTGGCTAGCAAGCATGAGGCCCTGAGTTCAAACCCCAGTACCACTGAAAAAAAAAAAAAGAAAAAAGAAAGTTCTTCCTTTGAAAAAGCTCTGTTCAGTTCATTTGCCCATTTCTTCATTGGGTCATTGATTCTTTGGGACTTTAGTTTTTTGATCTCCCTATAAATCCTGGTTATTAATCCCTTGTCAGAGGTATACCTGACAGAAGTTTTCTCCCATTCTGTGGGTTGCCTATATAGTCTGATGACTGTTTCCTTTGCTGTTCAAAAGCTTTTTAGTTTCATGTGGTCCCATCTGTCAATCTTTTCTCTTAGTTGCTGAACCTTCAGAGTTCTATTTTGGAAGTTATTGGTTCTGTTTATATGTTACAGTGTAACTGCTCTTTCCTGCACTAGTTTCAAAGTTTCAGACCTTATATTAAGGTCTTCGATCCACTTTAAATTAATGTTTGTACAGGGTGAAAGACATGGATCTAGTTTCAGTCTTCTATATGCAGATATTCAGTTTTCCCAGCAATATTTGTTGGAGAAGCTGTCTTTTCTCCATCACATGTTTTGAGTGCCTTTGTCAAAAATCAGATGGGAGTAGCTGCATGGATTTATGTCTGGGTCCTCTATTCTGTTCCATTGGTCTTTGTGTCTGCTTTTGTGCCAGTACCATGCTGTACTGGGGTTTGAACTCAGGACCTACACCTTGAGCCACTCTGCCAGTCCTTTTTTGTGATGGGTTTTTTCCAGATAGGGTCTTGTAAACAATTTGCCTAAGCTGGCGTCAAATTGTGATCCACCTGATCTCTGCCTTCTGAGTGGCTAGGATTACAGGAATGAGCCATATACCTGACCCATGCTGTTTTTTATTGTTATGTAGTATAGTTTGAAGACAGGTATTATGATATATCCAGTGTTGCTCTTTTTGCTCAGTATTGCCTTGGCTATTTGAGGTCTTTTGTGCTTCCACATGAACTTTAGGATGATTTTCAATCTCTATGAGGAATGTCACTGGAATTTTGATGGGGATTGCATTGAACATATAGATTGCTTTTGGTAGTATAGCCACTTTTTCAATATTAATTCTGCCAATCCATGAGAATGGGAGATCTTTTCATCTTCTGATGTCTTCTCAATTTATTTCTTCAATGGTTTATAGTTTTAATTGCAGAAGTCTTTCACTTCCTCTGTTAAGGTTATTCCTAGGTATTTTTTTGAAACTATTGTAAATGGAGTTGATTTCCTAAATTGTTTCTCAGTCTGTTCATTGCTGGTGTATAGAAAAGCTACTGATTTTTATATATTGATTTTGTATACTGCTATTTTGCTGAAGGTGTTTATGATGTCTAGGAGGTTTTATTTGGTGGAGTTTTTAGGTATAAGATTATGTCATCTGCAAATGGGGATATTTTGACTTTTTCATATTCTATTTGAATTCCCTTTATTTCTTCTTCTTGTCTCATTGCTCTGGCTAGGAATTCCAAGACTATGTTGAATAAGAGTGGAGACAGTAGACACCTTTGTACAATTCCTGACTTTAGAGGAAATGGTTTCAGTTTTTCCCCATTTAGTATAATGTTGGCTATAGGTTTGTCAAATATACCCTTTATTATATTGGGGTACATTCCTTCTATTCCTACTTTTATCAGGACTTTTATCAAGAAGGGATGTTGTATTTTTATCAAGAGCTTTTCTGCATGTATTGAGATGATGATGTGGTTTTTGTCCTTGCTTCTGTTTATATGCTATATTACATTTATTGACTTATGAATGTTGAACCATCCCTGTATCCCTAGAATGAAACTGATTTGATCATGGTGTATCTTTTTGATATGCTGTTGAATTTGATTTGCCAGTATTTTTGCATCTAAGTTCATTAAAGAGATTGGCCTATAATTCTCTTTTTTTGTTGCATCCTTGCCCAGCATTGGGATGAGTGTAGTATCGACTTCATAGAATGAGTGTGGTATTGTTTCTTCCCTTTCTATTCCGTGGAAAAGTTTGAGGACTACTGGTATTAGTTCTTCTTTAAGGGTTGGGTTGAATTCAGCAGTGAATCTGTTAGGTTCTGAGCTTTTCTTTTCAGGGAGACTATTGCTACTTCAATTTCATTATTTGCTATAGATCTGTTTAGGTGATTTATATCCTCTTGGTTCTATTTTGGTTGGCCTATGTGTCTAGAAAGTTATCCATGTCTTCTAGATTTCCAATTTTTTTGAATATAGGTTTTGAAGTATTCTCTAGTGATCCTCTGGATTTTACTGGGATTTGTGATAATTTCCCCTGCTCATTTCTAATTTTATTAATTTGGATGTTTTTCCTCCTCATTTTAGTCAGGTTCACTAAGGGTTTAATCAATCTTATTTATCTTTTCATAGAACCAAATTTTGTCCCATTGATTTTTTTTTTTTTTTGGTCTTTATTTTGTTTATATCAGCCTTTATTTTTATTATCTCTCTCCATCTGCTGGTTTTGGGTTTAATTTGTTCTTGCTTGTCTAATAGTTTTAAATACAGCATTAGGTCATTTATTTGAGATCTCTGTATGTTTTTAATTTAGGCACTCATACTTAACTTTCCCTTTAACTCTGATTTTGCTATATCTGATAGGTTCTGTTAGGTTGTATTTCCATTTTCATTAGATTCCAGGAAAATTTTTTATCTCCTCTTTTATTTCTTCTATGACCCACTGCTCATGCAATTTGTTGTTTGAGAGTGTTTGAGTATTTTCTGCTATTTCTTTTATTGTTGAGTTGTAGTTTTATTCCATTATGGTCAGACAGTATGCAGGGGGTTATTTCAATTTTTTTATATTTTGTTAAGACTTGACTTATATCCTAAAGTATGATCTATTTTGGAGAAAGTTCCATGGGCTCCTGAGAAGAATGTGTATTGCACTGCTGTGGAATTATATACTCTAAAGATGTCTGTTAAGTCCATTTGGTCTAAGGTGTCATTTAATTCTGAAGTCTCTTTGTTGATTTTTGTTTGTTTGTTTGTTTTGGTCTGGATGACCTATCTATTAGTACAGTGGAGTATTGAAGTCTTTCACTACCATTGTGTTGTGGTCTATCTGTGCTTTCAAGTCTAGCAGTATTTGTTTAATGAAGTTGAGTGTGCCTACAATGGCACAACTAAGTTAGCAACTGTTGTTTTCTCTTGATACATTGTTCCTTTTATTAGTATGAAGTGACCTTCTCTGTCTCTTCTGACTCATTTAAATTTGAAGTTAACTTTATCTGGTATAAGTATAGCTACTCCTGACTGTTTTTTTTTTTTGTTTTTTTTTTGTTTTTTTTTTTGGCGGGGCGGGGTAGGGGGCAGGCATTTGCTTGGAAATTCTTTTTCAGCCTTTTACCCTAAGCCAATATTTGTTTCTGTCAGAAGATGGATTTCTTTTAAACAAGAAATCATTAAGTATTCCTTTTTAATCTAATTTGTCAATCTTTGTCTTTTTATGGGGGAGTTGACACCATTTACATTCAGTGCTAATATTGAAAGGTTGCTTTTGTTATGTATATATGTGTGTACAGTTGATTCTTTGCTACTCTATGATTGCTTATCTACTTGTCACCCGAGATTTAATTATTCTCATCCTTTCATGGCTATGTTTATTTTCTTCTTCTGCATGTAAGATTCCTTTGAGTATCTTCCGGAGTGTTGGTTTGGTGGTCACATATTGTTTTAGTTTCTGTTTATCATGAAAGGTTTTTACTTCTTCTTTAATTATGAATGATAGCTTTTCTGGATATTCTAGGTTTGAAATTGTTTCCTTTCAGTGCTTGAAATACCTCATTCCATGTCCTTCTTGCTTTTAAAGTTTCTGTTGAGAAATCTGCTATTTTTTTTTTATGGATTTACCTTTACAGGTTAGTTGATGTTTCTTCCTTCCAGCCTTTAATATCCTTTCCTTATTCTCTGTGCTTATTGTTTTATCTATACTATACTGTGTAGAGGTTTTATTTTGGTCATGTCTGTTTTGTGTTCTAGAGGCCTCTTGTACTTGGATAGGTACCTCTTTCTCAAGATATGGGAAGTTTTCTGTTATTATTTTGCTAAATATGTTTCCTGTGCCTTTGACTTGTACTTCTTCTCCTCCTTCAATGTCCATGATTTGTAGGTTTGGTCTTTTAATGGAGTTGTAGAGTTCTTGCATATTCCTTTCATAATTCTTCATTCTTTTCTCTATATATTCATCTGTTTTCTCCATTATATCTTTGTCTTCAAGTCCTAAAATTATCTTCCACTTATTCCGGTCTGCTGGAGTGGCTTTCAACTGTATTTTTTATTTGACTTAAGGAACTTTTTATTGCTAGGGCTTCTGGTTTGTTTTTGCTATTGCTGTTTTGAGACTTTCTGTATCTTTATTAAGCTCCTCCTTCACATCTTGTATTGTCTTCTTTATTTCATTTATCTCTTTTTTTAATGTATCTTCCTTGATTTCATTCTAATGTTGTTTATATCCTCTTTGAGTTCATTTTGTTGCTTCTGTGTCTTCTAGAGTTTTTTTCTCCATATTCTCTTGGAATTCATTGACTTGTTTTTGTATGTCCTTTGTAAAATCCTTAAACATTTTTACCATCATTCTTTTGAACTCAAGATTTCATCCCATTCACTATTCATCAGATCCTCTCTTGTGTGGTTGTTTAACTTTTGAGGAGTCACATTCCCCTGACTTCTTCTGTTTCTCACACTTCTATTTTGACATTCATGTGTTGTTGATTTGTTGGTTGGGACTTTTAGTCACCTAAAATCTTTCCCTTGACCTAACTTCTATGTTCTGGCTGGATTGGTTGTTGGCTAGGTTAATGTATCATTTCTGTTCACTGACCTGGAGATATAACTGAATGGATTGTAGTATTGGAGAGACCTGGTCGGCAGGCATCATTTGTTCTCTTTCTCCACAGTCTGGTACTCCCTGGGCTCTTGCAGGGCTTGCAACCCTATGTGTTGATTCTTAGCACTTTGGGTGATAATTTGTGGACTAGAGACTACTTTGGGCCAGAAAAAAAAAATGCACCCATCAGTGGTGCAGAGGTGCAGCAAGTTCATCGTGCACATCTTTTATAATACATGGTATCATTTAAATTGTGTTTATTCTTCATTTTCAGAGGTCCTAAGGTAATGGTGTCCATTTGTTCTAAGGCTATAGGTAGGATTTCTCTGATGCCTGATACAAACTGTGAACTTCTTACCTAATTCACGTGCTGCTACTAAGCAGAGACCTTAGGGTAAACAAATTGGCAGCAATGGTGATGTGTTTCTACAGAGACCACCAATGCATTCATTTACTCATCAGAATGCCTAGATATGATAGGAGCAGTTCCAAATGTTGCAAACACAGAAGAGAGTACAATAGAAGTGGTCCTGTCTTCATGGACTCCTGCACTAGTAAACTAAGAAACTAACAAGACCATTTTATACAGTGTTAAAGGCTATGAAAACAAAATTGTAAGGTGAGGCCATAATGAGATACCACTTTACTCCTATCAGGATGGTTCTCATATGAAAAAAAGGAAAATAAGTGTTGATGAGAATGCAGAGAAACTGGAACACTCATAGATTGCTGGTAAGAATGTAAACTGGTACAACCACTGCAGCAAACAATTTGCTAGTTCCTCACCAAGTCAAATGTAGATCCAATACATTACCTACCAGTCCTCCACCTAGGTATACACTCAAAAAAATTAAAACAGAAGATATTAAAAGATGCCTATGGAGTGGCAATGTAGTCCAGTGTTTGAATACTTGCCTAATATGCACAAAGACCTGGGTTTGATCCCTAGCACTGAAAAAAAAAAAGGTACTTATACAACAATGTTCACAACAATATTACTCATAATATCCAAAAGATGGAAACAATCCATGTGTTCAACAACAGATGAATGAATAAATAAAACAGAGTATACACATGCTATGGAATATTATTTAACTATAAATAGAAATGAAATTTTGATTTATACTAAAGTCTGATGAAAACATCATGCTTAATGAAATAAGCCAGATACAGAAGGACAAATTTTATATGGCTGCACTTTATATGGTTCCATTTATATGAGGTACCTAGGATGTGACAACATAGATAGAAAGTAGAATAAGTGGCTAGAGGGGCAACAGGGAGAGAGAAAAGGGGAGAGTTATGTTTAATGGCTACAAAGTTTATGTTGGAGATTTTTTAAAAAACAGTTTTGGATATAGCTAGTGTAATGGTTGCATAGCATTGTGAATTACTTAATACTTCCAGATTGCATATTCATGAGTGGTTAAAATGATCAATACTGTGCTGCATATATTTTACACAATTTTTAAAAACTCAAGGACCTGTCAGAGAGGATGTCCAAGGCTAAGAGTGGAGGGGCACTTGCTGAGGCATGAGGGTGGAAGCAAGCCTCTGAGAAAAGAAGGCAAGGATGCTTGGAGCAGAATGTGGAGGAGGCCTGGTGCAGCAGTAAACTGATGGCTGCACTAATGATGTACCCACCTGGGCACGATTCACTTGCACAGGGCCCTTCAGAGGTGCTGTACTAATTCCATATTTGTAACTTTTAATTCTTTTTAAAGAAGTACTCTTAAGTTCTTTAAACTTTATGCACCACAAAAGCCTCACCCTGCTCCTAGAGGAGAATGATACAAAATGAGATCTGAGTGTCAGCACTGGAGGAAATTCGGTATCATTTTGTATGTTTTTATTGCTGCTTTAGAAATTAAATGTATGAGTTTTTCACATACTCATTGTGCTATTCATTCACATATTTAGCAAACAGTTATGAGGCCTCTGACATGTACTGAACCAGGAAGGAGACACATTGAGTCTAAAGCAACGACAATAGAGAGTTTAAGAACATTTCTAAGCATTGAGTTTGTCTCATCATCCCACTGAATTGTAATTTCTTGGAAGACAGGACCTACAGAATCATTAGGTTGAATCTCTCATTTTTCTTTACTTTTTTTCTATTTTGCAGGACTGGGGGTTGAACTCAGGGCCTCATGCTTGCTAGGCAGATGCTCTCCCACTTGAGCCACACTTCTAGCCTGAGCCTCTCATTTTTCCATCCAGAGAAACTAGGTAACTTGTCTAAGGCCAACAACAACAAAAAAATTGTTTTCTTTTTGGTTTCAGTCTGAATTGTTTTGTTTTGTTTTATTGTTGTGCTAGGTGTGGGTACATTGTAGCATTTACAAAGGTTCTTACAAGGTATCAAATACATCATACTTGGATTCCCTCCTCCACTTCTCTCATCCATCCCCTCATCCTACTCCCTCACTGCCCCCATTCTGGAACAGTTTCAACAGATATCATTTTTGCATTTACATACATGCATATGCATTGTTTGCATTCATATTCATCCTCCTACCCCTTTCCCTGCTACCTCCCCCCTCCCACCAGTGCCAGACGCCCACTCTCCCCAGGCAGAACATAACATATAAAATGAGAACTGTGACGTTTTGCTAGTTTGAGATAATGAAAGCTACACAGGGAGTTTCCTTGTATTGTTCCCATGCATATGTGTGTTACAGCCCCAGTTGATTCACCTCTTCCAGTCCTCTTTACTCTTCCCTAGTCCACTTCCCATGTTGGCCCCAGCAAGTTTAAAATTTCTATATTCATTCCTATGCAGTGAGCACAGCAACCTCATTCATGTTTTTGGTTTCCTTCTCTTACCCATGTCCCATCATATTGCTGCATTTGTTTTTGGTCTACAATCTGCATATGAAGGAGAACCTGGCCTTCTGAGCCTGGCTAATTTCCATTAAGATGATATTCTTCAATTCCATCCATTTACCTGTGAATGACAAAATTTCATTCTTCTTTGTGGCTAAGTAAAATTCCATTGTGTATAAATACCACATTTTCTTAATCCATTTGTTGGTAGTAGGGCATCTTGGCTGTTTCCATAGCTTGGCTATTGTGAATAGTGCTGCAATAAACATGGGTGTGCAGGTGCCTTTGTAGTAAACTGACTCACATTCCTTCAGGTATATCCCTAAGAGTGGAATTGCTGGATTGTATGGCAGATTTATTTCTAGTTTTTTAAGGAGCCTCCATACTGTTTTCCATAATGGTTGCACTAGCTTACATTCCCACCAGCAGTGTATGAGGGTTCATTTTTATCCACATCCTCACCAACATTTGTTGTCATTGATGTTCTTGATGGTAGCTGTTCTAACAGGACTGAGGTGGAATCTTAACATGGTTTTGATTTGCATTTCCTTTATAGTATTTCTTCCTGTGTTTTTTAGCCATTTGGACTTCTTCCCTTGAAAAAACTCTGTTCAGTTCTTTTGCTCATTTTTTCATTGGGCTATTCAATTTTTGGGAGTTTAGTTTTTTGAGCTCCCTGTATATTCTGGTTATCAGTTCCTTGTCTGATGTATAACTAGCAAAGATTTTCTCCCACTCTGTGTATGGCCTCTCCAATTTAGAGACCATTTCTTTTGTTGTACAAAAGCTTTTTAATTTCATGTAGTCCCATTTGTCAATCCTTTCTTAGTTGCTGAGCCACTTGTGTTCTACTGTGGAAGTCCTTGCCTATGCCTATTGCTTCCAGTGTATTCCCTACTTTTTCCTGTATTAGCTTCAGGGTTTCAGGTCTGATATTAAGGTCCTCAATCCACTTTGAGTTGATGCTTGTACAGGGTGATAAACATGGATCTAGTTTCAATTTTCTGCGTGCAGATATCCAGTTTTCTCAGCAATATTTGTTGAAGAGGCTGTCTTTGGCACCTTTGTCAAAAATAAAGTGGACATAGCTGTGTGGATTCATAGTTAGGTCCTCTATTCTGTTCCACTGGTCTTCATATCTGTTTTTGTGCCTGTACCATTGCTGTTTTTATTGCTATGAGTCTGTAGTATGGTTTGAAGTCAGGTATTGTGATACTTCCAGTGTTGCTCTTTTTGCTTAGTATTGCCTTGGCTATTTGTGGTCTTTTGTGTTTCCTAATGAACTTTAGGGTTTTTTTTTTTTTTTCAATCTCTGTAATAAAATCCATCATTGGGATTTTGATGGGAATTGTGTTGAACATGTAAATTGCTTTTGGTAATATAGCCATTTTTATTCTGTTGATTCTGCCAATCCATGTGCATGGGAGATCTTTCCATCTTCTATAATCTTTGATTTCTTTCTTTGATGGTTTGTAGCCAACAACAACAAAAAAATTTGTAATACTCAAAACTAGAATGCAGGTCTGACTGGCCACCAAGGCTGGGCTTGTCCCACCATTCTATGCTGTGATATTTCTTGAGTTCCTTACAGTCTCCTGCTTCCTTTTCATCCCATACATTTCCTACTTTGGTGTTCCAAATGAAATGGGCTTTAAATTAGAATTTGGTAATGATGCACATGTGTATAGAGTGATAGCTCTGGAATTTCTACCTGGGATGGCCTATTGAATTGCAATCTGCATTTACTTAGCAACTGCACTGTCTGTACTTGGAGAAGATGTGTATTTGGAGTGGCTTGGAGGAGACAGCCTTGATGGAAGTTAGGTTAAATTAAAGATGTCAATGCCCTGGCCTCATTAGCAACACTGGATTATGACAACAATTGCTGGTTGCTGCTGTAGCTCACTGCTCTACTTCTCTAGCCCTTCATTTCCTCATTGCAAACATAATAAGAATATATGAGATGATATATGGGAAAGCTTAACACAGCACTAGGCATATAGTCAGCATGCAATCAACATTACTTTTTGTTATTAGTGTCTATTTGGTTTATTTTATTTGTTTGCTTTTGTGACAGGGTCTTATTTACAGCCCAAGTTGACCTGGAACTTGGTATATAGCCCAGGCTGGCCTCAAACTCATGGTTCTCCTGCCTCAGCCTTCCAAGTGCTGGTATTACAGGTGTGTGCCACCACTCCTTGCTAACATTATTGTCTTTAATGCTAAAACAAAACAAAACAAAAAACTATGAGTTTTAGTAAAGGATGTTTATATTGTGGTCAACTTTCTGAAACTAAGAAATTGCACTTGGGAATTTATTTCTACAAAATATAAGAGCAATATTAAAAAATGAAATAGCATGCCAACTGATTAAAAACCCTTACAAATAAACATTGACCATCATACTATCAGCATAAGCATTGAAAATCCACTTGACATCACATCACCCCAGATCAGAGGTCACCCAAATAATAATTGAAAACCACATTCTGTGGCTTTCCTGGCATAAATTGCTATTTCCCTCTGTTTTTTAAGACTGTAAGTAAATCATAAAGAAGAACATTTACAGAAGTGTGTATTCAAGAGGTAGGATAATCCAGAAGGCTTGAAAATGATCAAGGTTTTACAGTCAAAACAAAACCTGGAGTAAAGTTTGCAGTTCTCTCTTCAACACTGCCAAACTGGTTTGCTTCCCTTTGTGTGGAAAGACAGTTACATCATTGCTTGCCCTACCTACCCACTTGCATTCTCACACAGTGAAAACAAAATGTTCTTACCTTGTATTTACTTCTCTCCTTCACAGTCACAAATTTAGGCAGAGAGAATTCATCAGAGGGCAAACTTCATGGGAACATAGGAAATGCTGCCCCGCTCTGTGAGTCAGTGTTGGCGCCTAGGCAAAGGAGAACCTGAGAGGCACCCATGGTCTGTGCAGAGGAGAAACAGCAGGTGGAGTCTTCAGTCTAAGAAGACAATTGCAGGCATTATGCCAAGCTGCCTAGTATATCTGCAGCTTTCTTCTTAGATTTTTCCTTTATTTGTTTAAACCCTGGGGATCACTTGGCAGCATAGCACCGATCTGGAGAAATTTCTTTTGCAAATGCTATAGGTGTCTTTTCTTTACACATATGTGTGAGCTATGAGTTGTCTGAGCCATTAATCAGATAGATGTAAATGGTGCAAACTTAGGAAGTGAGTGATTCAGTAGAAGCAGCCAAAAAGTGAAATTCAGAAGGCTGGGAGAGCACAACATGCTAGAACTCAAACTTTACCAGGAGAGTTTCATTTTTTCTTGTTTTTAGGCAACCGATCTCTAGTTTGAAGTTTGCTTGTGAAGGTGACCTGTGACTTAGTTGATGGAGGTTTACAGTATGTAAGGTGGAAGGTCATGGTCATCTCCACCATGGCATCCTGTTTTGTTCTCTGTGCAGCGGTTGTTACCGTCTGACACCTGTGGGTTTGTTTGGTGGTGGGTTGGTCTATTACCTGCCTCGCCATTCTAAAGGGGAGCTCCCTGAAGCGCAGGAGCCCTGTCTGTGTGGCCCACCAAGTCATGCCTGCCAGCACAGGGGGGTCTCTGCTCACTGAATTCATATTTCCAAAATTTCCAAAATTTGGAAAAATTTCCAAATTTTGTATTCATGCTTAATTTGGCTTGAGAGGTATGACTACAAAATAATGGTAGTGCCAAGTCTAGTGATGCATACCTATAGTCCCAGCTAGGTGAGAGCTTAAGGCAGAAGGACTTCTTGAGTCCAGGAGCTCTAGGCCAGTCTGGACAACAAAGCCAGAGCCCATCTCATTTGAAGGCAAAACCTAGCCTGAACTGATATGAGACGATTTAGGATCTTATGATTGCCACTTGGGGGAAGGGGGTCTTATGATTCCTACTGTTGATCACAAGATGCCCTAGAGTCCATAAAGCAGTATGTGCATCATATCACTGTCAAAATCAGAAAATCAGAATTCCAAACCATATCTGGCCCCAGGATCTGTGATAAGGAATTTTGAACTTTTGCTCTGCTTACGTTCCATTGGTCAGAACTTAGTCATGGCTTCATGACTAGCTACAAGGGCACCTGATAGACCTTGTAGCCTGTATTCTGGGCAGTCATGTGCTCAGCAAAAATTCTATTACTACAAATGGCATAATTTCATTCTTCTTATGTATAAATACCACATTTTCTTTATCCATTCATCAGTTGATGGACACCTAGGCTGATTTCATATTTTGGTTATTGTGAAAAGTATTGCTATAAGCATAGAGTGCAGGCGTTTCAATTGTACGTTGACTTACATTTCTTTGAATATATGCCCAAGAGTGATATAGGAAGAGCATATGGTAGTTCTAATTTAGAGATCATCAGGTTAAACAAAATAACTCAGACTGTGAAAGTCAAGTATTACATGTTCTCTCCCATATGCAGAATCTTGTTCTTGAAAATAAATGACAAGAATGTAAAACAGGTACTGTTTGTGGGGTGGATACAACCAGACAGGAAAAGGGTAAACAGAGAGAGTGGAAGGGGCAAATATGTTCAAAGTTAAAAAAAAAAAAAATTCTATTACCATGGATGGGGAAGATTAGATATTCGACTAGCCAGTAGTTTCTGATATAGTTTCATCTTCCTCTTTTGGGGGAGGTTTTATACTAAAACTTCTGAGTCCCCTGGATGGGATCAGAATAAATAGGAATTGTCCCTTTGGTTCTCTTTAAGCATCCTGGGCTGACTTCAAATTACCCAGTTCTGGCTTTAAAAGATCCAACATGACTGGCTACTCTTATTGCTGTGAACATTATCTTGGTTTTTTGGACAAATCTATAGTAGTTAATAATTCTTCCTCCTTCAGAACCACATCAGTCACACAGATGTTCTTATTCTATTAAATTCAAGACTAGACCTTTGGTTCCAACTGCTCAGGGTTATCTTCAAATTGGCAGTCATACTAACTGCCAATGTCCTTCTCAACTTTTCCTGGCAGGAGAGGGAAGACATCCCCATGAAGATGTGCAAGAAACAACTTCTAAAAAGGAATCACTAGACTCAAACAGTGTTCGAATTCATCAAACTCCATGAAATGCATACTCTCCTTCTCTGAGAAAAAAAAAAAAAGATTCAAATTTAACAAATTCAGCTCTGGCATGAAGATAGTATTGTGTTCTAGGAATAATGGAGAATAGAAGAGGAGTGTTTTTCTCTGCTCATTGCACTTGAACACAAAAGAGGAATTTTTGGTGAGTGTTGAAAGAAGGAAAACAATTTAAAATTAGATTTTATTTTCAACTCAGAAGCTAGAGAAATTCAAGCTATGAAACATATTTTAAGAAAATGGATAAGGTTGTCATTTTGAGACTCCAAACCTGCCTGCTCTGAAGCCTAATTCCCAGTCATTGGCAAAATCTAATTTTTCCTCCAATAAAAATAAAATGCAAGATGAGCAAGAAAGAGATGGTCACAGACAATAACAAGAGTCAGCCTCTGGCTTAAGTACAGTAAACTGTGCATAGATCAATGTTTTATAGTTGCATGAGCGTTTCCTAGTTGGCCTCTGGAATCCTGCTTTACTTTGTGCATTCCTTGTTGATTCTTATAAGAATGTGCTTATAAGAATAATAAAGAAGGAAAAAATAATATGTTTTTTGAATGTCCTACAGTTAATTCCTCAAACAAGGATGCCAAACTTTAAGTATTCTGTGGGTTCTATTTTAACTTTTTAAATGGAGGGTTATGGAAGTGTTCCAGGTAAGTTTAAATAGATAAGCATATCAATTTTATTCAGCCAAAAAGCTAGGCATCATGTAAGGGAAAAATGGGCTGCCCCTGTGCATTTTCATACATTTTAATGGCCGGGTTCTATTGATTGCCATGCTTTTTTTACAAGTAAAGGAAAAAATCACACATTGCATTGTATATTTCCTTTCAGTGGAAAGTTATTTTGATCACACCTTACAAATGATCCATACTGATATTAAGTTTCCAGTGTTGGAAGGAGGAGAAAAGAGGGAACTTAATTTGAATTTAGAAAGTCTCTAAATGATAATTGAATCACAAGTCTGGATTATAATTCTAGGAGCAACACTTGACTTGGTCAAAATCACTGTTATGAAGAGATGCAATTTTTACACAGTACTTCACATTGATTAAGTAATGTGTGAAAATGAAAAAAAAGTATTTGAATCTTAATCACAGTCATTTGCATGAAATAAAAGTCTGTGTCAAGGGAATGCACATTATAATAACTCCTGGGTGTTTTGGTTGCATCAGTGAGCAAAGAAGTTGTATGCATTTTTTTGCGCTGATATACAAGAATTCCTTTTATATTTACTGTATCTTTGATTGTAGGAAAATTCAGCAATGTAGGATTTTGGCTGGTGAGAGACGACAACTGATTAACTATACCTTAACAATGGCTGTAATTAAAACAGATGTTTGATAATGCATGCATCCAAATTAAACTGGGAACATTCAAAGAAAGAAAAGAGAAATAGGAATTTGATATGACCCTCATTCTCAGCAAGGCTCTCCATTATACAGAAAAGTAATAAATTAGAGAATGAACTTCAGAAAAATTCTGCCAGTCTCTTTTCTACATATTTCCCTGCCTACTGCTATGTGCTCAGAATACTTGAAATGGAGCGATCAAAGCTTCTTGCTTTTGTGCCTCATCCCCAAAATCATAGCTGGGCCCGACCTTCAAGTCTACAGGTCCTATTTTTTTTGTACCAGCATGTGTTAATACCTTCAATTTCACTTCTGTTGAGAGTCTTGAAGTCCTAAGTGCATTCAGTCAGGTGTACCTAGCTATTTGGAAGGCTGAGACAGGAGGATTGCTTAAGTCCAGGAGTTTGAGGCCAGCCTGGACAATATAGGGAGAACTTATCTCTAAAAAGGAAAAAAATGCCTTTGGTTGTTTTAAGAAGAGGAATAGTGTAGGAAGGATAATAATGGAGAGGATGAACCAGACTGGGGTACAATATATGTACATATGGAAATATCACAATGAAACCCCCTGAATAACTATCATATACTAACAAAAATGTGTTTTAAAAAATGCCTTCAGACTCTGAAGACTTTAATTCCTGCTTCATTCAGACCCCTAATAACTGAAATTACTTTTTAACATCTCCTAACTTGGGTTGATACACATTTCCCGTGGGGTTGGCTTAATTTTTTAACCTTAACGTTATTTTGATTATCTATGTGCTTGGAGACATTATCTGGGAATGGGAGAGATTTCAGTTTCTGAGGTTTTCATCTTTCTTGTTTTGTGGAGGAGGATGGAACCCTAAATAAAACAAGAGTTTTGATTCCTGACAAGATTGGAAATACTGTTAGCTTTAAAATTTTTCTAGGTCTAATTGTTCAAACCAGGTCAGAAGAAAGTTGCTAGGAAAAAAAATTTCTGTCAGAGGTGAGCTGAGTCAAGAAATAAAAATGGAGCCCAGGTAGGAGAGTAATGGTTGCAGCAGTGTGTTTCATTAGAACTGAAAAAGGGTAAAAATAATAACAACAAAAAGGAGAGGTACATATGTGGTTTACTGTATATATACATATATAGTAAAGAAGACAAGCAAACCAGAAGACTACCATTGCAGAAAACAGTCATGAACTGTCACCTTCAGGGGGAAAACACACACTCAGAGAAAACTGTGGCATCCATGAAGCTGCAAAATAAATAGGCTGAGACTAGAGCTCCAAATCTATTGCACACTTGAAAAATTAAGAGGGCTCCAAAGTGCAAGCTTTCCTTCTCAACCATGGCTTCCCTTCCACCTCAGCTGCAGGAATATGCTTCAGTTCTTCACTCTGTCTTCTAGCAGATTGCAGGCATTCAGTAATTTTTTTTTTTTCTGTGCTTGGGATAGAACTCAGGGCCTTGCACATGCTAGGCTAGCCCTGTACCACTGAGAATATAGCCCAGGCTTGCCTCAAACTTTGTGATCCTCCTGCCTCTACTTCTCCAGTACTGGGATTATAGATGTGCTGTGCTCAACTTTCAGAATCTTCTCATACTCCAGGCCTAATTCAGATTCCATCTCTTGCAAGAAGGTCTTAGGATCACTCCAGACACAGTAGATTCTTCTTCCTTCTCTGTACCCAATGGACAATACTTTCCAGTTCAGGGCATAATTATTGTTTGCATTAGTTTGTAGTTCTTCTTCCTCCCCAGTTGTAGACGCCTTGAAAACTGAAATGATGTCTTATCTTCCCTTCTCCATCCCATCTTCCTTCCACAAATACATATTTAGTCCATGGTTTGGACCTGGTTTGCCCTCCAAAGGGTAAACCTTCAAGTGTGGAAGGTGGTCCCCTGGATGGTGATATTAAGGTGGTGGAGACTTTAAGAGGTGGGGCCTAGTGTAAGGTAATTACACTCATGAATAGATTAGTGCTGTCTCTTGGGAGTAGATTTGCTAGTTTCTTTGAGAGCAGATTGTTATAAAAAGAATGAGACTAGCTCCTCCCCCTCCCAAGTCTCTTGCTTCCTGTCTCTCCATGTGACCTCTCTTTTCTTCTGTACCCATTGTCATGCCACTACCATTTTGTCTTTACCAGAGCTGAGCTAACACTGGCACCATGCTCTTGAACCTCCAGAATCATGAGCTAAAATAAACCCTTTATTTTAATTTTACCTAGCATCAGGAATTTTGTTATAACACCAAATGGACTAAGACAAGTACCTACTTGGTGCCAATTAGAATACTTCCTAGATTTCTCCTATAGCATTTGGCAGCATTACCATGAAATACCGAGGGATATGTTGAAGAAGTTTATTAAGCAGTTCTCCACCATGATGAACAATTTAACTTAACTCTTCTGCTTTTCCTCCAGACATTTATTCAACCTATTCTTTTTGGCAAAAGATCAATCCTTTAGCACCACCAAGCCTACTCCATTCTTCCTGATAGAGGGAAGTAGATATTTATTTGCGAGTAGCCAAATCCTGATCGTGAAACGTTTTCTGAGCCCAGTTCCACCTGACTGCATGTCTACTTCATGTGTTCAAATCCCTTCACCTCCTTGTATCATCATGTCCCATTCTGTAAAATAAAAATGATGTATGCACACCACGCCAGCACTCCTGAGGCTGCGGGTTAATGAAATAATGGTGTAGAACACTAAGCTCATCCAAAGAAAGATGCCAAGGTGCAACTGAGCTGATTGAAAATGCAGGGTGCAAATGGCCCTGTGGAGTGTTGAAATGAAGCTGGGAGAGAGGCTAAGGTTTAACTTGCCCTGCAGGGCCAGGAAACATTTATAGAACTTTCTTTTATATGAATCAACTTTAGAAAGTACATTTTAAATCCCTTTTTTTAAAGGGGGAGATGTGTATGCATGCAGAACAAAGACAAATTCATACAGCCAGGATTCAGGGTCCTGCTGTTTGCTGTCATTTAAGAAGGTACCACATTCTTTTCTATGTAAAATTCATTTACTTTTTTAAAACATTGATTTGTAATTGGCAAATAATAATTATATATTTGTATTACACAAACATTGCACTAATATTGTAATATATTACAATATATTGTAATATATTGATGTTGCAATATATTAAACCATTTTGTAGTGGTCAAATCAATGTAATTAGCATATTCATCACCTCATTTCTTTGCTGTGATAGCATTCAAAATTCTAGCTATCTTGAAATATATGCAATATATTACCATTACTTATAGTCACCCAACTATATAATAGAATACCAGACTTATTCAATAAAATTCAATGTTCCTTCATATTAAAAATTCTCAACAAATTAGATATGGAAGGAACATACTTCAACACAATAAACGTCATATATGACAAATCCACAGTAAGCATCACACTGAACAAGGAAAAGTTAAAATCTTTTCCTCTAAAATCTGAAGCAAGACAAGAATGCTGACTCTCACCACTTTTATTTAGCATAGCTCTGGGATTCCTATGCAGAGCAATTAGGCAAGAAAAAGAAATGAAACTGGAAAGAAGAAGTCAGAGTACCTACCTGCCTTTGAATTTGTGTACAAGCTCTAATGATACAAACTATCCTGGAACTCTCTCTAGTTTGGAAGTGTGTGAGGGCAGGAACAACTATATGGCAGTACCTAAAAAAATACCTGGGGCATCTAGGGTAGAGCTCAATAAATATTTTATGTTCCCTTCGTTGTTTGAATGAGTCTGGTTTCCGAAGCCCTGGAAGAGGAAAGGCTGAAATATGAGCATCAGCAGGCCCAACACTCACTTTTTTGAAGATGGTACAGAGAGATTATATCATTGTACTACACAGACTGGCTGTGTAGTGGTCTGTTGTCACTGGCTGCTCAAGTCCATGGTGCTAGAGAGAGTGTAAGAGCAAAGGTCATTGTAACACCACATTCTACTGATATGTGTAACTTTGGGCATGCCAGATATAAACACGAATGTGCAAGGATTTTGAGCTTAGAGTTAATGAACATAGAGTTCAGTTAGGTATGATTTATCCTCCAACAGTTTTATAAGAATTTGGGTCATGACCAAGTGTGGTGGTACATACCTATAATCCCAGTACTTGGGAGGCTGAGGTAGAAGGATTGTGAGTTTTGAGGGCAGCCTGGGCTGCATAGTGAGTTCCAGGCCAGCCTGGGCTATTATACAGTGAGATCATATCAAAATAATAGTAGTAATAATAAATTAATTAATTAGAAAAAAAACCAAGCAACAACAGCTAAAAAGATTTTTGTATGAAGGCTCCATATCTAGTATCTCCAAAAGCCCCATATCCTTGGTGATTAGACTTCAACCTATGAATCTTGGATGAACACATTCAGTCTACAGTAGGCAACAGAAAAAAAAATCCTCCCCTTCAAAGAATGAAACTGCTTGGCCTCTATGATCAGTGGAGGCCTGTGTGGGAGCCAGCAGGAGTGCAGAAGGAAGAGGCAAGGCCAACAAGGACCGGGTGGATTATTTTAGCCATAATTATACATGTGGCCAGCACAGCCCATTTAGACATGTGTTTTTATTCAGAGTACGAAGGGAGAGAGAGTAAAAAGAGAGAGGAGAAAGAGAGGAAGGAAGGAAGGAAGAAAAGAGGGAAGGAAGGAAGAAGACCTGTTTTGGGAAGGGGTATCTGCTTGCTCTTACTGATCTTTTCTTTCTCTGATTCCTCACTCAGTATGTACATATAGACCATTTCCTGCACTGAGTTACAAATCACTTTTTCATGAAAATTTTTACAACCCAAAACAACTTTTAGAAACAATTTCTCATCCATCATAATCTCTCTATCTAGCCTGCATTTGGATTAGACCACCATGACCATGTAGACTTATAGAACAGATCTGCTATTTGAACATTTAAATTTCTAGATAAACAGTCTCACCTATCACAAAAATAGTAACAAAGGAAGCATTAAGGAATTATAAAATGTACAACAAAGTCCAAACATGTTATCACAATCAATGTAAGTAGAATGAACTAAAAAAAATCTGACAAGAATGCAATCCTCAGCTTTATGTAGAATACTAAATTAATACTTATGATTCTATGCTAATAAATTTTAAAACCCGAGTGAAAAACCATTTCCTAAGAAAATATAAATCTAAAAAACTGTAGGTGTTTTGTGATATAAAGTAGTTGAAGAAGTACGTCTCCAAGGTCAGGGCCAAGTAGCTTTGCAAGCATTGGAAGAACTGTTAAGTTATTGAATTGTATCAGATTTAAGGAGAGAATTCTCATGAAGGTAGCACAACATTGATACCAAAGGACCACAAAGTGACGTAGAAAAGAAAAACTGCAGCTAATGTCACAAATAAGATTCAAAATACCAAATAAAATATTAGTACATTGTATGACACAATGGGGAGGTAAAAACATACCAAAACCAAGTGGGGTAATTCCAGACTTATTAGATAGTGCGATACTATAAAAATATTATGAGATTTTGCCATATAAATAGGTCACAGAATTTCAACCACATAATTATCTCAATAGTTACCACAAGAAAAATCTTGACTTTTTAGGAGATGTTAATATTATGGTAATAGAACAAAACTTTTTCAGCTGTACATTTACAAATGTATATCTCATCTATATCCTGTATATCGCAAAGTAACAATGCTGTGACATGATGAAAAACTAGAAGCAGTCTCATTAAAGTCAGGCTTAAGACAAGGGTACTTGTTACCACCACAATTGTTTAGTAATTGTTCTCAAAGTGCTCACCAATGTAATTAGAAGAGAGAATGAGATAAATATTGGGTAGGAAGAGGCACAGGTGTCCTTATGTGCAGATTATGAAGATTATAGTCTTTAAAAAAACCCAAGTGAATCAATTTGTGAAACACAGGAGAACGCAGTAGATTATGTGGTTAAAAGTACAAACATTAAGAAGTAATAACTTCCTTACTTGCCTAAAATAACTAGTTACAAAGCTTAAAAAGCGAAGCAGTTTCTATTAAACAAAAGCAAAAAACAAGAAATGTATGTGCTTTATATTAAGGAAACTTTTTTTGGTAGTGGTACTGGGGCTTGAACTCAGGGCCTCACACTTGCTAGGCAGGCACTCTACCACTTGAGCCACACCTCTGCCCCAAAATCAAAATTAATTTTAATCAGGAATTAAAAGAGTGTGGCTGGTATTGGTCCAACAGTAGATAGATCAGAAGATCCAGAAATACATCCAACTGTACAAGGAAAGTCAATATATGAGAAAAGTGATTTTCCCCTGATTGATCTGAAATTGTATTGAGGTATCTGGCTTAGGCTAAATACCTAGAGGGTCATACTAGATTGTTCTCTTTCCTACACTCCCATTCCCTGCACCCATCTGCAAATCCTACTGACCCCATCTTTAGAACACTCTGAATCCGACTGCTCACTGCTACAGCTACTGACACCTCACCTCTTGCCTGGATTTCTACAACTTCCTTATTGATCCTCCGGTTTCTCTCTGGCTTTCCAACATTCTTCTCCACTCTGTAGTCAGGCTGGCCTTTCATAAACGTAAGTCAGCTGACACCAGTCAAGGCCTCCCAATAGCTTTCCGTCACACTTGAGAATAATCCCCACCTTCTTATGAGTGCATAGCCTCCAATACCGGCTCCTACCCCACACACACCCTACCACCTGCATGCCTGGGTGGTTCAGCTGTCTGACCTCATCTGTCCCTTCACTCGCTCTCCTCCAGACACACCAGCCTTCTAGCTCTTGCCTGTTTCAGATCCTTGCAGTTTCCATTTTTCTCTGCCACGATTGTTCCTCTAGATTTTCAGATGACTTACCCTGCATAGCCTCACGTTTTCCCCACAAATGAATGCTCGACAGAGGTTGTAACTTGCCATCCTATCTAACACAGCCTTCTCCTCATCTTCTGTTTACCTGCATTTTGTGTATCACTCTCACCTTCCTTCAAATAGCCTTGCTTGTCATCTGTTTCTACCACTAGACTTGAAGTTCTGGGAGACAGGGACTCCATCTGTTGCCTCACCCTTGGAACTTCAGTGCATAGCACAGTGCCTGTAACACAGTAGGGAATGTGGAAATGAATTACAGTGGGCACAGAGGAAAGGGGAAGGAGTGTGGAGTCAGTTAAGAGGTAGAATTAGTAGGACTTTATGACTTATTCAAAGGAGAAATAGTGGAAACCTGAGAAACTCAGGATGGTTCCATTTCTGGACTAGGTAACTAAAGAGCTATTGCATCCTTCCTATGTTGGAAAATTGAGGATAAGAAGCTGGATCCAGAATATATTCAGTTCGGTTTGTGGTCTGAGGTGCCTACAGAATATTCATATGCAAAGCTCCAGAGGGCAAAAAGAAATGTTGGCTCATAGTCCAGGTAGAAATGGTTTAGAGTTTATCATGTTCAAAAAAGCATGTATTATAATTTTTAAGAGAATAAAACGGGGAAGGAGAGACTTGGGGGAAAAAAAAAAGTTGGGTAAATATATTATCAAAAGTGTAATTCTTGCCAGGTCCCTATAATCCTAGCTACTCAGAAGGCAGAGATCAGGAGGATTGTGGATTGAAGCCAGCCCGGGCAAATAGTTTGAGAAACCCTATCTCAAAAAAATCCAACATGAAAAAGGGGTAGTGGAGTGGCTCAAGTGATAGGGAGTCTGCCTACCAAGCATGAGGCCTTGAATTCAAACCTCAGTACTGCCAGAAGAAAAGGAAGAATGTAATTCTCAGCCAGACATGCCTAGGCAGGAAAATCTCAAGTTTGAGGCCAGCCTGGGCTACATAGCAAGACTCTGTCTGGAAGGAAGAAAGGAGAAAGGAGGGAGGGACGAAAGAGAAGAAAAGAAAAGAAGAAAAGAGTAAAAAATAATTCTCCAAGCAGGCGTGGTGTTGCACACCTGTGATCCTAGGACTCAGGAGTCTGAAGCAGGGAGATCTAGAGTTCAGGGCTAGTCTAGCTACATAGCAAGACCCTGTCTCAAAAAAACCAAACCAAAACGAAAAGAATCTAATTCTCGAGCTAGTCTCCCTGTTTGCCATAATAGATCATTTTCAGAGTGTTAAACTGTCTGCTGCCATAGTTAATTTAAATGATGTACAAAGTGAAAGGTTTATTTCCTTAACTTACAAATAGTCTATGGAAAGTTATCTCAACAAAGAGATGAGTCTAGACCAAAGGTTAGAGCTCCAAATTTAATGATAAGAAACATAATTCAGTTATTGAATTATGATATTTTAGTGAAAATACCACTTTTCAGTATCAAGTGTAAAATCTACTCAGCGCCCATCATCCTATAACACTCCTGCTCAATGCAAACTAGATCTTCGTGGAACTGGCCATCCAGTGAACATGGGTTAACTGGGCTAACATGTTATTCAGACTATTCTGTCTACTTATTCATTGGAGAACTGGCTAATTCTTTACTAGTTTGATGAAGAGCATGACACGTGAAGCACAGGTTAAGGAAAACAAGCTGATCTTTCTACACAATGTTTCTGCGAACCTAAAAACCTGCTCTAAGAAAAAGTCTACTAAAATTTTCAAAAATAGGACTCTAACATTTGTCTCCCTATATTGTCAAGGTAACAAAATAAGATGAAATAGGTGAACATGGCTGGCACCTAGAAATTACTTTCTACTGTTCTGTCAATCAGATGCCTGTGGCTTAAACTTTGGCTTCCTTCTCCTCCTCAATCTCTTCTTATTTTATTTTTGTAGTGCTAGGGATCAAATCTTGCACATGATAGAGAAGTGCTCTACCACTGAGCTACCTCCCCAGCCTCCCTAATCTGTTAAGGGGGTTCACTTTCCTAGTGCAATTCTTTCTTTTCTATATCCGGACATCGTGGTCTGTTTCTCCATCCAACCAGCTAGGGGATGCACCCAAAATGCACGTGTCCTAGTGGTTATTTTTTCCCATTATACAATTCCTCTTCTTGTCTTTTTCTTCCATGGCCTTTTCCCATTACTGCTCTTCATGAGGCCGGAGGTGGAGAGGTAAAGAGCAGGGTGGGGGAGGCGGACCTCCTACACTTATATCCCAGCCCCACTATCTGGCTATGGTTTAACTAGGAGCATCTTGATGAAGCTGTCTCAGACTCAATTTCCTCATCTACTCGTCAGTGAGGATAAAAACCATACCTCCTTCACATGTTTTCTAGATTCAACTAAATGAAATGACCGAGGTAAAACAATTACTTAGGACAATGACAAGCACAAAACACAAAATTCACATTATTTTCCTAAGATGCATCGTCATAGTTAAGCTTTCTTTCCAGTGCCCAGTGGTCATTTCCTCATGGCTTTGCCCATGGTTACACCTGCATGACTGAGAAAGAGGTGTGTTCTTCTGCCCACATCCTGGATGGACACTGGAATTTTGTCAAGTAGACAGCAAAGACATCCACGTATGAGTTTCTCTGCCAAGTCCCTCAGCTCCATGTTAGACTGGCCCCGTGACCGGATCCACTGTAAGAATAAGTTCTGGACTCTTCCCATCACCTAAGCATGCCTGCATTTTCAGCATGCTATTAGGTAATACATCAGCTTCCAGTATTTTGGAAATGTGTGGAATCTGTCACTTCTTTTATAGGAAGAAAATAAAGATCTTCCAGAAAAAAGAATAGCATTGCTTCTCTCTGTTTCCTTCCTACCTTCATGGTGTCTACAGCCCCTGAGCTCCCTAGAATCCAACAGAATGGCCGTCCCCATGCAGTGAGCTATGTGAAAAAATGTGGGCTCATTATATTTACATTCAGTATGTCTAGATCAGTGGCTTTGGCTAGGACTTAGACCCACAACATTGGTGATGCAGAGAGCCAGTATTTAGTCACATCAAGGCAATTTGCTAATTGCAGGCGCTTCCTCACTGTTTAATGTTTCATGCGTAAGATTAGGTGGTTGATTTAACTGGTACATAGTGCTTGTGTTATCTCATTAGCTATCTCTAAAGGAAATCAAATCATATTAAATATAGACAGAAGACACTAATTATCTGGAAAACATAAGTATAACCTCTATAGGAGTGTGTGTATGAGAGAGATGGTTTAAGTCACTGTTGATTTCCTGTCAACCTACAAGAGTATTCTATGTATTAACTATGCATCTGTGTATACCAATTACAATATTTGCGTTCAAAGTAGAATTATAGACTGTGCAGTATACATGCTTTATTTTAGAATAGATAGATTATCATGGTGTCTTCCTTCTCTCTTTTTATTTTTTGTACCTTTTGAACCAGCATTCTAGCAAGACATACACTGCTTGAACTATCTTTTGCGCCAACTATTTTCCTGGCCCAAGCTTTTATTTATGTTTTGAAATGCTTCAACTTGAGACAAAAACAGCATTATCATATTTGAGAAAACAATCATAAAATTTCCAAAGCAAAAAGAATACCACAAAATCTATAATTTTAAAAATTCCCTGTGATGTTATTATAAAGAGTGTGTCTGGTATAGTAACCCAGGGTTGCACAGGGTTAGCCTGTAATCAGGGGCTACTGCTCTTTCTGCATCACGAGCATATAGACATCACGATAGCCAATAATGGCTCCTTAGGGGATATTTCTCATGTCACTGAGCTTTG